>NC_083411.1:88178500-88485822 GCF_020745735.1 Hemiscyllium ocellatum | reverse complement strand
TCTGGTCTCCTTCCTATCTGAAGGATGTTGTGAAACTTAGAAGAGTTCAGAAAAGATTTACAAGGATGTTGCCAGGGTTGGAGGATTTGAGCTATAGGAAGAGGCTGAACAGGCTGGGGCTTTTTTTCCTGAAGCATTGGAGGCTGAGGGGTGAACTTATAGAGGTTTATAAAATCATGTGGGACATGGATAGGATAAATAGACAAAGTATTTTCCCTGGGGTGGGGGAGCCTAGAACTAGAGGGTATAGGTTTAGGTTGAGGGTGGAAAGATATAAAAGAGATTTAAGCGGCAACTTTTTCACGCAGAGGGTGGTACATGTATGGAATGAGCTCCCAGAGGAAGTGGTGGAGGCTAGTACAATCGTAACATTTAAAAGGCATCTGGATGGGTATATGAATAGGAAGGATTTGGAGGGATATAGGACGGGTGCTGGCAAATGGGACTGGATTAGATTGGGATATCTGGTCAGCATGATCGAGGTGGACCAAAGGATCTGTTTTCGTGCTGTACATCTTTATGATTCTATGACTCTGTGAATGGTGAAAGTGAGGATTGCAGATTGGAGATTAGAGTCAAGAGTGTGGTGCTGGAAAAGCAAAGCAGGTCAGGCAGCATCCAAGGAGCAAGGTCATCGATATTTTGGACAAAAACCCTTCATCAGGAATGAGGGGCTTCAATCCTGATAAAGGGCATTTGTCTGAAACATCGATTCTGCTGTTCCTCGAATGCTGCCTGACCTGATGTGATCTATATGGACTTTTTGACTCTATGAATGGTCCTCATTGCCCAGAGGTTGCAGAACTGCAGCTACACTGTGGGACCGAGTTGACTCAAACATGAGATAGTCCGTTTCCATGGATAACTGGTTAGATGACCAATCCTCAGATTGGTCAGTCTTGCAGCCCTCTCCCTCACAGGACAAGAAATTTACCCTGCCCACTTTGACTGTGATCATGGCCATTTTCATCCCAGTGGGTAGTTTTGATTTCCTGCACAATAAAAGGAGATGGTGAACACTCTTCAGCCAGTAGCTTCCACCTTCTATTTCAATGTGCCAGTGAGCATCCCCCCAAACATCCACATCCTCTTCCTAATTGCCCTTCCTGTAAACTCGATAGGCTTTGCAACTTCCAAAGTGCCTACCCAAACCATCTACATGGGCCTGTTCCTGCCCACCTTTACACTTGCCAGCCCGGGCACGTGAAGAGACCATGCCAGGTGCAATCATACATTGTCCCACTCCTCCTGAAGCCAGCCCCTTGAATTGCAGTTATTTCAATCCATGCTTTACTTTCTTTCCCCTTACTAGTACAGTTGCATGTCTTCCCAATTGTCATTCTCCTTCTCTCCACCTTGCAGCCCCCAATGCCCATGAACAGATTTCTGAGTCTCCTTCACACAGCAGTAGACCCGCCCTTTGTCCCTTCACAATCCCTTTAGCAAGATAGGAAGCTGCATATTAATGAGGTGAGATGTCTTGGTAATAAATTGGTTAATAGCCCTTTGTTTAAATTCATTTGTGGGACATGGGTGTTGCTGGTCAGCATTTATTGCATGTCCCTAGTTGCCCTTGAGAAGGTGGTGGTGAGCTGCCTTCCCGAACTGTTGCTGTCCACTTGCTGTGGGTTGACCCACAATGCCACTAGGGAGGGATTTCTAGGATTTTAATCCAGTGACAGTGAAGGAACAGTGATATATTTCCAAATCAGGATGGTGAGTGGCTGGGAATGGTGGTGTTCCAATGTATCTGCTGCCCTTGTCCTTCTAGATGGAATAGTTGTGGGTTTGGAAGTTGCTGCCTGAGGAGCTTTCGTTAATTTCTGTAGTGCATCTCGTAGATCGTACTGAGCATTAGTGGTGGAGGGAGTGGATGCTTAATTGACAATTCCCTGCTGTCCATTGAGAAGCTCACCCCAACGATCAGTGGATATGTAAAAAATGCAATGAGTTGCTCTTAAGGTCGAGACCGGCCTCAGCAAAATTTCCTGCATGATTCTACTGCAAATCCTGCCATAACTGTCAGGCTCCTATAAAGTTACACCCAGCTTCATGAACAATTCGGAGGCTGATATTCTTCATTTTGTGTTTATATTTTTATTTCTGCTCTGTGTGAATGCATGTTATATTGCTAGTGCTTCTCACATTTAATAATTAATAAACTTACTCTTTTTATTAATTCAAAAATGCTGGTCAAATTGATTCATTTTAAACTAAAGTTCATTTGAGACAAGAGGAGCCAGCTTTTCCCAACTTACCTAAGAATATAATGATCTAGGGTATTCTGTCTGTAACTCTAAAACCTGGGGTACCTTGCTCATAGTCTGGTCATAACATAATGTCATCAGGGCAATAAAGAAGATATAAAATAAACTGTAACGTTAAATGGAACAAACTCTTACCTATACTCAAGAATTTTTTGAGGTTTCGTTGCAAATCTGGACATAATATTATATTTCATGACTGTAATTACTGTTATGAATTTAGGAACATGGGACCAGAGGTAGGCCATTCAGCCCATCGAGTATGCCCTGTCTTTCAATATGATCACATACTTCTATGTCTTTTACCCACTTCTCCTTCAAAACCCTGAACAACTCTGTTAAGCAGAAATCTATCAACCTCATCTTAAAAATACTTAAAGACTAACCCTCCACAGCCCTTCATGATAGACAACAGCCATCAGAGTAAAACAATTTTCATCAAGGACCTAAGTACCACCCACTTATTTTAAATTGTGTCCCCGGTTGTAGACTCTCCAACCAATGGAAACGTCTTACCTACATCTACCCTGTTTTGTAAATTTCAATGAAATCACCTCTTATCCATCAAAAAAAAATCTAAAGAATATACAGGGCCAATTTGCCCAGTCTCCCTTCATAAAACAGCCCTGTCATCCTGGGAGGAAGTCTGGTTATCTTCATTGAACTCTCTCTATGAGAATAATATCTTTCTTGAGATAAGGAGACCAGCATACAATACTCTGAATATGATCTAAATGAGCTCCTGCACAACTGAAGCAAGACTTCATTACTTCTGTACTCAAATCCTCTTGCAATCAAGGCTAACATTCTGTTAGGCTTCCTAATAGCTTGCTGCACCTGCAAGTCAGCTTTCAATGATTTATCAACAAGAATACCCATGTCAACCAACATGGATATCCTCACATTTTTCTACATTACCTTCCACCTGCCATACCCTGCCATTCATTAAGCCTGTCAAAATTCTCCTGAAGCCATTGCATATCTTCTTCACAGCACCCATTCCCATTCAAGTTTGTATCATCCTCAAATTTGAAAATATTACATTTAGTCCCCAATTCAAAATCATTGTGAAAGATTGGGGCCCAAGCTCTGATCATTGTAGTACCCCACTAGTCACAAATATCATCAATTTATTCTTCTTTTTCTTTTCTGTCTGTTAGCCAATCATTGATCCATGACAGGACATTACCTCCTATCCCATGTGCTTTAATTTTTCTAACCAGCCTGCTGTGCACCTTATCAAAAGCCCCTTAAAATCTAAGGATGCTATGGCCATTAGTTCTCCTTTCTCTGTTTCGGTGGTAACATCTTCAAAACACTCCATGTTTGTCAGATATGACTTCCCATTTGCAAATCCATGCTAATTATGCCCAGATCATTATTAATCAGGTGTCTATTTATCCCATCCTTTACAATAGATTCCAACATTTACCCTACAAGTGATGTAGGCTAACAAGTCCTGTTTTTCTCTCCCACTCCTTTCTTAAATGGAGATGGCATTTGCTAACTCCCAATCCATCTCAATCATTCCAACATCATAGAAAATAATCACCAATGATTATTGACTATCTCCAATGCTACCTTCTTCAACACTCTAGAATGCATACCATCAACTTTTAGCTCCATTAATATTTTTTCTACAATCTTCTTACTGAAACTATGTTGGGCGGCATGGCGGCATGGTGACACAGTGGTTAGCACTGCTGCCTCACAGCTCCAGTGACGCGGGTCCAATTCCCACCTCAGGTGACTGACTGTGTGGAGTTTGCACATTCTCCCCAAGTCTGCGTGGGTTTCCTCCCACAATCCAAAAGATGTGCAGATTAGGTGAATTGGCCATGCTAAATTGCCTGTAGTGTTAGGGGCAGGGGTAAATGTAGGGGAATAGGTCTGGGTGGGTGGTGGGTCAATGTGGACTTGTTGGGCCGAAGGGCCTGCTTCCACAATGTAAGTAATCTAATCTAATTTTCTTTCAACTCGTCATTCTCCCGAGTCATTTGGCTCTCTAGTTCTTGGAAATTTCTGGTACCTTCCTCAGTGAAAACAGATACAAAGTAACGGTGGTTCAGTGGTTAGCATTGCTGCCTCACATAGTCTAATTTTCTTTTCCTGATCAGTTTCATGTTGAAATTTATAATCCTCCCAATCCTCAGAATGACTGCTATTTCTTACAACTCTTTTAAAATGTGCTATCTGAACTATTAATTTAGTATGTAATTGACTGTACATTTTTATCTTCGTGTTCTGGTGCAAGAATACTTTGCAAAGGACACTGACTGCGTTTGAGGAATACACCGCATTTGCAAAGAGATGAAGCTGCATGATTTGAGTCACCAAGTCTGCAATACAGTGATAGAAGTCACGTGACACAGTTTCCAGTTGTAATAAAACAATTGTATTTGAATATTCCAACGAGATATCTTTTCCCTCTGTTTTTCTCTGAAATCCTTCTCATCAAAGTTAATAAGTTGTAAATCCAACAGAAGACTTCATCACCACAACTGGAGGATTCCCAAATAGAGAATTTGAAATCCACATCACTATCTTCAGAAAAACAAATTCAGCCAGCCATCGCGATTCAGGAAGACATTCCAACCAACAGTTTTCATGCAAAGTAACTTGACGACAGACCAACATTAGGCGCATTTGAATCATGCTATTTTTTTCCAGAATGTAATTACAACTTGGCCAAAGTACTTTCAGGATGAAACTTTGAAGAATTGTATATTTTTTCCAAACTTGGAGAGTGTATTTGTGTGTATGTTAGTTTTCAGGAAGCATTTATATACATATATATTACATATTCACATAATTTAAATCTTTTGTTAATAACCTGTACAACTTGACATTTTTTTTGCAATAAACAGATCATTTATTTCTTATAGAAGCTGTCTCACTTGATTCGTATGCTGAGCTATGTAAAGAACAATATAAATACAACAATGTCCATCACTTGTTAAATTAAAGCTTTACTGTCACCAGTGGAGGAGACAAAAGAGTAACTAGGGAGAGAATAGGGCCTCTTGAAGATCAACATGACTCCCTATATGTGGAACCACAGGAGATGTGTGAAATATTAAATGAATATTTTGCATCAGTACTTGTTGTGGAAAATGACATTGCAGCTCGGGAACTGGGATAAATAAATAGTGATGCTTTGAAAAGTCTCCATATTATTGAAGACGAGGTGCTGGAGGTTAGAAAATGCAGAAAGGTCCCATGCCTAGGACCTAATCAGATGTATGCCAGAACTCTGTGGGAAGATAGGGAATTGATTACTGGGCCATGGGTGAGGTGTCAGAAGACTGGAGGTTGGTTAATACGGTGCCATTACTTAAGAAAGGTGGTAAAGAAAAGCCAGGGAACTTTACATGGGTGAACCTGATGTCAGTAAGTTGTTGGAGGGGATTCTGAGGGATAAGATTTGCATGCATTTGGAAAGGCAAGGATTAATAAGGGATAATCAGCATAGCTCTGGAAAATTGTGGATCACTAACTTGATTGAGATTTTTGAAGAGGTAACAAAGAAGATTGATAAAGGCAGAGCAGTAGACCTTAATTATATGGATTTCAGCAAGGCGTTCAATAAGGTTCAAGAAGCTAGACTGGTTAGCAAGATTAGAACACATGAAATAAAGGATGAGGTAGCCAATTGGAAACAAACTTGGCTTGAAGGCAGGAAACAGAGGGTGGTAGTCGAGTGTTGTTTTTCAAACTGGAGGCCTGTGACCAGTGGCATGCCGGAAGAATGTGTGCTGGGTCTACTGCTTTTCAGCATTCATATAAATGATTTGGATGTGAATATCAGATGCATGGTTAGTAAGTTTTGTAGTAACACCAATAGTGGTAGTGTAGTAGACGAAGGTTATCTCCGAGTACAATCAGACCGTGCTCAGATGGGCCAATGGATCAAGGAGTGGCCTATGGAGTTTAAGTTAGATACATTTGAGGTGTTGCATTTTGGTAAGGCAAACTAAGGCAGAACTTATACACTTAATGGTGGGGCCCTGGGAGTGTTGTCGAACAAACAGATCGAGGGATACAAATCCATAGTTCCTTGAAAGTGGAGTCCTAGGTAGACAGGTTAATAAAGAAGGCATTGGTATGCTGGTTTTCATTGGTCAGTGCATTGAGTTTAGGAGTTTGGACATGATGTTGTGGCAGTACAGGACATTGGTGAGGTCAGTTTTAGAATACTGCATACAATTCTTGTCTCCCTGCTATAGGAAAGATGTTGTGAAACTTGAAAGGGTTCAAAAGAGATTTATAAGGATGTTGCCAAGATTGGAGGGTTTGAGCTATAGGAAGAGGCGGAGTAGGCTATGTCTATTTTCCCTGAAGCATCAAAGGCTGAGGGGTGATCTTATAGAGGTTTATAAAATCATGTAGGGCATGGAAAGGGTGAATAGCTAAGGTATTTTTCCCAGGGTAAGGGAGTCCCAAACTAGAGGGTGTAGATTTAAGGTGAGAGAGAAAAGATTTCAAAGGGACATGAGGGGTAACTTTTTCACGCAGTGGGTGGTGCATATATGGAACAAGCTGCCAGAAGAGATGGTGGTGGTGGGTACAATTACAACACTTAAAGGGCATCTGGAAGGGTACATGAATAGGAAGGATTTATACAGGGATACAGGCCAAAAGCTGACAAATGGGACTAGAAGAGTTTAGGATATCTGTTCGGTACAGACAAGTTGGACCAAAGGATCTGTTTCAGTGCTATGTAACTCTATGTCTCTGAGTGAGATGGGGTAAGAATTCAGTTCACCCATCCTAATTTGGTTGTAATATTGCCAATAACAACACAACTGATGGCGTAGCACAGTGGCTAGCACTTCTACCTCCCAGCACCAGGGACCCAGGTTCAATTCCTGCCTCAGGCAACTGGCTGTGTAGAGTTTGCACATTCTCCCTGTGTCTGCATGGATTTCCTTCCACATTCCAAAGGTGGGCAGGTTAGGTGAATTGGCTGTCCTAAATTGTCTGTAGTACTAGGTGCATTAGTCAGGAGTAAACATAGGGGAATGGGACTGGGTGGGTTGCTCTTTGGAGGGTCAGTGTAGACTTGTTGGGCTGAACAGTCTGTTTCCATGCTGTAGGGAATCTAATCTAACTGTGCTAATCATTAAAGATGCAATTTGATTTATTCAGAAACTGTAGCTCAATGCCCCTAATATGTTAAATTTTATGAGGTGATACAAAGCATCCTTCAATTCACCGTGAACAATGCCACTGCAAATTGATATTGTACAAAACAATAGGTAACCAGGGATTAAGGTATCAGCTTGAATCTAATCAAAGGCTTTGAAAGGTTTACAAATAAAATAGCAATATGGATATAGCTGATACAAGTCACGACTTTTGACTTGCCTTGTTTACACCTTTATATTGTTTTCTGAAGATAAGGAATAATTCTGGGCACTTCATAAGGAAGAAAGTAAGAAATTGAAAAATAGTTAAATAATTTTGGGAGATAACTGATCATTCAGATTTTCTCGAGAATGTTCTTCAAGGCAAAGAGGTAAGAAGCAAAACTGAAGTGCTGTCAGAGGCGAGAGTCCGAGGGATATACAGGATGTTAAAGTGCAATTAAATAGTTCAGACAATAAATTTATTATCAACATTGGTGGAACAAACAAAAGTGCTGTATATTGCAGAATTTTGCCAAATGGAATTGTTAAGGTTTTATACATTCTCTCTGCTGAGTAAAGGGATCTTATTCAGGGCGTCAAAAGATTGCTACAATTTGGTGACAGCCTGCCTATGCTAAAAGGCAATTTCCAATCCTAATTGATAACATATTGTTGTTAGACAGTAGACATCTGTGGATATCACATGAAGGCATTAATTGTTTTAGTTGTGACACCTTTCCAGGCAAATAATTTACAATATTCATTCACATGTGAAAGTTAGCACTTATTTAAGTCATTTCAGCACTGTTAGAGTCCCTTGCCCATTTCAAGATAAGGAGACTACACGGGAAAATTACACAGAATTTGGAACATAAATTTCCCCTTTATTTATCTTTGGAACAATGGCACAGCTTTGGCCAAAAATTTGATCCTTTACCTGATTCCTCTAAGAGATGAACAGTTGTCAGCACAAACAACGTTTTCACATGCTTTTACTAAAGAACTTATTGTGTAAATAAGGTTTGTTTAGTAACATTGAAAAATCTGAAGGGGCTTTTTATTCTCCCGACTTTATCTACATCACTCTCTCTCACTATAAAATTACATCTGCCCCAAAAAGCTCTTTCCAACACCTAACCAATGGCACAAAAAAAGCCTGCTGAGTCAGATCATATCAGCCTGCCATCAATTTGGAGTAGTTCCTATGTAACATGGTAAAAAAATGGAAATAAAAAGCACGATTCCCTCAATCGTCTGTTCTTAATCTCTGGCACCATTGTTTTACAGGCTATTCAAAGGTAAACTTATGTTCGTATTGCTCATTATCTACCTTGCCAACAGGCCAAGTGCTTGGCTGAAGTCAGTTACAAGTTCATACCTGATGCCTTGGAGTTACTATTACAATTTGACCAGAGAACCTCAAGAGAGATATAGACATTGAATTATTTCTCTAGCACAGGATGAAGGTGTCCACAAAAGTTTTATGCTTGAGTTCATACGTGTTAGCAACATTTCAAATTTTTTTTTATTTTAATGAAGTTAAAATTTTGTTTAAGTCCGATACATTTTAATGTAGTTACAACATCTATTTATTATTGATCTGCAAGAATCAGGGATTTTAAACAAATGGAAGGTAAATATTGTTTCCCAACTAATCTGAGCTTGCTTGAGTGTATACGGGTTGGGCAGTTATATGGTCACTTACCTCAGAGGTATTATGGGAACTAACTGAGGACTTCTTAGAAAAATCCATTGCTTCTTTCAAATTGGCAACTGGTCATCAACCCAGAGTTGACACTATAGTTAATCCAAGATCATGACATTAGTGTTGGTCACAGAAGGGTGGGGATAGAATGCCAATTACAATGTTAAATTGTTCTTTGGACAAGATTAAGAAATCCAAATCTTACAAATGTTCAGAAAGAAAATTTAATGACATTGTCAGATAACCTTCTTTCCTAACACCATTTCTAATATTGTGAAATTTCAGGAGTTTTGTGCCTTTTCAAACCTCTTCAATTGTCTGATCTGAGATGCACAACATAAAATTAATGGTGACCTAAATTGAAACTTGCAATTCCAAACAATCAATTCCATGTGATATGGAAATTTTTGGCAGAAGCACAGAGTTCAGGGCATATTTTTTAAAAAATTACTGGATATCTAAAGTTACTTTTCTACTGCTGCCATTTTAATTTCAATTGAGTAACCAACATCAGCGATTCGATGTTAGACCTTTCCTCGATCCCCCCACCATTTTGTTAACAGATTGGGATGAAAATAATCTGTGGATGATTTTTTTTACAGCTTTTCCACCATTCCAGCAGCATGAAATGTCGCTTGCTAAGAATTGCTAAACTCCAACCTAAAATATTATTGTAAAGCAGTATCTTTGCAATTTCTAATGTGAGTGACCTTAATATTATTATTAGATTCAATGCATGCCAACTTGTATTTATATAGCTCTTATAACGCAGTATAATATCCCAAGGCACTTCACATGGTATTCTGAAATAAATGCAGCAGTGAGCCACAGAATGAGATATTGTACCAAGGAAGAAAACTAAAACTTTGGTCAAAGTGGTAAGTTCTTAAGGAGAGTGACACTGGATCAAAAATGTTAGCTGTTTCTCTCTCCACAGCTTCTGCCAGAACTGCTGAATTTCTCCAGCACTTTGTGCTTATTAAAGTTTAAAGATGTATCTTAAGGTGAACGTGAGGTAAAATTGTGCAAATCTTTAGGGAGGGCATTCTGGAGTTACACTTGCCTTGACAGCTGAAGGCACAGCCATCAATAGTAGAGCAATTAAAACTGGGCATGCTCAAGAGGACCATAATTAGAACAGCATAGAGTTCTTTTAGAGGGTTGGGGCTAGAATATACAGATATAAGGTAGAGAAATGGGCAAGGCCATCAGGGATTTAGAAACAAGAATGAGAATTTTAAAACAGAAATGCACTTATCCAGGAACCAATATAGGTCACTGAGCAAAGGGATGTTAGTTAAACAGAATCTCGTGTAAGTTAGAGCAATGGCAGCATTGCTTTGGTTTCCTCAGGTTTATAGGGGATAAAGTCAAGAGTGTATTAGGATAATAAAGTATAGCAGTAACAATCACATCAATGAGAGATTCAGCAACAGATGAACAGAGACAGTAGCAAAGTCAGATGATAATCTGGTACGGAAATAATTAATGACACATGGACATATGGCTGAAAGCTCACTGTGACAACAAGTTACTGAAAGTCTGGTTCAACCTCACATAGCTGTCATGGAGAGGGAAAGAGGTGGTGATTAGGGAGTGACATTTGTGTTGGGTCCAAAGACAATGGCTTATGTCTTCCCAATATTTACATGGTAGAAATGTTTGTTCACTCCTACTCGAAGTCAGACATTGGACAATCATAAGTGCTGATATTGTGGTAAAGCTATGTGTATCAGCATAGCAGCTAATGTGCATGCACTATAATATTAAATCCATTTTCATTTGCTTACCCTCAATTATAATCAAAAAATCAACAAAAGAAAACTAAACCAAATAATGTACTTAGCTAGGTCAGAAGGTGTCCCCCGAAATGGCTTTTTAATTACAGATATTGGTAGGTTGACCAAGTCATGATTCATTGCTTCGGAACTGGACTCCATGGTGACTCCTTCACCAACGACATCCTATGACTGCTGCATGCATCATCTACAGGATGTACTACAGTAACCCACCATACTTATGTTAACAATATCCCACAGCCCCAACCTCCAACAGTGAAAAGCATGAGATCAGCAAAATCAGAGGAAAGCCATCAGACATGAATCACTCACTACCTTCACATTTCCATTTGCTCATCACTGGTTGAAATTTAATATTGAGAGTCTCATCACCAGAAAGAACTTTTGCAGTTCAAGTGCAAAGCTCACCACTCTTGCTGCAAGGATGATAAATGTGATGGACACTCATTTTCATGTCCTGCGGATTCCCCTTCACTCTAACTCTCAAAATAAAGATTTAATAAATGGTCAGTTTAATCTTTATGTATGTCAATCTACTCAGTATAAACATCTATTCTTCTAATGCAGTTGCGTTTCCCAGTTTGTGAACCAGGTGTTCTGCAAAAAAGTAAAGGCCATCGGCCACATTTCATATTCAATGTTCGTCTGTGTATAAGCTCTGAGACTCTCCACTGCAACTCCCTAGACTTTGTGGTACTGAACCCATAGTGTTCTGAAATCATTCCTGCTTCTCAAAGAAAGATAAACATTGCAAATGGTGTTCAAAGACAAAACGTTTCCTTCCAGGAAAAGCCACAGAATAAAACTTAACAAAGCAATTTAATTTCAAAATTAATATATTTCTATTTTATACTTTATTCAGCTCTGTAGTGCCACCCTTACATTTTTGCAGCAAGTTCTGTACAAACAGTTTCCGTCTCTAAAGGGTGTTGTGTTTAAATAAATATTTTATAAAATAAAACTCCAAATAAATATTTAGACTAATCAACATATTGGCAAAAATAGAAAAAGAATCAGTAACGTTTTTTTGATTGATATACTGGATGCCAATTGTACCTAAGCAATGCAATAATTGGAATTTGTATATTGGGTAATACAGCCCGATGTTAGCGGGAGAGGGAGTCGGACATTCACCTGAATGCACAATGTACCAATAACCGGAGTCCTTCCTTCATATGGCACCATTCACAGTATTATTGTGGTATATACAAAAATATATCAAAGTAACTCTAACAAGGAAGCAGGCTCTTGCTATTTTCACAGCCCAAAGAAAGCAAGAAAATGCCTGTGAATACAACGTCGGGTCAGAACTCTCCAAGAAGGCCCAGTGATTCGTCCTCAAACTTGTCTCAAGGTCCCGATTGTACGCTGAACTGATGATCCGATAGGTGCTCCATAAACATTCAGGCAATAAAGTGTCACTGCATTATAGTTCAAAAGGTGTTCTTTTTTTCTCTCTCTCTGGGATCCTCAGGCAGATTCTACATGGCTTATTCCATCCGATTTCAACCCCTGTTTCACGTTATATGATTGTTAAGAGAGAGAGAGAGAGAGACCAGGGAAAAGGCTCGTCCACTTCATTGCATAACGTCAAACAAACCAGTCCAGCAGCTTGTCTCCTCGCGGGTGGCCAAACAACTTTTAGGAAAACCATCAGCTGCCATTCACTATGTAATCACAGGGCAGTAATACTAAAGGAAAGCGGCCCCTCTTGTTATCGTAGTGAATATGGGCCAGTTTGTATTATGAATTACTGTACTAGATTCAGGTTTACATGGAGGGTCAGGATTGGTCCAAGAATGCTCATGCTTAAAAATATAAATATATAATTCAAGAAACCGTTCTGATGCAAGGTCCTGCAGGGAGAGCAAGATGGAATTTAAACCCACCTTACCACACACTCACACTGTAAAAGGCCAGGCCATCCCAGGGGACATCTGAAACTATAAGGTCTTTGCTTCATTTAACTGCCAGTCTACATTAACCAGTGTGAAGAACCACATACGTAGTCAAGGACAAAATAGCCCCCTCGAGCAATTCCAAGGCAAACTAATCTGACAGGAGGTCACTTTCTGCAAATTTGTGTATGCAACGGCCAGCCAGAGGACTTGAACTTCAGAGATTGCCTTGTGTCGCACGCTATGGTGAGGGGAGGAAAGGTTACTGAAGGCACTGTATAGCAATGTCACGGCAGATTCCTTGAGATTGCACATGATTAGACTGTTCCTGAAGAGAATCGGGTAACTCAGTTAACAGCTGAAAATGTGTTGCTGGTTAAAGCGCAGCAGGTCAGGCAGCATCCAAGGAACAGGAAATTCGATGTTTCGGGCGAAAGCCCTTCATCAGGAAACCTAATTCAGTTAACAGGCAGGCTTGAAAAGGATTTCAGCGCTTTCCCCTTAAGAGGAATCGAGTCCACACACAATAGTTAAGGGGTGGGGGTTAGCAAACTCCTTCAGCACGCAACTGACAATGGGATTAAGTGGATGCACATCTCAGCTAACAACAGAACCGATTTAAAGAATAAGTTTAAAGGTGTTCAATGCATCCCTTAGGTTTCCAACGGTAATAGCCCATATAGAACATAGTATACCCCCCGTGATCAGCTTCAACCTTCTAGGAGTCCTGATTTTTCAGGCTCCATTGAATCCTGGAGAGAAAATAATTGATCATTCGAGGTACAGTTGTCCTGCATTATTAAGTCACATGGAATGGGGCTCAACAGAGATATTCTCAAACGGAATTTCATATAACGTGTACAGTTTATCAAAGATAATGTTAAAATTAAGTTTATGAACGGAGTGTTAAAAAGATTTTTAATAGAACTTTAGAACGGATCCTCATTTACTGCGGGTGTCTGCGTATTCCGCAGCTAGCTTCACGGAGAGTGGAGAGAAGCATGTTCTGACTCAACGACGTTAGTTGCACTGATTAGGTTTTAAAACGGGACCGGGGAGCTCTATCTACCTTGACCCTCCTGAGAGCAGTTCCCAAGCGCTCACTTCCCGCCTGCAAGCCAACTCCAGGCAGAAAAGGCAGCGCATTGTGCAACGGAGAGGCCACTACCATTGAGAAAATATTGGATAAGTGTTCAGCAGCGCATGGCGAATGGTTTCATTCATTCAGCGTAGGAGGTGCTATTGTGCCTGGAACTGCGCATTAAAACAATGTTTTAGCAATGTTGCTGAACACACACACGTGTGTGTGTGGCGGGGGGAGGTGGGGAAGGATACCTTTCTCACTATCACATTGGCATTGTGCAACGCTGCTTTTCAAGGCATCAATCAACATGCCTGCTCAGCAGTTTCTGAGTGAGTTGAAAATGCGTTGCTGGTTAAAGCACAGCAGGTCAGGCAGCATCCAAGGAATAGGAAATTCGACGTTTCGGGCATAAGCCCTTCATCAGGAATTCGGGCTTATGCCCGAAACCTCGAATTTCCTATTCCTTGGATGCTGCCTGACCTGCTGTGCTTTAACCAGCAACGCATTTTCAACTGTGATCTCCAGCATCTGCAGACCTCATTTTTTACCCGAAGTTTCTGAGCGAGGTCAGCTTCAGTCATCGCCCCCAGCCCTCAGAACCATTGCAGAGAAACACATCAAACGCTCAGTTTCCAAGACATGTGTAGCTCCTACACATCGGAAAACGAGTCCTCCCTATCTGAACACAGCCAGTGATTCACCAACATCACATCTACACCGCGCGCAACCTTCAGGAACCCTCTGAACCCCACAGCCAACCCATCAAAACGGTTTCAAATTTGCGGCTACATACAACTGAACTACGCGAATATGTAAATATGCAAATAATAACGATGTTTGTGATTGAGGAGGAGAATATATTTCCAGTGGACGATATCACATTTCCAAGCCAAGCAATAAATATTGAATACGTCTATGGTGAAGGGCAGACTGCATGGTTTTCCCTTGAGCTGAGTGGGCCATTGGCTGCTCTCTAGTCCCCATGCTGGGCAGTGCTGGAGGAGTTGGGGTGAGGGCCGGGTGGGGGTGGGGGTGTATAGGTAAGTCCCAGCCTCAGTTCCTCAGGTGGAAGTATCCTCACTGTGTGGCCTGCTTGGGGGAGTGTGTGCGCTGGGAGGTGGATTGATCCCAGAGCTCTCTGGTCAGGCAAACGGAATCACAGGCATTGGCCGGCAGAGGAACTGACTGGGTTTAGATCAGGAACACAAGGAAGATCCCACAAAAAGGTGCGACACATGAAGAGGATTGATCGTTCATTTTCCCCCCTTCCCCTGTAGACTCCAGGTGGAGGTGTGGCTTTTGTTCCGTTTTTCAGGAAGGGATCTATCCAAAACATCCAGCCGAGAGTTGAGCAGCTATCCTCTGCCCATGTCCCCTCTCCCCCACCCCAAGGACCCACATCATCATCGTCCTGTCCATGTCCTGGGCTGGTCTCGGATTCTCTCTCTCTCTCAGAAAGCTTTCTGTTGGCTTGTTTGTCTTGAAGAGAATGTGCCTTCTGAACTTCCACAGGGTTTTATTTAACACCGGTCACCGGAGTGAGCGAGAGCGTCCCGGTCATAAAGGCTTCTCGATGGTTTTGGTGCAAGGCGCACTGGAAAATTTCCTGCACACGGTGTTGGAGTTCCTGCACCGGCAGCCCGGCCGCTTGACGCCGTCGTAGCATCCCTGGCACAGGCGGAGGCCGCCTTTCGCCGGCAGGTAGCACCACAGGCACGGCATGAGCAGGGAGATGAGCCCCATGGCGGTCCAGCGGGCACAGCGGTGGCCCTGGCTGCAGGAGCACGGGTTGTCCGCGCAGTTGTCCTCGTCGTCGCTGGAGCAGTGGTAGAAGAGGCCCTTCACACAGCACACACACGTGCCGTACTCCAGGGCGCTCTGAAAAGAGCAGAGACACCTCCCCTCACAGAGCCAGCGCGAAGGCAGAGTCCTGGGAGCCGTGCACTCGCTGCACTTACACTTGCCGCACTGCTCACACCGCAGCGAGTGCTGGCTGCAGTCCTGACCGCCCGGAGCCTTCTTCAGCTCGGCTTTCAGGTCCGCCTTGGGCTGCGCCCGGATAATCCCCTGGCCCGAGGGAGACGCGCTCAGGCTGAGCAGCAGCCTCTGCTCCGAGGCGCTGCTGCTGCGGGACGCCGAGCTGACCGTGCTGGTGGAGCGGCTCAGCTGCTGCTGGGGCCCCGAGGCCCGGCGGTCCGCCACCCCGCTCAGGCTCGCCTCGCCAGGCCGTTCCCACTTGTGGGCCGAGCCGCCGCCGCCGCCGCCGGAGGGACTGCTCCTCGGGGGCCCGCT
Source organism: Hemiscyllium ocellatum (assembly GCF_020745735.1). Classification (NCBI taxonomy): domain Eukaryota; kingdom Metazoa; phylum Chordata; class Chondrichthyes; order Orectolobiformes; family Hemiscylliidae; genus Hemiscyllium; species Hemiscyllium ocellatum. The sequence continues at coordinate 88,469,651 of NC_083411.1, read as the reverse complement.
GAGCACCGGGCGCTCCACGTAGTCGTTGTTGGCTCGGATGGCCCGGATCTGGTCGATGGAGAGCACCGGGCCGTGCTGCAGCTCGCCGGGGTCAGGATCAAGCCGCTGCCGCCCCCTGTCGTGAGCGAGCTGGAGGGAGAGGGGCGATGTGAGCGCTGCGGGAGTCTCCATCTGAATGTGGTCGCTGCAGGCCCGGGGGCTGGGTGCACATTGGTCAGACCTGGGGTGGGGACAGCACACACACACACAGACAGAGAGAGAGAGGTCAGCGAGGTACTTACTGCTTGCAACACTAACCCCCACCCATCCCAGAGGGGCCTCCTTCAGGAGGAGCAGCTCCCTGGACCAGCCCATACCCCAACCCTCCTGGTACACCCCCCCAGCCTCATCCTAAGAGACGGGGGATGAGGATTCGTACCCTGGAACCCAGCACGACCACCCAACACCCCGCAGCCCCCAAACACTGCTGCTCAAACATCCGTGCCCAGCCACCCTTTCAACAGAGTGAAAACATCGCCGGTATTTCGGAGAGACCCAGGCCGGGGCCGGCTGGGATCGGCTCCCGGTTATCCCGCCCACTGCCATCCCCAGCTGGACCAGCCCCGGGGGTTTAACCTTCGGGACGACGCTGGCTTGTCAATGCTGGGGCCGGTGAAGATTGGCACCAAGCCTGGCATCTTGGCACAGGGAGGCGCGGATGCTCCAAAACTTGAATTGATCGGGAGCAATGTGACCCCAGTGATAGGGACACCCTCCCCCCCCCCCCCCCCCACCCCCGTGCTCCCATTCCCGGTGAAGAGAGCGCTGAAAGCTCTTTGGCAAATTTCAGCTGAAGCATGGTCACTCTTAACCCCAGTCGATAATTGCTTTCGATGAGAGATGAAAACCCGGAGATTTCAGGCCCTTCCTCTGCCGGGTGGTACCTCATACCCCAGGGCCAGAGCTTCCAGCCCCAGGGAATACTTCCTAACGGGCGCATTGGGAGCCGGGGGCGAATCCCAGTGCCAGTGTCCCAGGGTCAGTGAGACAACAGCGGTGAGACCGTTCTTAGCTCCCGCTCAGCGAAAGACCGAAAATATCAGTCCCAGCCATCGTAATCCGGAGCAATCCGAATTATAGTCTTTTTCTAAACATCAACAAGAGCACCTCGAAAGAAATGTTCTCATCCCGCCCTCCAGAACTGCTGTGTTTTCAAAGCGAGTTGGAATCATGGTAATTCCCAAACCGGAGATTCAGCCTCACCTAACTGAACATTTGCAGCTTCTGTCTTTGTTTAAACTGAAGGGAATCACCGCTTCGGGAGCCAGGCAAGAGTGTAGTGCTGCGGAGTTGGGAGTGTGGCCGGGCGGTGGGACCCGGTGGAGCAGCACTCTTCCCTATTGAATAGCAGGGAGTTTGCAATTCCGGATGTGCCGAATCCGATACAGCAAGCAGCCTTGAAATGGATACTACATGGCGAAACTCAAATACTGTAGCAGGGCCATTAGACAGCGCCAGGGACTGAGCAGTCTCCCCGTTCACACACACACACACCAGACAACTAACAGGAGAGCATATGTACTGGGGGTCACATTCACCAAGCCCCCCCCCCCCCTGCAAATCCGATCGCGACTCCAGCAGCATTTAACAGAACATGTTTACTCATCCCAGCCCGAGTACGGTGTGGGGGATTAACATGTCATTTACATTATAGGTGACAAGGTTAATCCCAAGTAAAATTGTAAACACAAACATACAAACACAACTGCAAACAGGGGACAACCAATAAATGTTATTTCAGAGAGGGAAAAAAAATCACCCGGCCTTTCTCCCTCAGTTAGAGTTGAACATTGACCATAACATTGAAGGGTTGTCAGTGAAGTTTACACACTGCCTTACGCCCCTGTACAGATTCTTTAATGGATATGACTGGAGCCGGCTACTCACCCACAGTTACATTAAAATGAGGCTACTCAGGCATTTGATCGATATTAAATATTATCTCTTCCCTCCCTCCCTCCCCCTCACACAAGTAACAGGCTGCTGCAGCCAAGTCTAGTTTAATGCAGTCCCCTGTGTGGAGGGTGAAGTGATCATTGATCAGAAAGATCTCTGCAATTGCCTGAGAACAGCGTTAACCCCTGGCTGTATAAGATATCCGACTCCAGTCTGCCACATGCTTCCCGAGGCGAGTGCTTACAGCTGGTGTGTATACATTTGGGCAGTATGCACAGATTACAGCAGGTCATGTCCTATCCTGGCGGATGGGGTGCTCACCTCGCCGGCAATGTGAGCTGCTCCTTGGCTTTGCTGCCAGTTAGATGGGACAGACACCTTGGCGGCTGCGCTCCCGAGTCCAGCCACGCTGCCCCCCGGTCAATGACAAGCCCCGGGGAGTGAAGGGCGCCCGATCCTGGAGTTGTCAGCGCTCACTGACGCGCTGGAAAGAGGGGCTCTCGACCACACATCCCCTTCGCCAGTGCCGCAGCTCTGCTGCTAGTTACCTCCGGTGCATGGAGGCAGACTCTGCTGTGGGAGGGGATGGGGGGCGGGTGGAGGGGGGTGGGGAACAGGAAGCATCAGGAAAATGCACCACACACAAACACACAGTTCTCTCTCTCTCTCTCTCTCCTCTGTGTACAGGGATTTGCCCGGTTACAGCTAATGGCTAAATGGCGTCATCCACGTGAAACTGAATAGGCTATTTGCCGTCCCAAAGGTTTCTCCGCATCCGGTAGTGGGCCATTGGTGAGGGCGAACTACTGTTTGTAAAGGCGAGCGTGTTAAATCACCCAATCTGTGGGGGCACAGTCAGCTGGCTCGGCTCAACCTCTCCGCGGAGGCGCTGGTCATACCTACCCCGAACTGTTTTATGTCCTGCCCTGAGCTTCCGCTCGGAAACACCTCCGAGATCTCCGTGCCCAGACATAATACTTTTTTAAAAAAACGTTTTAAACGGGGCAGATGGCGTGCTATTTTGTGATTTTACTGAACTCGGACAAAAGACAGACACTTGAATAAAGTGGACGAGTGTTTCCCATTCATTTCAAAGCCATTACTGATACTTTCAAAGCTGGTCTAAGCTGAGAGTTGGGGAGGATGGGGGGTCGGCAGCGGAGATAGGAAGATGTTCTCCCGGAACGGAGACTTCCACCTGTTAGTGTATTCTGAATGGGACATCAACTCGGCTTCCCGTTCCCTTAATTCATAAAATGCTTTTTCCCTTACACTGCATTTTCTAACCTTTTGTTGAATAAAGCTTTCGAATTCTCATATTAATGACTGAAACCCGGCTACTAATTACGTCCAAGGCTTACAATAAATCTGTTTGTGATTTACAGCAATGTATATCTCACCGCTCTGTATCCGGTTTGCGGACGGGGAACTGTGGTGGTGAATCAAAGCCGTCATCAAGTGGTATGATTTGGTTCTGCAGATGTCTGAATGACTGTTGGAAGAAACATTTCACAGCCCTTGTTCGCTCCTAACCATGCTTCTGAATCATCCGCCAACATATGACATCAGGGTACAGGAGGGACTCCAGTTCACCCTCACACTGACTGAGAGGTCACTGGGTTAACAAAGCCCCTGAATTGGTTGGCCAAGACATACACGATTTGGCATGAGCGTGATTCCGTTCGCCTAGCCCATACTTTCATATCGATTTTCTGACCAACTCCCCAGAGAATTAGGATCCGAGAGACTCAAACTGTTCTGTGTTTTGGAGAACCATCTCTTCAACGGCTATTCCCACCTTTTGAAATAAGTTGTTTTGTTAACTGCCTTTTCCTGATCAGGGATTATGTAAGTACTCCTTTGCGGATATCTCCAAGGAAATTGCTCATCACTGGTTCTGTTGCTTTTCATCTCGCAACGCTGTGACTCGATCAGCATTAATTCATCACTGAAATATCACTCCACGTACTAGTGTGCACTTAAAAACAATTTTAAATCAGCAAGGACTTTAATCATATTGTCCTTTGAACACCACTCCCATTCTGTTTCACATCGTTGAAGTTTCAGCCAAACAAATATAACATTTTTAAAAATGGAAATAGTGATAGATACGTTTTAATCCTAGATTTTACTTCAAGCTTCCAAGAAATCTCTTAGAGAATTTACAAATCGAATTTTCATTTATCTTAAAACTCGCCTAACGCAGAGGAGGAACACCGACCGAGATACAGCTGTCTCTCCTACAAACTATGCAGATCTGGCTCCCAGGAGCCCAACAGCGAGGAGATCAGCGCTGGGAGGCTTAAATGCCAACACAAAAAAGCACAAAATCTTTATCCTAAGGAATGCAGGCCGTCAACCAGACTGTCTCAAATAGACATTCTCTTATATAGAGGTAGGAATGAGTATTAGAGCAATTTGACGGTTCTTCCCCGATCAAATAAAGAAACAAACAGGCCATAGTTCATCCCCCTTCAGCATCCACCTTTCACACTAAAGTCCAGTTACCCAAGGCTCGCCATACACATACAAGCCAGCTCCATTTCACATTAACAAGAATATGGCTTTTTTTTGCATGAAAAGGTGAAAATCTTTCTACATTTAGCCCTAAAGGAATAGTTTGCAGCCCTAGATCTAAGTGACACTTTTCCAAAACTGTATTGTGCCGTTCACGGTGTTATATTCCAAACAAACTTTGTAATCATTTAATTTACTTTGTGCACGCCAGGAATTTACAAAAAAAAGTATACAAAAAAGAAAATTCAAACTTGCAAATGTTACATTTCATGGATCAATGTTTAATGGGGTTATTTCATTTTCTTGGTGACTGCTATATGTTAACTAATTAAAGGTATGTAACTAGCATGAAGTAATTTGTAAATACTGATACAGGACTAACACCTCTATTATTATATTCTTCAGGGATTCCAGTGGCTATTGTTTCAGAACAGCAGGACCACAATTCCAATATTCTACTGCATCATAAGAATGTGGCCATTTATCCCATGATTCTACTATAAAGATACATGTGTTTAACAGGAGTGCCTCTTTAAACTTGAAATATCTGACTCCATGTTTGGAGTTTAAAAAAATTGAGTTTAATTTTTCAAAAACATAGAAATAAGAAGCTGGTATCAGCACTGTAAAAAAGATATTTTAAAAACAAGTTCAATAACGCCTTTTAAAGGTTCACACCTGTCATCCCTCCCAGTCTACATTATATTTAATTCCAGTTCAATGCCATATACCCTCCAAAATAGCCTCATATACCATTCAATTGTAATAAGCCTAGTCAAATGAGGGTGGAAATATGTATCAGATTTTTCAGAAATCCCGCATGCTGAGAATGCATTAAAACAGATAACTGTGTGAAAGAAGGACATTTTAGGATCAATTATGGGTTCATTGCTATTAATAGGGACACATTGCAGATTACAGTGCAGGAGGAGGTCACTCACTTGGCCATATCTGTAACAGCTCTCTGGGTCAGCAGTTCAGTGAGATCCACTCTCCCAAGCTTTCCCCATAATCCAGGGAAATTCTTTCCTTCAAGCATTTATCCAATTCCTTTTGAAAGTCACAGTGAATCCATCTCCATTATTTATCAGGCTGTGCATTCCAAACTTTTACCACTCGATGAGTTAAATTAAATCTTTTGCTGAACACCTGAAATCTTTATCCCTTGACTGTCAAACCCTTCACAAAAAAAACAGTTTTCACTGTCTGCCCTTTCCATACCTCTCATGAGTTTGCATACCTTTCAAATCTCCTCTCAATCTTTTCTTTACTAAGGAGAACAACCCAAAGTTCTCAAATTTACCTTTATAACTAAAGCCCGTAGTCCCTAGAATCACTCTCCTATATCTTTCTAAACTCTCACATACTTCCTGAATTAGGGTGTCCAGAATGGAAAACAATACTCCAGTTAAGGCAGAAACAGTGTGTGAAATGAGTTCATTATGGTGTGCACGCCATTCTTCCATTTATAAATCCCACTTTCTCAAGTTGGCCCACCATTGTTAATGCCAAATGTGCAAATAACCACAGGTCTTTCTGTTCATGCACCCACTTCAGAATTGCATCCCTGATATTATATTTCCTCTTTTCCTTCCTTTTAATGAGGTGCTGTGAGAAAGGGACTGAGTGTCGAGAGCCATAGAGAAATGGATGACGGTGTTGCAATACAGTTTTGGAATGCATACACAGGAAAACATGTTAAGTCTAATACTGGACGTGGTGGAAATCATGGAGCAAGATTTTTGAGTGTGGAAACTCATGGATTGAAAGTGAAGCCAAAGAAACTTTATCATCGTTCTGGGAGACTGGGAATGAAGTGACAACAGAAGTGTAGGAGGAAAAGGTTATATATGGTTGATGACTCTGTCAAGTACAGTGTCGGGGGCAGGAGATGGGGGTGTGGAATTCTCAGTGAATTCTCAGTAAAGTAAGACATGTCAGAAGGACCACTGTGAAAGGTAGCTTCATCAGAACAATTGTGACCGATGTGGGGAATCCAGGAGAATACGAAGGATTCTTTGATGGAGGCAGGGCATGAGGCACTCAAGATAATTGCCAGTGTTGATGGGTTTATACTAATTATTAACAAATAGTCTATTCCCAGATATTGAGACAGGAACGTCAAAGAAGAATAGGTCATTGTTGAAGATAGACCACGTGGAGATGAGAAAAAGGTGGAAATTAGAAGCAAAGTTTTTGCTTTATTTCCAGTGCTGGGTCAGAGCAGGAGATGGCACCAATAAAATCATTGCCACACCACAACTGTTGGGGATGGAGTCTGGAAATAGAAATGGAACAAGGAAGGTTCCACAAATCCTGCTAAAGGATAGGCATAACTTGTTGTCCATATGGATACAGGAACATCCTTTATTAGGAGATCGTGAGACAAGTTAAAGGAGAAATAGTTCAATAAGGGAACAGTTTCAATCAGGAAAAGGAAGGCTATGTGGGTGGAGAAACTGTTCAAAGAAGAAGAGAGCTCTCAGATTGTCCTGTGTAGCGAGATTGAACATTTCTAGTGAAGAGAAGGCAGATAGGGCCAGGACACTGGAAATTGCTGAAATGACATAGGCTGTCAGAAGAATCACAAATTTAAGTGGGAAGAGATTCAATAAAGTTAGAAAAAGTAGTATCAGAATGGGAAGAAATGAGTTCAATGGAGTAGGAACAGACTGAAACAATGAGTCTACTCGCACAGTCCTGTTTATGGATTTTGAAAGGCAGGTAGATGCAGGATGTTGGGGTCAGGGATTATTTGGTGGGAAGCTGTGGAGAAGACATCCAGTGGGGCTATGTTCAGTGACAGTCATGGAAGCCATTGCTTGATGTGCAATTGTTGGGTAATCCATGGGGAGGTGGGAAGAAGTGTCTATGAGTTGGTGTTTAATCTCTGCAAGGTAGTGATCAATACACCAGATAACAATGGTACCACTCATGTAGATTAGACCTGAGAGAATAGGTATTGCAAACTTGGGGAAAGACTGTCTAGGTTAAATGTGGGCAGAGAGAAATTAAGATGACCAAATTAAGCTGACAGTTCTCAATTTAAAAATTGAGAGTGAGTAAGAGGCCAAATGAAGGTTCCAAGTGGAGGGAGAATACTCTGGTAAAAGGGCCCACTAATCAATGGTAAGGACATCTGTATAACTGTTCAGAGCGAGACAGACTGAGATGTGCATTTCAAAAGATAACTAAATTAGTGCATTAGTATGTGAAACAATAATTGATAGGGGTTGTAACTGCCTAGCAGTTTATTCATTTTCCCCTCAGTTCCTATGATATTAAATAACTATTGCACCAAATCAATTGCTTTGTTTTCAATTTCATATGGCAGTATTCAAAAATGAAAGAAACAAAGAAATAAATGTCTTTCTTCCTGGAGCTCTCATTACAGGATACATATTTCTCAGTTTTGTATTTCTCTCTCTATATATATACATTTAGGCCACAGCCCAACAGAATGGAAGCAATTTCACCACTTGATCTTTATATTACAATTTCACTTGAATTTGTAATTATTAATAAGTATGCCCTCATTGTCTTGGTTTGGCAGGCTGATTTGTCTGGTCGACAAGGTCAGAAAAAAGATGCCTTCCAGACTACACTTCTGTCACTGGAAAGGATCACATTGCAAGCTGTCCTAGTTGGCCACCTCTATGAAGAGAGGAAAAGAAAATCAAAAGCTAAATGGGATGATTTTTATTACATCCCTGCCTTATAATGGTGTTTAGCTAAGTTGAATAAAATTCTTCTAATAACTGCATGTTTTAGAATTCATTGCAAGGTATTATTTCGAGCCATAGAGACTGAAGGTCTCATATTAAGTTAATTGATTCAAGCTGCAGGGACAGTTGACTGCTACAATTGTTATTCATTCCTGGGATATGGGTGCTGCTGGCTAGGCAAGCATGTTCCTCATTCCAAAATATCTTGTAGAAGGTGACAAAGACTTGGCTTGTTGAACTGCTGTCATCTTTACAATGTAGGTACACTCAGAATGCTATGAGGGAGGGAGTTTCAGGATTTTGACCCAGTGAAAGGGAAGGGACAGCAATATAGCTACAAGTCTGAATGGTGTGTGACTTGGAGGTGAGCTTGCTGGTGGTGGTGTTCCCATGTAACTACTGCCCTTGTCCTCTGGGTGGTAGAAGCCACATTTTTGGAGGGTGCTATTGAAGGAACTTTGGTGAGTTGCCGCAGTGCATCTTGTGGATGATACATACTGTTGTCACAATGTGTGGTGGTGAAAAGTGTCAGTGTTGAAGGTCATGGATAGGGTGTCAATCAAGTGGGCTGACTTGTCCTGAGTGGTGTCAAGCTTCTTGTTGGAGCAGCATCAATCTAGACAAGTGGAAACTATTCCATCACACTTCTGTAGATGGTGGAGAGGCATTGGGTAGACAGCTGGTGAGTTGGTTACGGCAGAATTCTTATCCTTGACTATGTTGTTGAAAATCAGTAATTTTATTTCTTGTCCAGTTCAGTGTCTGGTCTTGGATGTTGATAGTGGTGAATCATCAATGGCAATGCCATTTAATGTAAAGAAGAAATTCTTGATTCTCTCTGTTTTTCTGATTGTCTTTGTATAGCAGTTCTGTCGTGCAAGTGATACTTGCCAATTATCACTGTTTCAAGAATTAGGAATGGGCAATACACACTGGTCTTGCCTAAGACATCCATACCTCATATTTGAAAGAGAACAAGAAAAAGGGACTACATGTTAGTGATTACATTTTCTTGACTGAGCATATTTGTCCAGGTCATGTATAGTAGACTTCTACCGCTTCAGTGTCTGAGAAGTTGTAAATATTGTGCAATCATCAATGAACATCCCCACTTCTGGTTTTATGGCACAGAAATCAATGATGAAGAAGTTGAAGATCGTCGAAGTTAGGATGCTATCCTAAGGAGGTCCTGCTGTGAAGGGCTTATGCTCGAAACGTCGAATTCTCTATTTCTGAGATGCTGCCTGGCCTGCTGTGCTTTGACCAGCAACACATTTGCAGCTGTCCTGGTATTCAGATGAACTGAGTCCCAGGAACTGCTGTGAACCAACTGAATTAATTTCAGCATCCACCATAAGTATGCTCAGTCAAGAAAAAGTAATCACTAACACGTGGTCCCTTTTTCTTGTTCTTTTTCATATATGAGGTATGGATGTCATAGGCAAGACATTTATTGCCCATTCCTAATTCTTGAAACAGTGATAATAAGTCACTTTCTTGAATTGCTGCAGTCCCTCATGAAGAATAGTTTTTGTATTACTGAAATTGCTTATGAAACTATTTCAGGGATAGTTAAGGATCAACCACATTGCTCTGGATCTCTAGTCAAATACAAGTGCCCACTGGTAAGGAAGGCAGAAATTAATGAACCAAAATGAGGGCAATCTGATGATTTAATGGTTATCATTACAGAAACTAGCTATTGTAATCCTTATCTAATGAATTAATCTGGCCAAGCCATTCCAATATAGCTAGACCACTAACATCCATCTGACAAATTTGAGAATTGCTTGATTATGCCCTGTCCACAAACAAAAAGGACAAATCCAATCTAGACAATTATGTTGCATCATCTACTCTGAATTATCAGCAAAATTATTGAATACATCATCAACTGTGCTATCAAGAGGCACCTACTCAGCAATAGTTTGTTCACAGATACTCAGAAGGGCCATTTATCTTTAGATCTCATTTCGGCCTTGTTTCAAACAAGAATTAAATTCCAGAGTTAGATGAGATCGACAACCTTTGCCAACAAAGCAGTATTTACCCAAATGCAGATTCTGGGAGTTCTAGTAACATTGAAGCCAATGGCAATCAGGGTGAAAACTCTCTATTGGTTGGAGTTGTGACTAGCACAAAGGAAGATGGTTGTGGTTGTTAGAGGTCTGTAATCTCAGGTTCAGGAGTTTCTTGGTAATGTCCTATACCCAGCCATCTTCAACTGCTTCAACAACGACTTCCCTCCACCATAAGGTCAGATATGGACATACTCGCTGATGAGTGAACAGTGTTCATTTCCATTCACAATGTCTCTAATAACAAAATGAGTTTGTATCCACATACTTAAAGACTATGACAACATTGAGGCTCAGGCTGATAAGTGGTAATTAATTTTCATACCACACAAATGCTCGGCAATGACTACTTTCAATGAGAGAGCCTAGCCATCTCCCATTGACATTCAACTGGATTACTGTTGCTGAATAAAATTTAGATTTAGACTTTATTGTCATGTGTCCTCAAGTACAAAAGAGTATTCCTGTTGAAGGGCTTATGCCCAAAACGTCAACTCTCCTGCTCCTCGGATACTGCCTGACTTGCTATGCTTTTTCAACGTCATACTTTTCGACTCAGACTCTCCAGCATCTCTCACTTTCTCCCATAAAAACTTAGAAATAAATAAGGAACGAAGTTAACTCTTAAACATTACAGTCTTCTTAGCATTAAGTCACAAAATTAAAAAAAAATAAAAGGAGCAGTGTTATCCTGAGAACAGAACACTTGAATTTGTAATTATTGCAACAACAAGGGAACACAGTGAGAGTGGGTGTCACCCAAGAACACAGCTTGGCTAAAATGAGAAGCAGCCACCAAAGAATATAGAGCAGTAAGACTGGTCCAGAAACACAGCTAGGACAAATTACAAAATTATGTTACTGCACATGGAGTTAGTGCAGTGAATACATTGGGAGGATTTATATTAATTTAGATTAAATTAATTAAGTAGTATAAAACAATAGCTGTTCAATTAATTCATCAAATCGGGGAGATAAAGATTAAAATAAATTGCAAAGCATAAAGAGAAAATGTGCTGAAATTTTCATCAAGTTAAAATCTGAGGTATATACATGACAAGAGTTAAGTTAAACATTTAAATTAACTTCCCTTTAAAATGAAGTGAGTACAAAGGAAAGTGCTGATTGGTTAGTGACTGGTGAATATTTATTTATTTTTGTATGAAGCTTATGTCTGTAAAGTTAGTTAAATATCTAATAAATAAAGGCAGAAAGGGTGTTTTGATTCCATGGAGTACACATCCTACTTCATGTGTGGGATCTCAAAGAAACCTCCTGTGTCCTGGACAATTTCATGTGCAGGAGGTGTCATCAGCTGCAACAGCTTGAACTTTGCGTTTTGGGAATTGAGCAGCAATTGTGCATCTGTGAAGCTGACCACGTTGTGGATAGCATGTTTTTGGATATAATTACCCCATACCTTAAGAGAGTACAAGCAGAGAGTGGGTGGTAGCGTTATTCAGTCAGGGACGATCAGGCAGGTGGTGCAGGGGTTCCCTATGGGCATCTTTCTTTCTTTTATTCTGTTCTGAATGTTAGTGAGAGTGATCATCCCCTTTGGGAGTCCAGTCAAAGCCAAGTCCATGACTGTTCAGCTGTACAGGAAGGACAGGAGGAAGAATGGAAAATAAATAGTGATAGGGGATTTGATAGTTAGAGGAACAGACGGTCATTTCTGCAGCTGCAAACATGAATCCATGTTGCTTCTCTGGTACCAATGTCACAAATGTCACTGAGTGTTTACTGAGCACTCGGAAAGACAAGAGTGAACAGATACTGTCCTTATCAATACCAACAACATCAATACAAAGAGGGATGAAGTTCTGCAGGCAGATTTTAGTGATCTAAGAAAGAAACTAGCAAGTAGAATCTCAAAGACTGAAATCTCCAGATTAGTCTTGGTGAGTAAAGAAACAGAAAAATCGGTAAATGAACGTGTTACTGGAGTGATAGTACAGGAGGAAGGATTAGAAGTTCCTGGAACATTGGGACCAGTTCTCTGGGGTGGAGACTACAGCGAGATTTCTACAGACTGCACTGTTGGGCCAGGACCATTAGCAATGTATTTGGCCAGCCCAGCCATTAGGAACATGGGAGCAGAAGTAGGCCCTTCAGGCCTTCAAGCCTGTTCCAGCATTCAGTGAAACGTCAAGGCTGACCTGTGGCGTAACTCACTTGTTTTGGCCCTTATCACTTCAAAACTCTGCTTAACAAAAAAGAAAGTGATCTATTTCAGATTTAAAACTCACAACTGATCTGGCATCAATGACCATTTGCGAAAGAGAGTTCAAAATCTCCACCACCCTTTCTGTATAGGTGTGCTTCCTAACATTTCTCCTGAATGGTCTGACTTTAATTCTCAGACTATGCCCATTAGTTCTAGAAACTCCAACCAATGGAAATAGTTTATCTTTTTCTGCCCTGGCTTTTCCTCTTAATACCTTGAAGATTTTGATCAGATCATCTCTTAAATTTCTAAATTCTAGAGAAAACAGACCTAATTTGTATAATCTCTCATCATAACTTAATCTCTGAAATTCTATCATTCTTGGAAACCTGAGTTATACTCTCTCCAAGGCTAATGTATCCTTCCTAAAGTATGATGCCCAGATCATCTCACTGTATTCCAGGTGAGATATAACCAGAATTTTGTACATCTGCAGCATACATTTAGTTAGATCATGACTTATCTGATTATTTCACATTCTCAACTCCCAAAAACCTTTCACCTGTTGTTCCTCAACAATCCACCCACCACGGCCTAAGAAATATCTAAGACCCTGCTTCCAGTATCTTTCAAAGAAGATACATCCAAAGACTTGCCATCCGTTGTAAATTGTCTTTCTCATTTCTGTTTTAAATGACAATTCCTTATTTTGAAACATTGACCCCTAATTCTAGATTCTCTGACAAAAGGAAACTTCCTCTCCAGATGCACACTGTCAAGAACCCTCAGGATCTTTTAAGACCCTAAAATTAAGTCCATAAAGACTCAAAGACATTTCAGTCTGTAGCTCCACCAATTTGCTCAGTACCACTTGCCTGATAATTATAATTCTTCCGAGTCTATTCTTCCCTTCCAGTTCCTCGTTTACAGTTTTTTTTTGGGATGATCCTAAGATTTACTGCAGTATCTGTTGAATTCTGTTATCTCCTTATTTTCCAATATCAATTCCCTAGATTAATTTCTGTAGAACCAATACTCACCTTGCTAACTCTTTTCCTTTTTAAATATCTGTTGATATGTTTGCTACCTGTTTCTATATTTCTAGCTAGCTTTCTCTTGAATTCTGTAATTTTTATCTTATGAATCACATAGGCAATCTTTGAATTGCTTATATATTTTAGGCAAAAGTGGGGACTGCAGATGCTGGAAATCAGAGTCGAGATTAGAGAGGTGCTGGAAAAGGACAGGAGGTCAGGCAGCATCCAAGGAGCAGGAAAATCAACATTTTGAGCAAAAGCCCTTCATCAGGAATAAACTGTCCTGATGAAGGGCTTTTGCCCAAAACGTCAATTTTCCTGCTGCTCGGATGCTGCCTGACCTGTTGTGCTTTTCCAGCACCTCTCTAATCTAGATTTTGCTCATATATTTTGTCCAGTCTTCCAATCTGACATCCAATTTTGCACAATTGTATGCCCATTCTTTAGGTTTGATCTTAACTTTAATCTTTTAATTAACTCCAGATCATGGTGGATTAGATTCCCTACCATGTGGAAACAGGCCATTCGGCCCAAAAGTCCACACCAACTCTCTGTAAAGTAACTCATCCAGACCCATTCTCCTAAATTTATCCCTAACTAATGCACCTAACACTTTGGGCAAATTAGCATGGCCAATTCACCTGACCTGCACATCTTTGGACCCCTGCTTGGAGCATTTCTTTCTTGTTGGAAGGTATCTATTTTGTATATTCTGAAATCCAGAATTGTCTGCCACTGCAACAAATACAGCGATAGAGCCTAGAGTCATTCAGCACTGGAATAGATCCTTCGGTCCCACTCATCTGTGCTGACCAGATATCCTGAACTAATCTCGTCCCATTTGCCAGCATTTGGCCCATATTCCATGCCTTTTAAATGTTGTAATTTTACCCACCTTCACTACTGTCTCTGGCAGCTTGTTCCTCTGCATGAAGAAGTTACCCCTCACGTCCTTCTTAAATCTTTTCCTTCTCACCTTTAAACCGATGCCCTCTAGTTTTGGACTCCCCCACCTTGGGAAAAAGACCTTGGTTATTCCTTCTATTCATGCCCTTCATGATTTAATAAATTCCATAAGGCCACCCTTTAGCCTCAGATGTTCCAAGGGGGAAAAAAAAGCCCCAAACTATTTGGCCTCTTGCTTTAACTCAAATCTTTTAGTCCTGGCAACATCCTTGTAAATCTTTTCTGCAGCCTCTGAAGTTTAACAAGATTCTTCCTATAATAAGGAGCCCAGAATTGAATGCAGTGTTGTAAAAGTGGCCTTACCATTGTCCTGTACAGTCACATGACAATACCCCAAGCCCCATAAACATCAATGATAATGGCCAGATTACATGTTTTTGTGATATTGGATAAATGATAAATTTTGGTCCGGACAATGAGGATAATTCCCCTGTTCTACTCTGAAAAATTGCTGGGGGATCTTGTACATTTACTTGAGCTGACAAATGGGCTTGGTTTAACACCTGAGTGTCAGTCTTTGTTATGGGACTCAAATTCTGGAGTGGGACTTGAACCCAGAACATAGTGACTCAGACAAGAGCCCTGTCAATTCAACATTCTTACTTGGTGCCTTCATTATAATCTCAACTGATGTTATTACTGGACAAGTCAGAACCCTGACTGCAGTCTGGCTTAATCGATCATATTTTGTCTTTTTTAAATAAAAAGGTGATCTTTAATTGAAACACAAGCACACAATGCTGCAGATTTGATTTTGACAATAAAATGTAAGTCTATTATGCAAAAGAAAATAAGACAAAATAGAATAAACCAAGCTATTTACATATAATGCAACTTGAAAGATTTAGACACAGACAGTAAAAGTATAATCCCATCTATCCCATCACCATCATATTAAAGTACTCGGACACCAGAGACAGTCCCCTCCTCTATACACATATCGACCTGATTTTACTGTCTCTTTTAATGCCTGGTCTTGAGAGTTTGCCAGCTTGTTCCTTGATTAGTCACACTGCAGAGCTTAAAGCTTCAAAGCTTCAAAGAACTCCTTCAAGGAAACTATTTTGTACAGGTTACCTCAGTGGAAATAAGGGAGGTAGGGAGAATTTAAACTAGGTAGTGAGGCAAGAGATTAAATTTGGGATGATGTGGTAAATCAGAAAGTGTAGACAAGGTAAAGTGTAAAGTTATTAATATGAGAAATCATAAACAGATCGAGAGAAACAGAGGGAGAGAATTCCGATAGCTAAGAGTTAATAAATACACCAGACTCGAGCTTGCAAAATAAATATAAGGGTGAAGCAAAAGGCTCAGTATCTGTTTGTGTATAGTCTTTGAAATAAAACAGATGAACTGATACCATAAAAATATAAGACATAAGAGCAGAAATTAGGCCATTCAGCCATTGAGTCTGCTCTACCATTCAGTCATTCTCAACCCCATTCTCCCCATAACCCTTGATTCCTTTTACAAGCAAAAACCCAGCTGCCTCCATCTTAAGTATACTCAGTGAACAGGCCTCGACAGCCTTCTGTGGCAGTGAATTCCATAGATTCACCTTTCTCTGGCTGAAGACATTTCTCCACAAATAAAAAATATACAAGTACAATTTGCTATCCATTACAAAGACATGGCTGCATGATGATGTAGATTTGGATCTGAATATGAAAGAATAGGGAGGAAAAAGTCGGGGGGGGGCTTGGTGGCTGTGTTAATTAATTGTTTTATTAGTGCAATAGAGAGGGACATGACTTATGTTCAGGAAACCACAATATAGAATTGGTTTGAGCGGAGATGAGAAATGATAAAGGTAAGCAGTCACTTATGCAAATTGTATGCATAAAAACAACCACACAGCAAGCACAGCAGTAAATATGGAGGAATTCAATTTACATGTGGGTAGGGAAAATCAGATCCAGAAGGTTAATTTCTTAGAAGAGAATATCCTGAAGATGACCAGAGAGCAGACTATTCTCGATCTGGTATTGTGCAACCCGAAAAGATTAATGAAAGCCGTCAGGGTAGCAGCTATCATAATATGATTGAATTTTACTTTCCTTTTGAGGTAGAGAGGAATGAATCCAAAACTAGCATTTTGAGTCTGATCAGACTCTTCTTCAAAAAATGGAGACACACTCATTATTTTCACCATGCAAGTTAAATTTTATCTGAAGCAGATCAGGGCTTGTTTTTCTTTCTTAACTTATTTACTCATGGGACATGGGATGTGGGTATCACTAGCTGGGCCAACATTTATGTCCATCCCTAGTTGCCCTTGAGAAGGTGGTGTTGAGCTACCTCCTCAGTAGCCTCCTGTGTGGCACCTTGTCAAAGCCTTCTTGAAGTCCAGGTAAACTGCTGCAGTCCCATATACTGTCGGCTTACCCATAATGCCCATAATTCTTTGCAATTGTAAGGCCATAAGACATACGAGCAGAAATTAAGCCAGTCAAGCCATCAAATCTGCTCCACCATTCAATAATGCTGATAAGTTTCTCAACCCCATTCTCCCGCTTTTTCTCAGCAACCCTTAGTCTCCTTTATAATCAAGAAGCTATCTATTTCTGTCTTAAATATACTTAATGATCTTCCTCCACAGCCTTCTGTGACAGTGAATCCTTAGATTCGCTACTCTCTGGCTGAAGAAGTTTCTCCTTATCTCCATCCTTTACTCTAAGGCTATGTCCTCGGGTCATAGTCTTTCCTAACAATGGGAACATCTTCCCAACATTCACTCTGTTCAGGCTATTCAGTATTCTGTAAGTTTCAATTAGAACCCCCTCATCCTTCTAAACTCCATCAAGTTCAGTATAGATCCAGAGTCCTCAAACGTTTAGCATATGTTAAGCTGTTCATTACTGGGACCATTCTCATGAATCTCCTCTGAACACGCTCCAGGGCCAGTACATCCTTCCTGTACACAATACTCCAAATGTGGTCTGACCAGACCCTTATAGAGCCTCAGAAGTACATCCCCGCTTTAATGCAAGTCCTCTCGAAATAAATGTCATCATTGCATTTGCCTTGCTAACTACTGACTCAACCTTTAAGTTTACTCTGAGAGAAGCCTGGACTAGAACTCCCAAGTCTCTTTGCACTTCAGACTTCTGAATTTTCTCCCCATTTAGAAACTAGTCCATGCCTTTATTCTTCCCACCTAACTGCATGACCTCACACTTTCTCATGTTGTACTCCATCTGTCACTTCTTTGCCCACACTCCTAAACTGTCCATATCCTTCTGCAGCATCCCCAGCTCCTCAATGTTACCTATCCCTCTACCTATCTTTGTATCATCAGCAAACTAAGCCAGAATGCCCTCAGTTCCTTCATCTAGATCATTAATATATAAAGTGAAAAGTTGTGGCTCCAACACTCAGCTGTGTGGAACACCACTTGTCACCGGCTGCCATCCTGAGAAGGAGCTTTTTATCCCACTCTCTGCTTTCTGACAGACAGCCAGGCTTCTATCCATGCTAGCATCATGCACCTAACACCATGAGCCCATATCTCACTCAGTAGCCTCCTGTGTGGCACCTTGTCTTGAAGTCCAGGTAAACAACATCCTTTGGTTCTCTTTGGTCTAATCTGCTCGTTTACTTCCTCAAAGAATTCTAGCTGATTTGTCAGGCATGACCTCCCCTTGATGAAGCCATGCTGACTCTGCCCTATTTTACCATACACTTCCAAGTATTCAGAAATATCATCCTTCAAGATGAATTCCAGTATCTTACCCACAACCAAGGTTAGGCTAATTAGTCTGCAATTTTCTGTCTTCTGCCTTACTCCCTTTTTAAACAGGGGTGTCACATTAGCGATTTTCCAGTCCTCTGAGACCCTCCCTGATTCTACGATTCCTGAAAGATTATCTCCAATGCCTCCATTATCTCTTCAGCTGTCTCCCTTAGAACTCTGGCGTGTAGTCCATCTGGTGCAGGTGGTTTATCCCCCTTCAGGCCATTCAGTTTCTCTAGCACCTTCTCCTTGTTGATGGCCACCATACTCAGTTCTGCCCCTCACTCTTCTGAATTTTTGGGTGTCTTCCACTGTGAAGACTAATGCAAAGTAATTATTGAGTTCCTCAGCAATTTCTTCATTCCCAACTACTATCTATCCTGCATCATTTTCCAATGGGCCATAGTCCACTTTTGCCTCTCTTTTGCTGTTTGTATTTCTAAAGAAACTCTTACAGTTTTCCTTTATATTACTGGAAAGCTTACCCTCATATTTAATCTTGTCCCATCATATTTCTTTTTTTCATTTCCCTCTGTTGGTCTTTGTCACCTTCCCAATTCTCTGGTTTCCCAGTGTTCTTCACTACTTTTTATGCTTTCTCTCTTGCTTTATGCCATCCCTGATGTCCTTAGTCAGCCATGGTTGCCTCATCCTCTCTGTACCATGCTTCTTTTTCCTTGGTATGAATCGCTGCTGTGACTCCTGAATTACTCCCAGAAACTCTCTGCCATTGCTGTTCCACTGTCTTTCCTGCTAGGTTCCTCTCCCAGTCAATTATTTTAGATAGTATTATTACTTTGGATGATATATTCTCACAATTGGGGCGTGCTTACCAAATGTTCTGTTGAACACAATTTAGTACAAGTTTACAAGTCATCAACATTTAAATGCAGACATAGTGCTGATAGAAAATTGATTTGTTTTCTCTCTGTGTTGGTGTTTTATTACTGAATCATCGGAATATTTTTTCCAACCTTGCACTGAATATGGTAGCGAATTAGCTTATAAACCGCAAAATGCTAAGGATCCAACCTTGGTCATCTCAGAAATCAGCATTGTGTTGATTTCACTGAACTCCGTGAGGGAGGAGTGTCTTTCATAATAAGGAGGAAGCACCAGGTGCATTTAGATCACTGGGACACGAATGCAACAATTTTCATATCTGACTTTGTGACCATTAGTAATATTGTTGGTTGCAAGTGGGATAGTGAAGAATAGGCAGATGCTGAGCTGCCAATTGTTGGGTGAAGTGTTTCTCCAGCTGAAAAGAAAGGCTTTCGCTTAAGCTGCATTTAGAATTATGGAACTGCTTCTAGTGGGAGTGGTTTAGAGGTACGTACGCCCAGCATGATTTGTAATCCATCCTGTTGTTATTATAGGATGGGTGGCATAACACAGCTGGTTAAAAGTCACAATTGTGCATTTTGAATTTCTAGTCCCAGGTTTTCACCAATTGTCAGCAATGTTAAATTGAATCATTGGTCTATATTCAGTCAGGCCAGCAAGCTGCATTTCTGTTTTCCTCTGGTTGAACTTTGTTCCATCAGATGCAATGTATCGAGATTTTGTGAAGTTTTTGGGGGAAGAGGGGTTGCAGTTGATGTGAGCTGTTAGCGCTAGTTGCCATTACTCCTCTGAGACTCGTTGGAATTTCCAAATTAAACAGAAAATGCTGGGAATACTCTGGCAGCATCTGTGGAGACAGAATCAAGATAATCACTGCAGTGGTGTAGACAGGAATTGTGCATTGGGCCTCAGCTAAATGCCCAGGAATTGTCTCAGAAGTTGAAACTTCTATAGGGCAATTACTGAGTGTCTGGAACCCTCCAGAAAATGTCCCAAACTTTTTATTAGAGTAAGAGTCTCCAAGGGATTAGACTGATACCTTAGCTCAATTCCAGGATAACTGGTGAATGGATCCCTAAGTTACCATTGACATACCTGGCAGGCACCCAACCTGTCCCTGTCATTCCATCCCAACTACTGATAAATGTGACCTATCTTCCACTGTGTGGAGCCCCACCTAGACCCAATTCAATGCCTGACTGCCACCTCTGTAACCCCCACACCATCCCTCAACCTGGACCAGCTCCCCTTCCAAATCCCAGACAGTCATCTGCTACACCTGACCAAAACACAATTAAGAGACAGTGAGGTCTGCAGATGCTAGAGATCAGAGTTGAGAGTGTGTTGCTGGAAAAACACAGCTGGTCAGGCAGCATCCGAGGAACAGGAAAATCGACGTTTCGGGCTAGAGCCCTTCCAAAGCATCGATTTTCCTGCTCCTCGGATGCTGCCTGACCTGCTGTGCTTTTCCAGCAACACACTCTCAACAAAATGCAATTAACCCCTACAGCCCCTCAGACCACCTGATGCTACTGTTCAACCCAGACTGAAATGCCTCCAAACCAAACTTCTAAAATTATCCCTAAACCCCCACAGAGGCAAGAATCTTGACACTATCCAGGACAAAGCAGTCTGCTTAAGTGGTACCATATTCACAAACATTCACTTCCTCCTCCTCCGACATACAGTAGTAGCAGTAACTCATTAAAGCACCTAGATGTCACCTTCTAAACCCCAACTACTATTATCGAGGGTAGCAAATATACTGGAACTCCATCACCTGTAAGTTCCCTTCCACGGCATTCATCATCCAGACTTGGCAATATGTGTCCATTCTTTCAGTGTTGCTGGATCAAACTCTTGGAATTCCCACCTCAACCGACTGAATTACAGCTGTTCAAGAAGACAGGTCATCATGACCTTCTCAAGGGCAAGTAGAGATGGGTAATAAATGCTAACCTTGCCAGCAACACTCACATCCCATCAATGACAAAAAACATCCAACCTCTTCATTCCCAAAACCATTATCCTGATAAGACTTGCCATCCCAGCCCTCACCTCTCAACCCGACTTGGCTCTGCTTCTGAGTTACTTTATGCATTTAGCCATTTATTTGGCACTTAGCAACACTCCCCCACCCCAACTGGCATTCCAACCCTCACCCACAGTTGCAGTGTGGGAAGAATTGCCCCAGCGATGGTCAACAAATGTAGGTTGGCACATCAATTTGCTAATCTTGTAAACTCTTCCATCAGTTTGTAATATTAAGTTTCATCAAACAACAGAAAAAACATTAAAAGATGATACAATTAATCTCCACTGGCTTTGGGATTATGCAGGGGAACATTTACACTCAGTGGAAGATAACTCCATGTAACTCAGTTCCATTGAACAACCTTCACAAAGAAGTCCTTTCCATGTTGCTTCGGCTGACACTGCTGCTCTCTAGGATGCTAAAATGGCTGTTCCTTCTTAAGAACATCCTCATGTTCTTACTCAGCACAGCGCTGTGGCTCTCACAGACAATTATCGCGCATCATAAAGCCCTGGTTCTCTCTCCTGCTGTCCGAGGCAGAGATTCCATGAATTAAGTAGTGCCTCTGTATGAACAGTGCTGCAATAAACCCCCAGACAAAACCTACATAGCAATCTGATATGGAGGGCATATTTTATAGCATCGTTAGCCTCAGTGGATGAAGTTGTCGGATTACGGATTGACTGGACATCATGACACAATATTCTGATTACTAAGTCTGGGCAGAGTGTAGCACATCTGCCCTTCTCATATCTGCATGGCTTTCCATGGAAAATGAGCGACCCCAGCTCTCCTGCATCTTCGTTACATCATGAGGGGCTGAGGAATGAAAACTCTGCCATGAGTAGGCTGCTCCACAAACACTGAAAGTTGATGCTGGTCCTAGGCTTTCAGATGCATGTGTTTACATATCCATTGCTTTTAGTGCAGCAGACACTGGGATGACCCCAACTTCTATGCCTGGATCACTGGGGGCAATTCCAATGAACTTATATCGGCAATATCAGAACAAAGCAGGTCCTCCTGAGTTGATAACTATAACAAACATCCTGGCTTTGTGTCTGCTCTAAAAGCTTTCGTTGCCCACCACTAATTGCTCAAACAGCAGTTAAGAGTCAACCACGTTGGTATGGACCTGGAGTCACACATAGGTCAGACCAGGCAAATATCCTTCCCTATGGGGCATTAGTGAACCAGATGGGTTTTTACAATAACTGATTATAGTAACTTAGGCACCATTAGGCTAGCTTTTAGTACCAGGTATTTTTTATTCCAGATTAAAACATCATCATCTGTATGGTGGAATTCAAACCCATGTCCTGAGTTGGGATTCTGAAATACTAGTGCTATGATATTACCACAATGCTACCTCCTCTTACTGACCACAACTTCAACAAATATCAGCTAAATGAACTTAGGATGAGCACCAAATGTGGAACTTTCCTGATCTCTAGGATAAGACTCATAATTAAATAACATGTGGGTATGAGGAACCTATTCAATATTGTCAGATTGTTCTTCCAACTAACTACAATGGTCAAGTATTTCCTTGAAGCTGCTCCCACACTGTGCCGTGAACAGTGCTTCTGCCGGACTTCTGTCAAAGTTATTACTGTGAAGTGGGAGAGCCTCCAAGGAAACAACTGAACAATACAGTTTCCATGGCGCAAGATCCCAAAGGGTTGTTGAACAATTCATGAAAGCTGGAATGCTTTCCTGAAGCACATTCCTGAATTTCTCCAGACTTTCTTTCTAAAGTTAACAACTCCAGCAATTTACATCTGCACACCCCATTCAACGTAAGAAATTATCTCAAGGAATTTCACAGGAGTGCAATCCAATATTATTTGACACTGATCCAAAGAAGAAAAAGTGGAGACAAGTGACCAACACTTGTCCAAATAGATTGTAAGGAACATCAAAGAGAAACAAATGGATGTGCAAAGGCAATAATATTTGGGGAGGAAATTCCAGAGCTGAATGTCTAGATGGTTTAAGACATAGCATTAATGATGGAACTGGAATTAATAGATGGTTGTAGATTTTCTGGAGATTAGTGATAGGAGTAGTAAGACTATGGAGTGTTTTGAAAAAGAGGGTGCAGCATAGCACATGATACTATTGTGCACAGGCCGAAAAAGGCAGAATAATAGATTGAAACTGATAAGTAAGGGGGGGGTGTGATTTTATAATGCAACCAGAGTATATAAGTTGTTCAACTCTTATCTAGAAGGACACATACAGCAAAGGTTGTTGTTAATTTTGCAGATGACACAAAATAAGTAGAGGGACAGCTAGTGTTGAAGAAGCAAGTAAGCTGGAGCAGGATTTGGACAAGCTAGGGAAGTGGGCAAAGAAGTGGGAAAGTGTGAAGTTATGTACATTGGTAGAAAGAATGAAAGCATAAGACTATTTTCAAAACAGGGAAAGGCTTCAGAAATCTGAAGCACAAGGGGACTTGGGAGTCCTTGTTCAAGATTCTCTTAAAGTTAACATGCAGGTTCAGTTAACAGTCAGGAAGGCAAATGCAATGTAAGTATTCATTTCAAGAGGGCTACAATACAAGAAATGTACTGCTGAGGCTGTTTAAGGCACTGGTCAGAGCATGTGGAATATTGTGAGCAATTTTAGATCCATATTAGAGGAAGGATGGGTTGACATTGGAGGATGTCCAGAGAAGGTTTTCGAGAATGGTACCAGGGTTGAAGGGCTTGTTATATGAGGAACAGTTGAGGAGTCTTGGTCTAGATGGTGTTCAGAAGGATTAGGGAGCATGTCATTGAGATTACAGAATACTGGGAAGCTTGGATGGAACAGATGTGGAGAAGATGTTTCCACTAGTAAGAGAGACAAGGACCAGAGGGCACAGCCTGTGAAGGGACAACCTTTTAGAATTGAGATGAGGAGGAATTTCTTCAGCCAGAGGGTGGCTTATCTGTAGAACTCATTGTCACAGAGGCTGAGTCATTAAGTTAATTTAAAACAGTACTAGATACATTCTTGACTATCACAGGGATCAAGGATTATGGAGAAAAGGCAGGGGAAAGGGGTTAAGAAACATATCAAACATGTTCAAATGGCAGAGCAGACATGATGGACCAAATGGCTAATTTTGCTCCAGTATCATATGGTCTTATTAAGAAGAGGAATCCTTCTGATCAATGGTCTTTTCCCTATATAAGACCATTTTTCATTTGCGCTGTAGATTTTTGGTATTCAATGGACATATCTATCAAAGGCACTTTGTTCCAGTCCTTGATACCTTTCGGCTTGCAACAGTTCAGATCTGCTCTCTGCATCATTTATTACATATATTGAGGATGATAATATTTGTGTAAATGGATTTACTTTGCAACATTGATAAGCATGAGTCATTTTGGTACTTAAAGCATCATTACCAGGTAAAATGTTTTAAAAAATTCAATCATGGGACATGGGCATTGCTGACTGGCCATCCCTAGCTGCTCTTGAGAAGATGGTGTCGATTTGCTTTCTTGAATCACTACAGTCCAAGTGCAATGGGCTGATCCACAATGGTTTCAGGAAGGGAATTCCAGGATACCGACCAAGCCAGAGTGACGGAACAGTGATACATTCCCAAGTCAGGATGATGATTGACTTAAGAGGAACTTGCAGGTGGTGGTGTTCCCATATATTTGATGCACTTCGTCTTTCAGATGGAAGTTGTCCTGCATTTAGATGGTGTTGTCTAAAGATCACCACACTCTGTCATCTACCTTTGAGCCAGTTCTGTATCCAAATAGCTAGTTATCTCTGTATTCCATGAAATCTAACCTTGCTAACCAGTCGCCCATGAGGAACCTTGTCAAAAGCCTTACTGACGTCCATATAGATCACATCTACCATTCTTCCCTCACCAATCCTCTTTGTTACTTCTTCAAAAAACTCAATCAA
Organism: Hemiscyllium ocellatum; assembly: GCF_020745735.1. Lineage (NCBI taxonomy): Eukaryota > Metazoa > Chordata > Chondrichthyes > Orectolobiformes > Hemiscylliidae > Hemiscyllium > Hemiscyllium ocellatum. The sequence continues at coordinate 88,444,697 of NC_083411.1, read as the reverse complement.
GTTTGTAAGACATGATTTCCCATGCGCAAAGCCATGCTGACTATTCCTAATCAGTCCTTGTCTGTCCAAATACATGGAAATCTTGTCCCTCAGGATTCCTTCTAAAACTTGCTCACCACCTACATCAAGCTCAACAGTCTATAGTTCCCTGGCTTGTCCTTACCGCCTTTCTTAAATAGTGGCACCATGTTAGTCAACTTCCAGTCTTCCGGCAACTCACCTGTGACTATTGATGATACAAATATCTCAGCAAGCAGCCCAGCAATCACTTCCCTAGCTTCCCACAGAGTTCTCGGGTACACCTGATCAGGTCCTGGGGATTTATCCACTTTTATGCATTTCAAGACATCCATCATATCCTCCTCTGTAATATGGACATTTTTCAAGATGTCACCATCTATTTCCGCACATTCTATATGTTCCATGACCTTCTCCACAGTACTGCAAAAGACTCATTTAGTATCTCCCCCATCTCCTGTGGCTCCACACAATGGTCACTTTGCTGATCTTAGAGGGATCCTATTCTCTACCTCGTGACCCTTTTTTCCTTAATATATTTATAAATACCTAATGGATTCTATTTAGCCCTATTTACCAAAGCTATCTCATGTCCCCTTTTTGCCCTCCTGATTTCCCTCTTAACTGTACTCCTACTGCCTTTATACTCTTCTAAGGATTCAATCGATTTCTCCTGTCTATAACTGGCATATGTTTCCTTCTTTCTCTTAATCAAAACCTCAATTTCTCTAGTCATCAGCATTCCCTACACTTACCAGCCTTGCCTTTCACCCTAACCGGCATATAAAGTTTCTGGACTCTCGTTATCTCATTTTTGAAGGTTTTCCATTTTCCAGCTGTCCCTTTACCCGAGGACATCTGCCCAAAAACAGCTTCAGTCCTATTGCCAAATGTTGTCAGGCCCATAGACTTTTCAGTGTCCTGTGCCTCCAACTGTTTCTTCATACCACGTGGAGTGAATCGAACTGGCTGAAAGCTGACATGTGATGGTGGGGTCCACTGGGCAAGATTGAGATGGATCATCCTCTTGGCACTTTTGGCTGTGAATGCTTCATCCTTATCTTTTGCACTGAAATTTTGGGCTCTTCCCTCATTGAGGGAAGGGATGTTTGTGAAGCCTCCTCCTCCAATGACTTGTTTAATTGTCCATCAACATTTATGACTGGACATGGCAGATCTGCAGAGCTTTGATCTGATCCATTGGTTATGGGATTGTCTATCACTTGCTGCTTATGCTTTTTGAAATGCAAGTAGTCCTGTTTGGTAGTTTCACTAGGTTGACACCTCATTTTTAGGTATGCCTGGTGCTGCTCCTGGCATGTCCTCCTGCATTCCCCATTGAACCAGTGTTGATTCTTTGGCTTGATGGTCATGGCAGAGTTGCAGATTGTGTTGCAGCATGGTTTGCTGTGTTGATGGCTCACAGCGCCTCATGGATGCCCACTCCTGCTAGATCTTTTCAGAGTCTGTCCCATTTAGCATGGTGATAGTGCAACATAACGTGATGTCAGGTAATCTGAATGTGAAAGTGGGATTTCTTCTCCACAAGGACTGTGCAGCGGTCACTCTTAGTGATATTGTTGTAGACAGATGCATCTGCAACTGGTGGATTAGTAACAATGAGGTCAAGTGTGTTTTTCCCTCTTTTCGGTTCCCTCACCATCCCCACAGTCTAGTAGTCATTCCCTTCAGGACCTGACCAAGCTACTCTTCTTGGTGAACATTAAAATCCCACAACCAGAATTTTGCCCCCTTCTATACTTGTTTTTTTTTCCAAGCATTGTTCAACATGAAGGAGTACTGATTCATCAGACGAGGGAGGACACTACATGGTAAAAAATTAGGTCTGCAGATGCTGGAGATCACAGCTGAAAATGTGTTGCTGGTCAAAGCACAGCAGGCCAGGCAGCATCTCAGGAATAGAGAATTCGACGTTTCGAGCATAAGCCCTTCATCAGGAATGAGAGAGAGTAGCCAAGCAGGCTAAGATAAAAGGTAGGGAGGAGGGACTAGGGGGAGGGGCGATGGAGGTGGGATAGGTGGAAGGAGGTCAAGGTGAGGGTGATAGGCCGGAGTGGGGTGGGGGCGGAGAGGTCAGGAAGAAGATTGCAGGTTAGGAGGGCGGTGCTGAGTTAGGGAACCGACTGAGACAAGGTGGGGGGAGGGGAAATGAGGAAACTGGAGAAATCTGAATTCATACCTTGTGGTTGGAGGGTTCCCAGGTGGAAGATGAGGCGCTCCTCCTCCAGCCGTCGTGTTGTTTTGTTCTGCCGGTGGAGGAGTCCAAGGATCTGCATGTCCTCGGTGGAGTGGGAGGGAGAGTTAAAGTGTTGAGCCACGGGGTGGTTGGGTTGGTTGGTCCGGGCGGCCCAGAGGTGTTCTCTGAAGCGTTCCGCAAGTAAGCGGCCTGTCTCTCCTCTATATTGGTGAGACAGGCCGCTTACTTGCGGAACGCTTCAGAGAACACCTCTGGGCCGCCCGGACCAGCCAACCCAACCACCCCGTGGCTCACTTTAACTCTCCCTCCCACTCCACCGAGGACATGCAGGTCCTTGGACTCCTCCACTGGCAGAACACAACAACACGACGGCTGGAGGAGGAGCGCCTCATCTTCTGCCTGGGAACCCTCCAACCACAAGGTATGAATTCAGATTTCTCCAGTTTCCTCATTTCCCCTCCCCCCCACCTTGTCTCAGTCGGTTCCCTCAACTCAGCACCACCCTCCTAACCTGCAATCTTCTTCCTGACCTCTCCGCCCCCACCCCACTCCGGCCTATCACCCTCACCTTGACCTCCTTCCACCTATCCCACCTCCATCGCCCCTCCCCCAAGTCCCTCCTCCCTACCTTTTATCTTAGCCTGCTTGGCTACTCTCTCTCATTCCTGATGAAGGGCTTATGCTCGAAACATCGAATTCTCTATTCCTGAGATGCTGCCTGGCCTGCGACACTACATGGTAACCAGTAACAGGTTTCCTTACTTATGTTCAACTTGAAGCCATGACACTTCATGGTGTCTGGAGTCAATGTTGAGGACTCACGTGGCAGCTCCCTCCCACTTGTATACCACTGTGCTACCACCTCTGCTGGATCTGTCCTGCCAGTGAGACAGAACATATCCAGAGATGGGGATGGTGTTGTCCGGGACATTGCCTGCAAGGTATGATTCAGTGAGAATGACTATGTCAGGCAATTGCTTGACCCGACTGTGAGACAGCTTTCCTAAATTTGGCATGATCCCCTAGGTGTTGGAAGGAGGACTTTGCAGGGTCGACAGGCTGTTTCTACTATTGTCCTTTCTGGTGTTCGGCTTGATGTCAGGTAGTCCGTGCAGTTTCATTTTTTTTGTTGACAGTTCTTGCAATTGATACAACTGAGTGACTTGATAAGCTATTTCAGAGGGCGGGCAGAAAGTGAGGTGCAGATGCTGAAGATCAGAGTCGAGAGTGTGTTGCTAGAAAAGCACAGCAAGTCAGGCAGCATCCGAGGAGCTGGAGAATTGACGTTTCGGGATGGAGCCCTTCATTCCTCTCATTTCAAAGGGCGGTTGAGACTGAACTGCATTGCTGTGGTCCACCTCAGTAACTGTCATTGCAACGGTGTAAGAGACTTTTGTCACAGAAACCTTCCCAGGATAGTCATTTCAGATAAAGGCCCACAATTCACTAATGACTGCTTTAATTACTTCATTAAATCATTTTTGTACACTTTACCAGTTCACTTCAATACCTGCCAGCCAACGAGGCTGAACAGAAAGCTTATATTCACATGCCCTGTCAAAGAAAAACCTCTCCTCCAAGAGAAACAAAGACATGGTCAGGCAGATTCGTTAAGACATTGCAATGTCTTATCACTGATCCAAAGGGCTTGCATTGACTTCAGTGGGACAGTGGGTGAAGGGACAATGAAGTGGAGAATACAAATGAAACAGAAACAGCTCATAATGTAAATAGTTCATGGGCATAGCAAATGTGCTTGGGGGGGACCGGGGAGACGTAGTATATATGATTAATAGCTAAACTGCATCATCAGTGATGACAGATCATCGGGAACAGGAGTCAAATGAAGAAAATTCTTGCAAAGTCCTACTGGACTTTTTTTTTATACAGTGTAACTAGTTATTAAATATTCACCAGGTTGCACCAGCATGGTGTTCAGTTCTCATCTGGTGATGACAGGTGTGTGATTTAAATATACTGATATCAGTTTTTTTATTTGTATTTTAAACTAGTACTGGATGGATATTCATCCATTTTTGAGAAGAGGTTTAATAAGTTACCTGGTCAGTCTTTCTGTAACCATGAATTTAAACGTGTATGTGTCAGAAAGCAGGCGTCTGCCTGGATCCCTGGAGTGTCAGTGAATGCTTGTTAATATTGTGGTAATGCACAACATGACTTTTAGCTCAGAGAAACCCAAAGATTAGAAAGCGTTTGTGTAGTTTGAAAGAGACCTGACTGAAATCAGATGTAAGTATAGATTGTTCAGAGCAGTTAGAAAGAAAGTTACCTCAACGCAAGGGAGTTTTTTTGTGAAACTTGCAGACCAGAAGTGTTTTGTTGGAAAACTGCATTGAGTATTCCAAGCTGAGAAAGTCTAAAATCACAGTGTTGTAAGGTTTCAAGGACAAAGATTTCACATTCCTCTAGGTTGCAATAGGGAAAAATCTATTAAGCAACCTACAGATTTGATAGGAATGGAAATTGTTGTTTCCATAGTGTAAAGCCATAGTGTTTGGGGAATAGATGGATTTTACTTTGTCACGTGCTGTTAAACCATTCAAAGTGTGTTATGTTCAGATAGCTTTGTTTGGTATATTTTCTTTTTGGCTATTTTACATAATGAGCTACTATTTTACTGTTAAAACCAAATATGCTGCTTTTGTGCTTATATTTCTGTGAAAGACTACTTTTTTATGTTGAAAGAAAGCAAAATATTATCTATCAAGCCAGATTCCATTCTGGGATATGACTTATCCTGTAGTAACATCAGTTGAGATCAGAATATCTGCCAGAAGCATCAAGTACCCAGTTGTAATATTTATGCATAAAGTGCCTTGGAATGATATTCTAATGTGGGAAAACATGACAGCCAATTTATACAGAGCAATCAGCTCTGACAAGGAATTGAACCCAGAGCCTCCAGGTCAGTATTGTCCAAATAACGCATTGAGCCCTAAAAGAGAATAAGACCAACAGTTGAAAAGGTACATGATGATTCACAATCTACTGAGATAAATGCCAGTCACTTTGGATATGGTTTAGGTCTGGAAGGCTTTCATTTATCTTCAGCTTCTGTTCCTATGTTGTTATGATCAGAGGATTCACCAGTTTGTTTCCTCCTATTCATTAAATCCATCCAGTCTTAACACCTGATTCAATAAAGAGAAACATGGTGTTTAATTCCAGGTCACATTTTTCATCTGCATTAAAATTATTTCCACCAAAAAAAGTGTCTATAATATCTCGTAATTTAAAAAAAATTGTAATGTTTCACATTTTGAAATTATATTTAGCTTGCTGACTGGACACTTGCAGACTACAGTCAAATGAGATGATGAAATGGAGAATGCACGCTGATCAATATGTTAAACATCAGATCATTTGACTGACACAATATTCTCTTCTTTCCAAATACTATTAAAATCAAATGTTTAATCATTCAGAAAGGAAAAAGATCTAGCCCTAGATATATTTATCAAAAAACAAAAGTAACAGTCAAGTTGATGCTTTATTGCAGCAGCATGCATGTAACAATCTTATCAATGGGAAGTAAATCTATTATGAGATAGAACTTTTTAACAAGAACTACTTAGCCTTTCAAACGTATAAAACATTCATTATACAGATCACAACTTAATGCATCATAAGACTTTATTAATAATAACTTAAACTCTATATTAAAGCTTATAGTAGATATCTCTAGCTCATAATGTCACTGATGTAGTATTACCATGATAGCCGTATAAATAAAATTCTACAATTTGCATCAATAATGTACTCTGGTATCTTAATCACTGAATTAATGGTGTGGGAAAGTTTGGGCCTATTAGCACTTGTGAATTTATCAATTTACAAATGAGCTTGAATATAAACTAACTCTAGATCAGCTCCTGTATTACAGGATATATATGCCTCATTGCAGACTGGCACCATATCAGTTTCTGTATTATTGGATATATAGGCCTCATTACAGACTGGCACCAGACCAGCTTCTGCATTACAGGATATACAAATTGACACTGAGTAATTGACTGTGTATAACCTATTTGGCTGAGACTGTCTTGACAATCTGCAGTCATTGTTCAACGTGTATAGCTTATTATGACCATTTGAGTTATGCCAAAGGGTTTGTTTTGTGTAAAGATCAAAAATGCCCAGTGGCAGACCATTTTAAAAAGGAAGCACTCAGCTTTCTTTGTAGTAGCATCAACCTTGCATTCAGATATGAATGGTGAAAATTTGCATACATAAAAGCTTCATATTTCTTGTATTGTAAAGTAGTTGTTCTATTTTCATTATTACGAAAGTTGTATGGCCTACAATCATTGATAACTGGGTCCTAAAATGGTTTAATATCCATTTGCAATGGTTAGGAGAGACTTCAGCATTTTACTTTCACTTATGGTCACTACGGTAGACCAATGTAACTAGTCTGAATTTTAAAGAAGGATAGCCATTTTCATGCTGCTGTTTATATTAAAAGTGATAATTTCAAAGACAATTCCAGATTTCTGGCTTTGGATCTCTTCCACAGATATGTCAATTTGAGTGTGATCATGCAGAAAATACTTCAGTCATAATTTTTGATGAACAAATATTATAAATATATACTTCACTCTTGACAACCAGTTAAAACACAATCCATTATAATTTGCTGTGACAAGGCACCTTTTATAATTTGGATTTAAACTTCACTTTGACAATTGCTGTTTGTGCAAGCTGATAATTTTGTAACCATGAAAACCAGGCATTTGAGACATTAGTAAACAGGGCAATCCACTGCATATGACCAATCAAACTGACTGGTCCAAAGATTGTGAAATTAACAACAAAAGGACTGAAAACGAAGTATAGTTTCGGGTGGGTGAACTTAATGTTATTTCAAGCATAGAAAGAGAATGAGAGAGAAAGAGTAAATGGGACTGTGAGGGAAGGAAAGGCATAAAGAAAAAGTGAACACGAATATTTAATTTTACATTTTAACATGTATAACAACAATTAAAATCTGAAGGAATGAGACACCATAGATTAATAATTCATGTTCTGCATCAGAGACAGTAATTAAAACTTCCCACGTCATTTAACTGGCATCAATAAGATAATGTGAGTATTACGTGGCTATGACTGAAATACAGAAATTGTACATTGTGCAGTGCAGCACATTTCAATGGTTAGTTATGCACTAAAATGTCAGTTTTCAAAAGCTAATATTGAATTGTCACATTTCGAATAGCAACCTTTGAGTTTGTGTATTATCTTCCATATTTGCTCTTACTTGAAGTTTCTGAACCATTTGTACACAAATGACATTGACCTATTACTTTAATCACTATTCTGATAACAAATTGATAATTTCAAAGACAATTCTAGATTGGTAAAACAGGATGGTTTAGGCAGTCGCGCCTATCTTATTCCTTTTGAAGCAGTTCTAATCATGTTATGAGAACCACATCATTCCATCTCTGGTGGGAGGCGTGCACTGGTAATCAAGCTCATTAGATTCCCTACAGTATGCAAACAGGCCATTTGGAGTCCATACCAACCCTCCTCAGAGTAACCCACCCAGACCCATTCCCTTAACCCTATGTTTATCCCGGACTAATGCACCTAACATTATGGGCAATTTAGCATGACCAATTCACCTGACCTGCACATTTTTGGATTGTGGGAGGAAATCAGAGAAAACCAAAGCAGACACAGGACGAATGTGCATACTCCGCACAGACAGTTGCCTGAGGCGGGAATCAAACCTGGGTCCCTGGTCTGTGGGGCAGCAGTGCTAACCATTGAGCCATCGTGCCACCCAAATGTTCATCATATTTAACTAACAATAAAATCAATACCTTTTCTTGACTGTTATTGAGAACAAAACAGACATTAACAAGATAGCTCAATAAACTCAAAGGGTGTCATCTTATATTGTCTGAATGACATTGGCTATGGCTAGAAATCTGGCAGAATACATGAGAAGTCTGGTAAGGCCTTTCTCAATGTTGGGAGCAACTTGCTGCAGTTAACTAAGATCCGGACATCAGGACAGGAATCTCACCAGGCAGCAGCAAGATATCTATTAATGGGATTGTTGCTCTTTATCAGCCTCTTTGACTGATCTTGCCATGTTATTATGCAGTTTCTTATCCTACTATACGCTACAAAGATGCTAAATGCTGAGAATTACTGACATGAAAATCAGATAGGGTACCTGACATTTCCTTCTCACTGCTTTCTCATCCAGACTGCCATCTTGAATACCCAGCAACCACATTTCAGGACACACTCCATGGGCATTGGTCACACTCCTCTCCTGTCCTTGGATGTTGGCATCTGATTCTGCCAATCTCTCATGAGCCTTATGGAATCTCTCTGATCCACTTACAAGACATTTTGATATTTTAAATCTGAACTTCAGGTTGCATCTGCATGTAGCATTGAAAGGCTGCTGCAAAGAAGGCACAGGCACTCAGCCCATGGACTGGACCAGGTTGCTCACTTGCTTCATTGGTGCTTACTTACCTTGAGTCTACCTGGATTGTCACAGCATCCCAATTGCCTTGCCTTGCCTTTTTGCACTTTGCCCCCTCAGCCAGAGATTCAAGGCTCTCAGTAATGCTGTATTGCCTTTCTGTTTAGCACAAGCATAAACCCAGGAAGCTTGTCATGTTCAGTCAAATCAAGGGAGACAGCTTTCAGTGAGGGGTTCCCATCAGGAAGTCAAGGGCAGCCTGCAATATCTGTCCAGAGGCTTGGGCATGGTCAGTCAGCCACTCAGGGTAGTCAGGATCGGGACTCTTTCTTCACACAGGCAAGAAGCTAAATATCAGGCAGCACACCACCTTCTTTGTTATTTAATGCTTTATTGTAGGCTGTCTTCTCCTGGAATGAGAGAACAGGAAGAATTGGCTGAAATGAAAGTGAGTGGCACACTATTAATGCTGGTGCTTATAGGGGAAAGATGCTGAGATACTCTAAGAGCATGCAGAGGCCATGCAGGGTCAGGAGGGAGGGGGATTGGTTTGGCTGAGATTAATTGCTGGAAGATGTGGCTTGTAAGTTTGACAGAAGTACAGCACGTGGTGGTAGGTGGGTGCAGCAGCAGAGATGGGGTGAGTGTGAACTAGCAGAAAGAAGAGTGTGGCATTTATCCTGGCTGCATGGAGAAGGTCATTGGGCTTTTTCCTTCCCTGCTGAGCATTCCTCAAGACGGCTGAGAAAGCAATGAACAGGGTATAAACTTGGACCCTGTATGGTGATGGTGAGGCCCCCTCACTTAGTCTTTGGGGAATGGGATGTCTCTCCTCTGCAACACTCCATCCAACCAGAGCTCTAGGTAACTGTGTTCAAAGCCGGTTGCCAACTTCCCTTTATCTGCCACATCCAGGGTAACTACCATGGACTATGTAGGGCAAGAAAAGGACTGACAGTATTTATGCAGGTGAATACGATGACCCAGATGGTAGGGATGACAACACATCTCTGCAACAATATTATTGGTTTGGGAAAAATAAGCAAAAGGAACAACTTTATAGGTCAAGGGTATAGGTTCAGCAGATAGTGCAAGGTGATTTCCCATAATTCCTTCAATTCCTGTCAAAGAGATCACATTCCTGATAGTCACAAAAAAATGGAAGCTCTTCAGATTATATTAGAGATTCCGATGGGAAGGGCATCTTCTCAAGGGCAACTAGGGATGGCAATAAATGCTGGTTAGCCAGTGATGCCCATGTCCCATGAATGAATTTAAAAAACAGTTAGGAGTTCTGATATTTGAAACTTTATCAAGTTTTCAAACTATTTCACTAAGAGGGATTCAATCTTTACTTTAAGGATTATCTCTTACTGACAGAGAGATAGCTGCTTTCTGCTGAAAACTTCTTCAGCAATTTCCTGGCAGATCGTGATAACAGACACAGCAATGTGACCCCAGTGGCTATTGCTAGGCTTCACACAGCATAGACCCTAGAGATTTTCCACCTTTGTTTGTCTACTAGTTAAGGACCATGAAGTTCACTCAAATCTCTCTCAAAAGACTCATTCTCTTTTGTCATAATTACTTGCTTCTGCAGTAAACAACAGAGAATCTACAGTTCTTTTTGATGGTTTGACTTTCTATGTCTAATAAGTTACAAGATCTCTTAAATACAGAAATGATGAAACAGTGCATCTTCCAGGCTCTCATCTGTACATATACTCCTAACACATATTAAGTATACAAAACAACCCACCTTCCAGATCTTCAGGATGACACAATGCATTTTGCAACCATTGAATTATGTTTCGAAACAGAGCCACAGGTGATTTGTAGGAAGTACAATTTATACAATACAACACATAGCAAGCTCCCACAAACACAACAGTTGAATTTTGAGGTCAATTTGTTTTATAACGAATAACACACCATTCAAATAAAATAAAGGAATTTATTATAAATGTCATTTTATCTTATACAATACTGACACAGCAATCAAATTGTGAAAGGTCTAAATGTTAATTTGCTGCTTGGTCTTCAGTCCCTAAGTATTGCCCTGTTCAAGAGCCTGTTAAGATTTTCAAAAGATGCTCCAGAGTTGTACATGTCTCGGCTTGAAGAAGGACTCTTTTGCATGCATGCCATTAATGTAAACGTTTTTTATGCTCTCAGAGTTGTATCTAATTTGTGTAATATATATGCATTCACAAATGTTGTCTGGTCTTAGTGTCCCAAATCTTTATCAGCCTGTTGATAAAACAATAGGACAAACTGTGAAAGCAGCACTAAATAACTGTAACTCCCATTCAGTGAACTGTCCTCTGTTAATTCATTTTTTATGACACACTGATGAATAAAATATATAACATTCTTTATCACTGCTCCAGAAATATTCTGACCTGACTGTCTCTCAGGGTCAGGTTCACTGCAGTGCAGCTCAGAGTTGCTGTGTGGAGATGATATAATCAGTCAGCTGTAATATTCAATGGCATAAACCACATATTTGGAGTTTATGTTGCAGTGTATCACAAGTAACGTCAGCTCCTACATTTTAGGCACTGATGTAGTCTTTACCTCTGGGTAGAGGTTTTCTGGTTTCTTCATACCATTGATCTTATCCTGTATCTCCATAAGAAATATAGAAAGAAAGAAAACTACACTTATTTTTATGCAGTGCCTTTTGTATCCACCTGATGTCTCAAAGCAATTTATAGCCAAGAAAAAAAACACTAATTTTGTCTCAGTGAAAATATAAAGCTCAGTTGGTTAGATAGTTAATTTGAAATGTAGAGTGACACCAATAGTATGGATTCACTTTCAATATCAGCTGAGGTTACCATGAGGGTCTCACCCCTTACCTGAGGCATGGTGGTCATTCAGGTTAAACTCACTAGTAACTGTTTCTTTCCAATGAGAGGGTGGCCTATGGGATTACCACAACTTGCACTTTTCATATAAATGCAATGATCAAGTCGTGTACTACAGAATCCCACAAACAGCAGTGAGATTTATGGCTAGGATTTGGGATCTAGGAGGAACTCACTGACCTTCAATTGTTGCCATGTACATTTTACATTTTATTGAGATTACCTTAGGATTTCTGCCTCAGCAGAAAAACATTATGCGTTCTATCCATTTCTGAAATTGTGCACAATCATAAAAAAGTTGAAGGATTATAGAGGCCAAAGGATACACTTTAATTTGCAGAATTCTTAAAATATGAACCAAACGATGGTTTCTTTCACGCTTTGACTTTGTTCAGGATGTCATTTATGTTACCCAAGTGTATGACCATTCAAACATTGTGAATAAGTCACACTGGGTACTTAAATGGTAACAATTTTCAAATTCTGATTTACAAATTCCCCCGTAAACAACAAGTCAAGCACTATGAAAATGAGAATCTCTATGTACTTCTCAATATTACCTTGGCTGCTGAGTGACATTCATCGGCATTTATAAAGCATTCTAGCAAGATGTTAGCTTTAAAAGATGCCAACTAACTTTCAATTAGAGTGTGGGAGGGGAATCATTTCCCCTCTTTTTAACACTATTTCAGTCAGTTGCAATAAATTGTTTTTCTAGCATGCATCTATCACATTCCAATTACAGTATAATTAACTCAGTTGAAATGAAGAAGTCAAAACATAGGGTGTCCTTGAGTGAAAGGAAAGAATTTTACTACCTGCTACCCCAAGAAAAATAATGCAAACATCACATCGATTAGACACATAAACACAGGTTATAAGCTAGGAAGAAGGCAAGAGGGTTCCCATAAAGACGGGAAAGTAAAGGCAGAGGAGACTTAAGGATCTAAGAGACCTTAAGACATTACATTTTAAACTTGAATCCTGACTGCAAACTAATTTTTAATTTCTTCAAGCAGTGGCGATGTTTTCAGATCTTTGGTAAACAATTGCTGTTCTCAATTCTGCTTTTTCACTGGGGATGCTGACTTTTGATGAGAAACAGGCAGAGCGAGAGAAACATTATGTCATCCTGCTCTTCCTTACATAGGAACTTTTTCTGCTCTCAGTGAAGCTACACAGAAACAATTGTTATTAAGGAGTGCTCGTTGCCTTTCCAAAAAGGTTTTCATCTCCTAATATGTGAAATTATCAAATACTGTGAACAAAACAGGTTGCAATTGTTTTTGATGCAGACTGCATTGTCACGTTTCATTGTCTTTCGATGAAATGAAACTTCAGTCAGAAGGAAATACCAGAAACGGGATAATGTGACAGATTGGTCTGACTGTCTTCAAAGGGGACCAGTACAACTAATATACCCATTTCCAATGATCATTTTTATTTTCTGTTTTTTACCTTGAAGGTTTTGTATATTGCGCACTAGTTTCACAAAGCTTGGGTCAAGCTGTGATCAGGTGATATGGAAGCCATTTTACATTAGTTTTTGTCCTTTCTTAAAAGCAACTTTTGTCCATGAAGGTCTCAGGTATTCAAATCAGAGATGGAAGTGGAGTATCAATAGTCCATGATTATCTTCATATCGGGAGATGAACGTTGCACCAAGGCAAATTATGTTAATATGTTTAAAATGTTCACTGTTTCTTTAAAATGTTGTGGTTCTGTTCACCAAGCTGGGAGTTTTTGTTGCAAACGTTTCGTCCCCTTTCTAGGTGACATCCTCAGTGCTTGGGAGCCTCCTGTGAAGCGCTTGTGTGCTGATTCCTCCGGCATTTATAGTGGTTTGAATCTGCCGCTTCCGGTTGTCAGTTGCTGTCCGCTGCAGTGGCCGGTATATAGGGTCTAGGTCGATGTGTCTGTTGATAGAATTTGTGGATGAGTGCCATGCCTCTAGGAATTCCCTGGCTGTTCTCTGTTTGGCTTATCCTATAATAGTGGTGTTGTCCCAATCGAATTCATGTTGTTTGTCATCTGATTGTACGGCTACTAAGGATAGCTGGTCATGTCATTTCGTGGCTAGTTGGTGTTCATGGATGCAGGTTGTTAGCTGTCTTCCTGTTTGTCCTATGTAGTGTTTTGTGCAGTCCTTGCATGGGATTTTGTACACTAGTGGCACTGCCGGCCACTGCAGCGGACAGCAACTGACAACCGGAAGCGGCAGTTTCAAACCAGTATAAATGCTGGAGGAATCAGCACACAAGTGCTTCACAGGAGGCTCCCAAGCACTGAAGATGTCACCTAGAAAGGGGACAAAACGTTTGCAACAAAAACTCCCAGCTCGGCGAACAGAACCACAACAACGAGTACCCGAGCTACAAATCTTCTCACAAACTTTGTTTCTTTAGATTGTAAATAAAGGCATTTAGCAACACATGCAAGTTTGAAGGGCCTAAATATCTGCAGGTTGAAATGTTTATCAAACTCTGGCCCTTCCACTTCCAATAACATGAGGGTTCATGCAAAACTCTGCTGGTAGCATTGCAGCAGGTTCAACTTGTCCATCATACTCGTCTGAGTTGAAATTACCTTGGCTTCTAATTCACTCACATCTCGAACTTTAAATTCCTATCTTTGTATTCCCACTATTACTTCCTAACCCTTCTATACCATAATCCATGCAACATCTTTACCACCAGTTACATATGCTCCAGCTTTTACTAAAGCTATAGGCCTCACTTACATGAATTCTTCTCTTCTCTGCCTCCCTTTCTTTCTAAGCACCTCCTTAAATTCTATTTTCTTGACAAAACTTATTGTCGCTCCTCTGAAATGCTCTGTCTTTGGCTCTGTATCTCTTCTATGAATTGCTTTGGAGCATTTTTCGGTGTTAAAATTGTTATCTAAATGACTGCTGCTGATGTGTATCTGTGAGTCAGCAAATGTAAATTGGAAGGAATGAGTGAATTAGTGATGAGTGAATAATTCACTGAGTGAGTTAATGACTCAGTTGGTCAAAGCTAGTAAATATCAAAATGAATCAATAAAAATCCTATTTCTGAAATTATTTTTCACATCACAGGTCTATAAGAAATGGAACTAGAAATAGGCCATTCAGCCCATCAAGTCTTCTCTACCATTCAATGAGAGCATTGCTGATTAAATAATCCTCTACTCCACCTTCTTGCTTTTTCACCATAATGCTTGGTCACGCTATTTGTTAAAAATCAATTTTGAATATTCTCAATGACCCAGCCTTGACAGCTCCCCGCATTTAAAAAAATCCATAGATTCACTGTGCTCTGAGAGAAGAAATTCTTCCTCATCTCTTAAATAGGCAATCCTTTACTCTGAGATAATTCTGTCTGATCCTAGACCCTTCCACAATGGACTACAAGCTCTCTGCGTCTGTTCTGTCAAGCACACTAAGAATATTACACTTCAAAGATTGCCTCTCATTCTCCTCAACTCCAGTACGTACAAGCCCATCCTATTCAATGTCTCCATATAGAAAATCCCTCCATACCCAGGAATAATCTCGTGAACCTTCCATGGACTGTCACCAATGCCAGGACAGGTAGTTCTTCCATAATGCGATTGTTGCATTGTTGTGTAACCTCACATTCAAAGTGTTGGTGATATAATCGCATTACCAGCCAACTCTTGTTTTAAAAGTTTCTGTTTAGAAACAGTGTCCCCAATTCATCAATCATGTTACAGCAAATTCACATTAATGAAACACGCGTTATAGCAGAATGAGCTGTACATCTTTCCTTGAATAAGGGGACCAATACTGTTCACAGTATTCTAACTGTGTCTGACTAATATCTTGTATAGTATGTACAAAATTTCCCTACTTTTATACTTCATTCGTTTGCATTGTAGGAAACCCAAATCTACAACACATCTAAGCCTTATTACGGGGTAAAAATGGTGTAATGGTAATGTCATTAGACTGGCAATGCAGAGGACTAAATTAAAGTTCTGGGAGACCTGGGTTCAAATCTCATCACAGCAGCTGGTGGATTTTAAATTCAAATAATAAATCTGGAACTTAAATCTAGTATCAGTAAAGATAACCATGACAATTATCATTGAGTGAATAAAAACTCATTTGATTCACTAATGCTCTTTAGGGTAGAAAATCACCATCCCTAACTGGCTTGGGTGCATGCTACTTCAGATCCTTAGCTATGTAGGTGACCTTTAACTGCCCTCTGAAATGGTTAAGTGAGCCATTCATACTAAGAGGTGTTTAACTAAGGATGGGTACTCAACAGTGGCCTTACTAGCAACACTTACATTCAAAGCAATCATTATTGCAGGCTAATCATTAAACATATTTTAATCCATAGATGTATAATTATAATAAGTTTATCTCTGTGATCTGAAAGCAAAGCAGCTGGATCCCATACTCATTTATTGACTTAGGAGATATATAGGCAGCAGTATGAAGTTAAGGCCTTCATATTGAACTCTTTTCGATCAAGCACTGTTCATTATCCAAATCAGAGGTAAGCAACCCTTCACATGGATGGAATACTCCTCCTAAAATGACTGATGTTTTGGAACAGACATAATTCTATCATCAGAGCTTTATCTGTTCTCCATAGTCTGGAATTGCATTACGATCAGTCGGGCAACAAATCATCAGAAAAGACCAATGTTGGAAAGCACCAAAAATTAGTTATAAGACTTACAATCCATTCAAAACTAATGCAAAATTCTTTAAGATAAATGTTCTCATGTTCCAGGATCCTCTTTTTGTCTATTACAGTGAGCTATTGTTTTGTTAAACAGGGGTAATTGTTGTTTTGCAAAACATTTAAATAGAATCATCAAGTATTTTCATCATGAACACAGAACTAATGAGCACTGTAGCAATATGTATATGATGTAATTGTTTGCTGTAACAGAAATGGCACCCTCATATTGTTATCTTCATGACTCCTTTATAAGGTATTATACCAAGATGCCACTGACTATAATGGATCTCCCAGGGCTTTTCCAAAACTCCTCATAAAAAGCCTGAAAATGTCATGTTGTAAATAGCAGATCTGATTTGTGGCATTGTAATTAGGTGACTAGAAGATCAAAGTAGCTGGAATGACATCAACTTTGATAGGTGCTCCTGTTGAGAGAGGCAAATAGCCATTACACAGCTGAGCAAAACAATGAGACTTCAGAATAGAAAATAGAGGAACTAGCCAGAGGGAAAAGAACAGTTAAAAAATTAGGAAGAGTTGGAAATAAATGTACAGGTCAAAATCAGCCTTTGTTTTGAAGTATAAAAGATGAATCAAACCAGTATGTTTCATTCCTCAGTTTTACTGGCTTTTTATTCTGGGTATTCTACAGGTCAGGCAGCGTCTGCAAAAAAAAAGCAGAGTTAACATTAGATCAATGAAGTAATGGATATTGGAAATTTGAATTTAACCTTAGTTGACAGAGAGTGGGGTTTCGATTAAAGAGTAAGGATAAAATATGAGGATTGTGCAACCGGATCCATTTCCGCTCCCCATTGTCTTTTAAAATGCTGCAAATACACTCATAAAGGCAGGTGGGCCAAATCTAAGTCATAAAGTGATTATACAATTGGTGCAGCAGCTTAAATTTAACAATAAATAGAAAACCTATACTGCAGAAATACCACTTCTGGCCTTTTCAAAGCCATAGGATCTTTTAGCAGGCCAGCAGGAGCAGGACTGTTCCTGAGAACTTCTGGGGTCTGCCTTAGCCCAAGTTTCAATCTCCACGCAGCGCACCAACTTTGGCTTAGAGCTAACGTTCCCAAGTTGGTGCCAGAGACTGTTCACACAGATCCCTGGTTGTAATTGTCCACTAGCATTTCTTCTAGCCACTCACTGCAACATTATTCACTGCTCCTGTGTTGCAGATTAGAGTTATAGTCATAGTCATCTCGGAAAGAGGCCCTTCAGCTCAGCGTGTCTGCGCCGATCATCAAACATCCATCAATTCTAATCCCATTTTCCAGCACCCAGCTTTGTTTGCCACTGTGTTTTAAATGCTCATCTAAATAGTTTTTAAATGCCTTGGAGGTGTCTACTCCACTCTTTAAGGTAATGAGTTTCAGATACCCATACCCTTATGGTTAAAAATTGTTTCCTAAAATTCCATCTAAATCTTCTATTCTTTACCTTAAAATCGTGCCCCTTGGTGATTGACCACTCTGCTAGGGGGCAAGTTTTACCATATCTATCTTGTCGACATCTTTAAAAAATTTGTATCCCCTCAGCCTTCTCTGGTCTAAGAAAAATAACACTGCCCAACTGATCTCTCTTTGTATCTGAATCACTCCAGTCCAGGAACATTGTGGCAAATCTCTTCTGCACCTCTCTAATACAATCACATCCTTCATATAATATGGCAATCAGAACTGTACACTACTCTCAAATTGCAATTGTAATATCCAATGTAATCACCAGAATAATCAAACGCACCCTTAGTTAGTATCTTATATAATGGATAGAATGTAATGCAACATTCCTGCTGTTTCAGATGAGGTCATACACTCAGGTTCTGCAGTAGGATTTGAACCCCTGACTCTTATGATGTTTTGACTTTTTTTGACGTTGTTGTTTTATCACAAAATATTTCCCCATGACCCCACCCTCATTCATGTGTAGTAAGAGCTGCAAATGTGTGGCTGGTCAAAGCACAGCAGGCCAGGCAGCATCTCAGGAATAGAGAATTCGACGTTTCGAGCATAAGCCCTTCATCAGGATGAAGGGCTTATGCTCGAAACGTCAAATTCTCTATTCCTGAGATGCTGCCTGGCCTGCTGTGCTTTGACCAGCAACACATTTGCAGCTGTGATCTCCAGCATCTGCAGACCTCATTTTTTACATGTGTAGTAAGAGTCTAGTACATACCTTGCTGAATAGCGGTTAATATTAATATTAATAACGGGTCACTGGTACTTGCACAGATGCCAATGTCCATTTAAGACAGTTAAGCCTCCACACAGTAAGCACCACTTAAGGACTGATTTTCTTACTCAGCAGAAAAAAAAGCAGCATATGCCGATAGTAAATAGCCCATTTAATGTTTTCATTGACAGAGACGTCAGTCCTGGTCACTTGTCACCATGCTCTTAATGCCATGAGAGACAAATGTGTCATTGTTTCCTGGATTGGCTGAGGTTGCCTTCAAATGCAAGGGATAGTTGCTGGTTAAACGGTTTCCTATTCTATTCTTTACTCCTCCATTCACATTGCAATGGCAAATCCCTCTTTTGTATACCAGAGAACTAATGATAAAATGCATAATTCATTTTCACAACATCCTCAGTCAGCTGTTATCTCATTTTGTCCATTGTACTTGGTGTGGTAGACCTACATAGTTCAAGTCTCTGCAGTGAACTGACTGATCAACTTTAATAAAGAGGATAATTATGAAAATAGTGAACCTCAAACCAGACAGCAGCAGTATAATTTGTTTGCTCAAGACTCATTAGGCATGTTTGAAACTTCAAAGATTGCATTTTATTTTGGGGACAAGGTCATGGATTTCCTGTGGAAAAGCCTCTCACTGATATCATTGCCAGGAGCTTGTCACAAGCACAGTCACAGCTTACATCATCTGAGTAAGCACAGAAGGGGCATTGGATAAAACTACATAACCAAACCAAATACAAACAGTCAAATCTTTTGCTACTAATGGTCTAAATGTTCATATTTATGAATCACATAAAGAGGAAGTTCTTGATTTTAGACTGAGACCCCTGGCTGTTGTGAAATCTGCTCCACTGATACACAATACAATTCCACAACAGAAAAAGCAAATGCAGATATTCAAGTTTGTGTAGACACAGATTTGTGAAAATTCTGTTTGGTGACTATATGTTAGCAGACCTACTCTGAATGATGAGGAATGTCCACGTGAACAGTTGGAAATTTGCATTGTTTGTGTAGATGATTTCAAACAATGATTAACATGCCGAGGTAACATTCCTATTGCAACCAAGGTTCAACTACCATCAGAGGACCAGTGAAATCTACCTCTGAGAATAGGTCTCACGTCGCAGCACTGTTGGCAAATGTATTGTGAAGACACAGCAAAATAAAGTCATTTGTGCAACTGAAATTGATCTGTTGTTCATTATGCATTTGGGTGAACAATTCCCATTCAGCAAGTGTTACATGTATACTTCAGCCCCTTTGGAGAGCACACACAATACAAGAAAACACCAGAACCTTGGAAGTGGTGCAGAGATTGATGTGCTTGCTAAGGACTGACCTATGAGGAAAGTTTTTCTGAGTTTTTTTCATCTTGTCAGGTGGCCTTAATAGAAGAAGAAAGTAAACAGAAGATCAGTATGGAACGCAACAACAAGATGCTTTACATAACACCATTAATTTTGTAAGATGTCTAGGAGAAAGTGAGGACTGCAGATGCTGGAGATCAGAGCTGAAAAATGTGTTGCTGAAAAAGCGCAGCAGGTCAGGCAGCATCCAAGGAGCAGGAGAATCGACGTTTCGGGCATAAGCATTCCAGAAGAAGGGCTTATGCCCGAAACATCGATTCTCCTGCTTCTTGAATGCTGCCTGATCTGCTGCGCTTTTCCATTTTTCAGCTTTGTAAGATGTTCCCAGGCACTTCACAGGAGCACAAACAAACAGTATTTAGCTCCAAGCTACATTAGGAAACATTATGGCAGTTTACCAAAAGTTTGTACAAACAGATGAGTTTTATGTAGCCACCTTAAAGAAGGTGAGGAGTGTAGGGAGGTGGATAGATTTAGTGAAGGAACTCCAAAGGTGTCAGCCTAGATGGTTGAAGTGACCAAAATCAGGGATGTATAAGAAGCCAGAATTGAAAGAGTTCAGAAATTTCAGCAGATACTACATCTGGAGGTCATTACAGAGAAACGAAGGAGTAAGGCAATGCAGCAATTTGAAAACAGGGATAGGAATTTTAAAATTGAGACATTAGATTTAAATTAAATGAAATATTATAACGACAAACTACAAAAGGCACACTTAGATCACTCTTCACAGAAGGAGAATTCACCATTTATAATGAACTTGTAAAAAGGATTAGATTAGATTAGATTACTTAGATTAGATTAGATTACTTACAGTGTGGAAACAGGCCCTTCGGCCCAACAAGTCCACACCGACCCGCTGAAGCGCAACCCACCCATACCCCTACATTTACCCCTTACCTAACACTACGGGCAATTTAGCATGGCCAATTCACCTGACCCGCACATCTTTAGACTGTGGGAGGAAACTGGAGCACCCGGAGGAAACCCACACAGACACGGGGAGAACGTGCAAACTCCACAGAGTCAGTCGCCTGAGTCGGGAATTCTGAGATGTTTATCTGGGAACGCAGTTGATGTGGCTATGAGATTGATCAAATCAGAAGCTACATAGGTATTACAACAAATTGAAAGCTAAAGCTATGGATTTACTTGTTTGAAAGTTCAGTTTCAGCTAAGCTCAGTGTGTTTTTCAGTGCATTCAAGAGTATTTGGATGGGCACTCTTGTGGTAGCACCCCTACAACCTGAGCAAGCAGGCCTAGGTTCAAGTCCCACCTGCTCCAGGGGTGTGACATAACACATCTGAATGGCTTCATTAAAAATATCTATATCACTGCTGTGAAAACTTGTTAGGCCTTTGTAGTGCAGTGGTAATCTCCCTAACTCTGGGCCAGGAAGTCTGGGTTCAAGTCCCAGCATTTGCAAGGAATGCCCACCTAATTGTCCTTCTCTAGTTGTGGCAAACAGACTACATCAGATGACGTTGTAGCACATTGCAAGTTCCCAGGAGGACAATCAATTTCAATAACAGCATCTCCAGTGACATTTTAACCAAGCTTTTGATCACCTTCCTGAATATCTTCTTATGTGACTTGGTCCCAAATATTATTCAATAGCGCTCTTTCACAATGCCTTGAGATTTATTATATAACAGAACTGTATAAATACAAGTTGTCATTGTTATGTTTGTTGCAAAAAGCAAAGTGTAACAAACAGGTCAGGATATGCAAGTAAGTCTTTCAAGAATAGGAAACTTCTAACTGAAGGAGGGTGATTATTTTCCATTACAAATGCCACAATGAATAAAAAAAAGACATATATTCTATAAATCTGCATAATCAATATGTAATCAAATAAAAGTTTGTCAGACATCACTGAATGTGTTTAAGTTAGATCAATGTTACCAAATTAGTTAAAATATCATCTGATATTTTTTACTGTATTGTTTTAAATTGTCATTCTTCTTTTAAAAATAATTCATATCTTGTTCTCACTCGTGTTCTTAACACACTGTAGAAGATTGAACTGAACCCTTGATAAAAAAAACTGTCTTAAAATTAATGTTATGGTTCCCCTCATCCCCACCCCTACCCCCCAAAACCAAATTTCCCAAATTATTACAACAGAAAATAAATATTGGACAAAATTTCTCTTCATAAAACATTTAGAGAAACATTTGAACTTAAATCAACATATATTAAATTGGAATTAACACATTACACCCCCCTGGGGTCGTGTGTTCGAAATCAACCCTTGCTATTCATGGAGTTGTCACAAAATGTAAAAAATTTTATTAAAGTACACAAGTACTCCAATTTCCCCACTTTGCCTGTCTCTTAGACCAGGTTAACAGATAGCATAGTTTGGGTTTCTGTACTTAATAAGAATTACTATTTATTAAAAAATAAATAGATTGTAGTTACAAATAATGATCTATTGAGATATGCCTTTACTAGTTCAAACTCTAACTGCCTTATTAAACTCTCCCTAAACACACGCACACAGACAGATGTAAAAAACAGGGGTGTCATGGTTGGAAGGAAACACTAAGAAGACAATTCTATGTCCACATGGGGTTTACTAAATTGGCCCTTTGGCTTTTCAGGGTTTGCTGCTCCCCAGTCTTCCTTCTCCACTCACTTTTGCAGGAGTCCCAGAGTGCTTCACACTTATAAAGTCTCTGAATTATTTGTGAAAAACAATAGCTGACAGCAACTAATGAGGGAATGAAATTGGCTTTCATTCTACTTGAATTTTTTTTTATTGTGGAGAGAAGTGCTTCTCCTTCCTTGTCAGAGGTCTGTTAGCTTCTGCCTAATCATGCACACCCACTAGCTGTTCAGCTACCTAGGGGCCAATCACATAGTAGTTGTCAGGCAAAAGGCCTTTGGCATTAACAACAGGTCACTATTCCCCAGGCCAATCAGCTACTTGCCGCTGGTTGGATCTCCATTCACATACACATCTTGGCTCCAGCTCATCTGAAGTAACTGTCCTCATTGCAAGAACAAACGGCAGGGAAAGCAGCATTTATAAGTGTCAGGTACTTCGCTGTTTTAAAAATGCATCAAACCTTTCCACAATCTGTGGTTTTTAAAATACTTTTTTCGCTATTTCAGTGCTCAATCAAAAATACAGAAAATAAAAGGATGCAATCTTTACACAAGGAAACTGTATTTATCAGATAATATAAATTTTAACCAGCTCTTACAACAAAGATAGATCTTATAAGATTACTCAGATAGTTCACACAGCTGAAGTGTAGCTCCACAATTATTCAAACACTGTCTTCATCAAAATGAACTCCTGGATTTAGCATATTCCCCAGCTGACAAGAACACACAATTAACACAAGTTCCACTGGTATGGTCATCATCAAAGTTTGGAATGCAGTGATGCCAACTGCATGGGTACAACTCCTGCACTGGCTGAGCTTACCAGGAAGGACTCTCTTCCTCTACCTCTCCCCTCACATTTCAGTTAAATCACTGCCAGTCAACCTGTGCTCACTCACGCTCTCTCTCTCTCTCTCTATCTCTCTCTAATGAGAGAAAGCTCTAAGGTCTGGAAGACTGTGGGATCTTTATATTCACGTTCGCCAAAATAGTACACATCTGTTAAACATTCTTAACTCTGTTTATGACAGCCTTGATGACTTGTCTACCTATATGATCTTCCAAAGAGGAGAAACAGCTCCATCTTCTTCAGCTCACCTGTACTGCACCACCAGATCAACTAAGCTCAGAGAGCTCTTTCATGTTTTCAACTAGTTGGAGCTCCTCCTGAAACCTGAAGGCTCGGTTTCCGATTTTGTTTTTTTCTAGAAAACTGAATGTTCAATTTCCTTTTCAGGTAATAACTACCTCCCCCATGCCCTATTTCCCACAAAAAAACTATGAATTTGGAGACCATGGATTCTATCAAGTTAGACTCTATGGCAAATAAATCGGTTGATAATATAACTTTCCAACATTTTTGTTTGGGTTACATCCCAAACAAATTAACACACAGCCTGAGAACTCCTTGCAAATATTAACATGCTGTCATGATCCCCCAACCTAGTTTCTGGAAGATTACACAAAGAAATCATTGCAAAAAGTCTTTTTTTTTTGCTGCACACAGAAAACAATATTCCAGATAGCCAATAAATACAGCAAAGTGCAGACATTAGATTTCTGGAGAGAAATCTGATCTTATAGACACTTGTAGTATATATTCGACATTTTTACACAAATTTGTATACTTTGTTACATACAGGAATAGATATTGAATTGTATAGGTTATACTGTACAAATGATAAGTTTTTAAAAATCCAGATCCTGATTGGAACCTAATCCTTCAAAGCATATGTCCTTGTGGTAGAAAGTGTTCCCTCAGCTGTCTCTGTGTTGAGAGTGACCCATGTTTGGAGAGTGATGCCTCAGTTATTTCTATATAGAGAGTGATTCTTGAGTAGTTTATGAAGAGTGGGTAATCCCTCAATGGTCTCTGCAATGAGTGATCTATATGATAATGAGTGCACATTTAATGGTTTACCTACTGAGGTTATTCATGTGGTAGAGAATGAGCCCTGATTTCTGTACTGAGTGATTCCTGTACAGCTAGTCATCCTTCAGATTTCTACATTGGGTATGAACCTTCAGAGGTTTGCATCTTGAGAATGGATCATATA
This sequence comes from Hemiscyllium ocellatum, assembly GCF_020745735.1. Classification (NCBI taxonomy): domain Eukaryota; kingdom Metazoa; phylum Chordata; class Chondrichthyes; order Orectolobiformes; family Hemiscylliidae; genus Hemiscyllium; species Hemiscyllium ocellatum. The sequence goes on along the minus strand of NC_083411.1, from coordinate 88,420,167 downwards.
TGAACTGTGATCCCACAGAGGTTTGTCCATTGTGAATGATCACTGTGACAGTGAATGATTCTTCCAAGCTGTCTGGCTGCACTTCCAGCAAGTCATTGTTCAGGGAGTCTGTGATCCCTTCTGAATGTGAGAGTGAAGTTTCAACAGCTCTTTTTTATTAATGGATGCTTCATGTCCTGGAAACAAATCCATTAAGTGACCAATGATTTTGCCATTTGTTTGTGCCAGCCTGTAAATAACAAGCATGGCTGACTGCCAGACATTCATTTCCTGCTAATCTAATTGTTACACCAGACAACCTGAAAATGCATTTCCTGACCGTTATAAAAATTTTATTAATGTATTACAAGAGTGCATCAGTGACTTCTAGTAGTGCTTATATAGTTTAAGAAAGGTTATTGAATGATAATTGTCTCAAAATAGCATTTTTTAGGTTTTACTGACAATTACAATAAAGCATTTTGGGTTTGAATCATTCACAAGATTTAGTGAATGAAGTTGTGAGGTACGTTTAGACGTCTCTCCTTCAAACTCTCTACTAGAATGTGACACTGTATTGTGAATGGATTATCAGCTTAGCTTAATGGTAGTGTTGTTTTGCTTGCTGTGTGTAATTTAGTTGCAGTGTTTCCCTTTATTACAATGGTGACTACACTTCAAAGGTATGCCATTGACTTTAAAACACTTTGCAATGCGCTGAAATTGTGAAAGGACTGTATGAATACAATGATGAGCTGGTGCTGGTGTTGGACTGAGGTGGAGAAACTCAGAAGTCGCATGACACCAGGTTATTGTATGACAGGTTTATTTGGAATCACAAGCTTTCGGCTGCACCTTTGCCCTGACACTTCGTCTGATAAAGGAGCAGTGCTCCAAAAGCTTATGAATTCAAATAAACCTGTTGGACTTTAACCTGATGTCACGTGACCTCTTATTTTGTATGAATACAAGCCTTTTGTTCTTACTCTCATTCCATAATTAAAGGTATGTTTATCCTCCTCCCCTAACATTAAGCATATCACTCACTTGAGGGAGTACCACAGTTCCATAGCCAGTAAAAGCAGATTATCTGACGTTCAATGGCTGTTTTTGAAACATTTTTGTATGGAAATTGACTGCTGTGCCATTGCATATGGTGCTATACAAATGCAAGTTTGTTCTTTCTTGAGGAATCCAAATACAGAACAGTTGTAAATTATGCCAATGTATATTGGCCACGAAATTTCAATAGACACCACCTTTTCCTTTGGTTCCAATGATGCTGTTCTGAGTATAAAATGAAATTCTGGTGCACAGGAGGCACATCACAGCATCAGCCAGCAAGAACAGAACTTTCATTCTACTTTGTTTGTGCACCACAAAGTCACGAACACTGTCCTTGGGTACAAACCCTAGGAAGATGTTGGAGGTCAGATTGCTTGGACTGGTATGGGACCATTACAAATATCTTTGAGTAGGAGCATCGCAGCTTTGATGGCAATAATCTGAGTCTGCATGCCAACAAGCACACCTTACACAAAGTCCATTTAAGCTTAAAAATCACACATCACCAGGTTATAGTCCAACAGGTTTATTTGGAAGCACTAGCTTTCAAAACACTGCTCCTTCAACAGGTGGTTGTGGAGTATAGCATTGTACGATACAGAATTTATAGTAAGTGTTTACAGTGTGATATAACTGAAATTATATGTTGAAAAAGACCTGGATTGTTTGTTAAGTTTCTCATCTTTTAGAATGGGAATTTTGGTTTCAGTTCTTTCATATGTAAATTCCAGAGCTTTCTTAAAGTTACATTCTCAAGTGAACTTTAACAATAGGTGCCGAGATAATGCATTGAAGGTGTGAGCTGCCCTGTGTGAGGCTGTCTGTGCGCCAATGTTCAGACTGATTGATTCAGATGTTCAGACCTGAACAATGTTCGATCTGAACATTGGGGCACAGACAGCCTCACACAGGGCATCTCACACCTTAAATGCATTATCTGGGCCAACATGCCATCTAATGTTAAAATTCACTTGAGAATGTAACTTTAAGAAAGTTTTGGAATTTACATATGAAAGAACTGAAACCAACACGCCCATTCTCAAAGATGAGAGACTTAATAAACAATCCTAGTCTTTTTCGATATATAATTTCACTGACATAAATGTTGCTATAAATTCTGTGTCCTACGGTCGTTTACTCCACAACCACCTGATGAAGGAGCAGCGCTCCAAAACCTAGTGCTTCCAAATAAACCTGTTGGACTGTAACCTGGTGGTGTGTGATTTTTAACTTTGTACACCCCAGTCCACCACCGGCACCTCGAAATCCATTTAAGCGGGACTCAGATATTGGTGACTTCTGTTTATGCTGCAATGGAAGCTGAAATTTGGATATCAGACACTTATGATGATTGGACCCACAACTGTGGGAATGGAATCTGCCTCTAATCCCATGCTGGGAAGTATAGTCTAAAGCCTGTGTCACAGTAATGCTAGATCTCTCCATGTTCGTTGACAGTCCACTGCAGAATTGTTGACCGGCCTGGTGTACCAACTATTTCTGTATGTCATTAGCCTTTTTTTTGTTTGTCAACCCACGGAAGCCCTTAACCCTTGCCTGCAGTACACCTCATATACTAGTTTACCTCCCACACCTATGTAACACACACATTGCCATTTCCTTGTGCCTTGTTGCAGTCCACTCATGGCAAAGAGGCACAAAATGAAAGTCCTAAGACACTATCTCGACTAACCATGTAGAAGTCCTCAATATCAGGCAGTATGTGTGATAGGTAACATAGCCTATGACTAATAATTGCCCTATTTATCAGTAACATTATGCACTGAAATTACCATAAGGGATATTTTTCCATCCCATTCAATGCTCCTAGCAAATATCTCCATAGAACAATGCAGAATCCTGTCAATTTTCCTGTTGCTAAAATATGATGTAATAGAGACAATTATCAAATCAAAATCTCTTAATGAAGTTTGTAACATTATTTACTGGAGAAGTGTCAGTATTGCTGAGCAGTTAACAACTCGAGGTCTTTCTTCAACATGTTAAATTAACTTTACCATCTAAGACAATCTCTACCTTAACTATTTTTGATCATGATTATTTTTGCAGAATTTGAAACTGCAGCTACCATGCTGTGGTTTGTGAAATCAGTGCACCGTTTATTTGGATTGTGCATTTTAAAGCTGTATAAAATATTCACAGAAGAAAATGCTATTTTTGACATCCCTTCTGCTGGTCAGTTGAATATGTAACAAATGTCATACTTAGCAGATACCACTTCAACTCTTGACAATTATTCAGCAAAGGTGATATATTATACTTTGTCCACAACAGGAACTTAGCACATTGTAAAAGTGAATGAGAATTTGAACGTTATTTTTTGTTCAAAGGCAATATTGAATTTCCAATTCCTGCAGTTAAATCATTTAATGTGAACTGTTATATGAATGTTTTGAAACCCAACAATCCAAAAGATTTAAGTATCAATTTCCAGGAGATAAGTTAAGGGTATTTTCAGTGATACATGAACTTAAAGAATTAGTTGCAAGGACAGAGTGAAATGGCAATGCTTTCCTTTCCTAAGGAATCATTCAAAAAAGATTTGGCACCTTGCAGCCAAGTGAAGCTGCAAAATCTGGAAAAATCACCACCAACCCTGGATCCTGATCACATAAGTTGCAGTGATCACATTCAATATAGAGATTCCAGAGAAATGTAGGATACCTTCTCATACCTTGGCATAAATGGAAGAATTATGATTTGGAGACACCGGTGTTGGACTGGGGTGTACAAAGTTAAAAACACACAACACCTGATTATAGTCCAACAGATTTATTTGGAGTGTTTCCAAATAAACCTGTTGGAGTATAACCTGGTGTTGTGTGATTTTTAACATGGAAGAATTAGTCTGTCTAGAAGAGAGATGATACAGGCAAACCATGAGAAATATATGATAATTAATGATCTGGAAGAATACTATGCATGATTGATGTCGCTATAATGGTGACTAGTGTTTTATAGGCTTGTCAGATGCAAGTGCAAAACAGACTGTAGAATCTAAGGAACTGTATTGCACACGGTAAACAATGAACATATTTTCACATGAGACTGCAAAGTGAAATTAACACCACCGCTTAATGCCATTTTTTTGGGAAAAAGAATTGTGTCACTTATCAGAGTTGAGTTAACGAAGACCAAGCCTCAATTGGTAACAAGATATTATTGATGAAATATTAATGCAATTGGCAGATGTTCGCAGAAAAAGGGACGGCTGGAAAATGGGAAGCCTTCAGAAATGAGACAACGAGAAAGTATATTCCTGTCAGGGTGAAAGGGAAGGTTTGTAGGTATACGGAATGCTCTATCATTCTTTAGTCTAAAGGATGACTAAAGAAATTGAGGGTTTGGTTAAGGAAAAGAAGGAAGCATATGTCAGGTATAGACAGGATAGATCGAGTGGATCCTTAGAAGAGTATAAAGGCAGTAGGAGTATACTTAAGAGGGAAATCAGGAGGGCAAAAAGGGGACATGAGATAGCTTTGGCAAATAAAATTCAGGAGAATCCAAAAGGTTTTTACAAATATATTAAGGACAAAAGGGTAACTAGGGAGAGAATAGAACCCCTCAAAGATCAGCAAGGCGGCCTTTGTGTGGAGCCACAGAAAATGGGGGAGATACTAAATGAATATTTTGCATCAGTATTTACTGTGGAAAAGGATATGGAAGATATAGACTGTAGGGAAATAGATGGTGACATCTTGCAAAATGTCCAGATTGCAGAGGAGAAAGTGCTGGATGTCTTGAAATGGTTAAAGGTGGATAAATCCCCAGGATCTGATCAGGTGTACCCGAGAACTCTGTGGGAAGCTAGAGAAGTGATTGCTGGACCTCTTGCTGAGATATTTGTACCATCGATAGTCACAGGTGAGGTGCCGGAAGACTGGAGGTTGGCAAATGTGATGCCACTGTTTAAGAAGAGCAGTAAAGACAAGCCACGGAACTATAGACCAGTGAGCCTGACCTCGGTGGAGGGCAAGTTGTTGGAGGGAATCCTAAGGGACGGGATGTACATGTATTTGGAAAGGCAAGGACTGATTCGGGATAGTCAACATGGTTTTGTGCGTGGAAAATCATGTCTCACAAACTTGATTGAGTTTTTTTGAAGAAGTAACAAAAAAGATTGATGAGGGCAGAGCAGTAGACGTGATCTATATGGACTTCAGCGGGCATTCTGAGCTGAAAATGTGTTGCTGGTTAAAGCACAGCAGGTTAGGCAGCATCCAAGGAACAGGAAATTCAACGTTTCGGGCCAATCCTGATGAAGGGCTCTGGCCCGAAACGTCGAATTTCCTGTTCCTTGGATGCTGCCTAACCTGCTGTGCTTTAACCAGCAACACATTTTCAGCTCTGATCTCCAGCATCTGCAGACCTCACTTTTTACTTTCAGTAGGCGTTCGACAAGGTTCCCCATGGGAGACTGACAAGCAAGGTTAGATCTCATGGAATACAGGGAGAACTAGCTATTTGGATACAGAACTGGCTCAAAGGTAGAAGACAGAAGGTGGTGGTGGAGGATTGTTTTTCAGACTGGAGGCCTGTGACCAGTGGAGTGCCACAAGGATCTGTGCGGGGCCCCCTACTTTTTGTCATTTATATAAATGATTTGAATGCGAGCATTAGAGGTACAGTTAGTAAGTTTGCAGATGACACCAAAATTGGAGATGTAGTGGACAGCGAAGAGGGTTACCTCAGATTACAACCGGATCTGGACCAGATGGGCCAATGGGCTGAGAAGTGGCAGATAGAGTTTAATTCAGATAAATGTGAGGTGCTGCATTTTGGGAAAGCAAATCAGAGCAGGACTTATACACTTAATGGTAAGGGCCTGGGGAGTGTTGCTGAACAAAGAGACCTTGGAGTGCAGGTTCAAAGCTCCTTGAAAGTGGAGTCGCAGGTAGATAGGATAGTGAAGAAGGCGTTTGGTATGCTTTCCTTTATTGGTCAGAGTATTGAGTACAGGAGTTGGGAGGTCATGTTGCGGCTGTACAGGACATTGGTTAGGCCACTGTTGGAATATTGCATGCAGTTCTGGTCTCCTTCCTATCGGAAAGATGTTGTGAAACTTAAAAGGGTTCGGAAAAGATTTACAAGGACGTTGTCAGGGTTGCAGGATTTGAGCTATAGGGAGAGGCTGAACAGGTTGGGGCTGTTTTCCCTGGAGCGTTGGAGGCTGAGGGGTGACCTTATAGAGGTTTACAAAATTATGAGGGGCATGGATAGAATAAATCAACAAAGTCTTTTCCATGGATTGGGGGAGTCCAGAACCAAAGGGCATAGGTTTAGGGTGAGAGGGGAAAGATATAAAAGAGACCTAAGGGGCAACTTTCTCACACAGAGGGTGGTACGTGTATGGAATGAGCTGCCAGAGGATATGGTGAGGCTGCTACAATTGCAACATTTAAGAGGCATTTGGATGGGTATATAAATAGGAATGGTTTGGGGGGATATGGGCTGGGTACTAGCAGGTGGGACTAGATTGGATTTGGATATCTGGTCGGCATGGATGAGTTGGACCGAAGGGTCTGTTTCCATGCTGTACATCTCTATGACTCTATGACTCTATAGATCAAGGACTTCAGTGAGTTCTGTCCTCAGTAGCTGAAAAATGATGGAAAGACATTTTTGACTGAAGACATAGTAAGCTCCCTACATATTAAAAATCTGCATTGGTAGCAGTTCTCATTGCAGAATCATGTGAAACCTCAGGTAGCAAAATTAGTCTATAAAAGTATCCTAATGAAACATCTCCATGAGATTTCCAAATAACGTTCTTGAATTTCCATGGGCACATTGAGGATGTAGGAGGATATCTCATACAGAATGTCTATGCATCAAGCAAGAAGAAATATTGCTTTGATTCACAAAAGTCCAAATTGGGCAACTGAAATTGGATAATGAATATCATGGCTCCATTATTCAACACCTGCAGTCTGGTGCATTTCAAAGGGACAGGAAGATGGCCAAAAAAGATAAAATTAGCAGCTGATGGCTTCATGATCTTGGAAAAGTTTTTACTCAGTGAACATTTCATTGGCAAGGCGCCAGATGTAGAATCGAGATTGGCATGCCTCATTACTTGAGCTGTGTGTTCCTTAATTCTTTGATCAAGATGCAACAACTGCTAAATGCAAGAGCTAGAAAAGAATCCAGTTATTTGTATAATATTGCCGTTGTGTTTCTTCAACATGCTTAACAATATATAACTAAAATTTATTCAATTTCCTTGTGCCTACGATTGTTGTCTTAGAATAATATTGACCTTGTATTTTACAAGGTCTTTTACTTTAAACATAAAAGCACCAAATATTTATGAATGGTAATGGATCAATAATAGAAAGAAGCAAGTACTTTCCATTCGTAGATTACTAAAGAATACAAACTATATTTAACCTTTGCCAGAGTAAGGAGCTTCAGGTTTAGGAAGCAGACTTGTTACAATGTTTCAATCTTCATTTAAGTAGCAAGTTATCTCCAGTCAGATAAAACAAATCTGAAAGTCTGATGCAGAGTAAAAGTGGAATTTTGATCACACTGGACAGCACCGCCCTCCTAACCTGCAATCTTCTTCCTGACCTCTCCGCCTCCACCCCACTCCGGCCTATCACCCTCACCTTGACCTCCTTCCACCTATCACATCTCCATCGCCCCTCCCCCAAGTCCCTCCTCCCTACCTTTTATCTTAGCCTGCCTGGCACACTCTCCTCATTCCTGATGAAGGGCTTATACCCGAAACGTCGAATTTCCTGTTCCTTGGATGCTGCCTGACCTGCTGTACTTTAACCAGCAACACATTTTCAGATTTTGATCACACTCTTGCAATTGTCTTTTGTTTATAAGTGTAGTGTTAGAGGATTGGAATGTCACAAACGTTACACAATGTTTAAATGGATGAGAAACAAATCCGGTAACTATATATCAGTTAATCTAATGTTAGCGGAGAAAAATTCAAGAACCAGTAACTCAGATCAAAATTAATTGTCCTTTAATTAAATGTGGATTAATTAATTACAAGTCACACCTGACAAACCTAATTGATTTTATGAATGAAATAACATAGTGTCGATGAAGGTAAAACAGTTGATGTGTATTTGTAATTTTTCCAGTGAGTGTCCAATTCTAAAAGGGATGCCAAATAGATTACATTGGCTTCTGAAAAATGATAGTAATGAAAATCTAAAGAAGGGAATTGGACCAATGGGTGAGGTAGAAGATTATAATAAAAGCAGAAGATGCACTGAGGTCTGCCAGCAGCTTGTACTGCACGTATTAACACACAGGTCCCTGTTCTTGGTAAACAAATAAAAAATGTATATGCTCTGCACCTGCTTCAACTCAACAAAATGAGTGACACCATTTGCTGATTCATTTCTCATCGCATGGCCTGACGAATCAGAGTCAAGTTGTCAATCAATGTTAATGGGCGCATTCTCCTAGCAACACCTCGACCAGTATTTTCCTCTCAAGCGACGTAAACGTTGGTCTTCCCCTCTGATACTGGCTTTCTCCAGTTGAGATTGTGTTAGCCCTCCTCTGTGCAATATGCAACGTAGTGATATTGACACTGGGTTGGAAATTCCTTACACATTTTATTTGAGAAATTAAGATGAAGTTAATTTTGAGAAAGTTTGGGCAATTTGAAAGATTGTTCCATGTGCAGATTATATCCAGGTACACAAGAAGTCAAAGCTGTATGTAAATGAATAAAATTGCAATGAAGACATGTTCAGGACTAACGAGGAGGACTGGTGTAATTTCAAAAGAAAGTTACACATTTAACAAAAAGCTAGGAAAATAAATGTGAAGATAAAACCAATGCTTTACTCGCCATGGTACACTTTTACTGTCCATCTGGGACAGCAAAACTGTAGCACTGGGGAATTTTTTGAAAGCTCCAGGTGATTGTTATTCACGACCTTGGGGTTATGTTAGAACTAAAACCAGTTCAGGTGTATGGAAATTCTCAAATGCTTATATTTTGTGTGTAGAAACAGAGATTGATGTTATCAACAGGAAAATCAAGAGTTTCCTTAGAAATCAAGAAAAATAGCATGCAAAGGATGGCAGTAACAGGGCTGGTAACATAATTCCAGTGCCTACAGTGAAAATCAATGTCAGACATTCCCAACTTACTTTCATTGTTGATACAGCTGCAGCAATTTCTGTCACTTCAGAAAGAGAGTACGCCAAATCTCTTAAAGAAAACTGGTGTGACATGGTTATTTCAATAACATTATTCCATACCAGGTCAAGCTTATGTCATGTGGAATACAATGATGCATCCAAATGCCTGCCATTGATGGGAGGAGGAGGGAACAAAGACTCAGATCTTTCCATCTCCAGATCATCAGGAATGAGATGCTAGGTGTGCATTCAGGACTTCTGCAAAAATGTCTGATCTTGAGCTAGAGTTGAGACTTCAGGCTGTTCTAACGCACATTCCTGAATAGTTACCCAGGGACAGTCAGACTGAAAGAATCTTGTCTAACTCTTGGATAATTACATAATTGACTATTCCCCATCCCAAACACTGATGATGATCAAACTGACACCCCTCTTGAACTCCCTAGTTAATCCCCCAGCCCACTCCATAACTAGCCTTTGACCCTACATGACCACCAATCGTGATCACCCAATAAGCCCCTTGACATACTGACTATCCCTTAACACCCAACTAACACTCATAACATATCTTAACTGCTCCTCCCACTGAGGATAATGCCCAATGACCCAACTAACCTGACTGCCCCTACCAGCTCTCCCTTATTTATCTCACCCACCCACTAACGTTCATCCATTCACCAACGTCCACATTCCATACATCCAAAACATCCACATTTCAATTTCAAACACATACTATATGGCAACAAGTGGTGAAGAAAGGATGCATCTCTGCTCTAGCTCCTGAAGCTAGAGCATTGGTATGGAATTCTCCAATGGATATTTTGTTCTGCATTTCTGGAGAAGCTGGACTCAGAAGAGCTGTCAAGAAATATGGAACAACATTATCTATAATTATTATTACAGCCCAAAATTATTACAAATGCTATGTGGGTAAAATAAAGGGATAAGAAGGAATTGGCTTAAGGAGATATAGTTAAACTGGGCTGATTTATTTACAGTAAGGAACAGTAAAATGAGATCTGATATTGAAGAGGTTGTAAGGGAGCACAAAGTTGTCTTTGACAAGGGGGATCATGTGATGAAATAAGGCATCACAAACTGAAGTCAAGATAGAGGACAAAGTACAGCTGATGTTTTGCAAGGCTAGATTAATGTCTATGCATTGCTTAAAAATGTAGGTTAAGAACTGGATAGATTAGAATGAATAATGGCAATTAAGCAAGAAGAAGTTGTGTATGTCTCACAATAAGAATTGATCTGAACAGGGTTTTTTTCATTTGAAACGGAAAGGACTTTGGGACATAAGAATTTGGGGACTGCTTATAACCCCAGTCCCATCCACCACAACAATAGGGAATAATAAAAATAAAGTCTTAAAATCATTTATGATACAGAAGGAGGCCATTCATTCCTCAAGTCCTGCTGGCTGTCTTTGGAGCGATCAAGATAGTCCCTGTCTATCTCTCAATTCCATTCAGCCTGAAAGTCCATTTTCTTCAATTGTCTATCCAATGTTTGTTTGAAACCATTGATTGTTTCCACTTCTACCTCCCTGGTTTGCACTAAAATCTAGGCTATTACCGAAAAAAGTTTTCCTCACATTTTCCCTGCACTTCTTGCCCAAAATCTTGAACTTGTATTTCCTCATCATTGTGTTGTCATCTGTTATCTTGGGAATGGATTGAATGTTTTAAATGAGAAGTGATGCAACTAGATGTCCTTCCCCTTCATGTTTCTAATATGCTCATGAGCTACTTAAATGGATGCAATGGTGATGCATTTACTTGAAGGTAAAGGATGGGCATTTTCATAAATATAAATGCTCATTGACTGAACCTGTCATGTGAATGACCAGAACTTCATGGCCAATTCAAAGCTTTCTGAGATGGGCTTCCCTGAGTAATAGGCTAAAGTCCATATACAGCCAGATCATGCACCTTGGATTTGTTGATGTCAGTGGGGAAGTATTCTTGATTTTCTGTTCATGTGGTAAAATGGAAAATCACACCATCCAAACGATTTGGGTCACCAATATTAATTGGGTGTGGGTATAGCTGGCTAGTCTACATTTATGGCTCATCCCCAGTTACCCTTGAGAAGGTGTTGACCAGCTGCTCTGTTGAACCGTTGTTGTCCATTCAGTATATGGATACCCACAATGCTGTTGGCAGGGGAATTTGTGATTGTGAACCAGAAACAGTGAGGAGAGGGAAAAATATTTCAAAGTCAAGACAGTGAGTAGCTTGGAGAACAGGCTGCAGATTGTGGTGTCCCATGTACAATATCTGCTGCCCTTGTTGTTATTTATGGAATTGGTCATAGGTTTGGAAGGTGCTCTCTAAGGTTCTTGGTGACGGTCTGAAGTGCATCTTGTAGATAGTACACACTGCTATTTCTGAGCATCAGTGGAGGAGGGAGTGAATGTTTGTGGATGTGGTGTTTGTAAGCTAAATTATTACATTTCAGGTATAGCATATTTTTAATGCAAAAGCCATATTCTTTAGTGGAGAGAGAGTGCAGTATATTGCAAGACATGAGCATTTGTTATATTGTCTCTTTGTTGCTTTTGCTGTTGGGGAAATGATAATGAAGTAGTTTGATAATGTCTACCTGTGCTTGACCATGTGTTAGTCTTATTCAGCACAATACACATCATCCTAGTTCTGAACTGTTCCTTAATTCTCCGTGATTTTACGCACTAGTTCCCAAAACTAGAAAATTCAGTACCCTGTACTTTCAAAAGTTTAGCCTAAGCAGCAGTAAATCAAAAGCACCCTGCCTGCAAGTTGTGCCCCCTTGCACCTTCACACATATTCTTTGGTGAGTGAATATATAAAATAGGTCTTTGTGGTCCACGTTTGTAATTAGAGCTTTAAATCAGCCATAGGACAGCAACAGTTCAGAGGCTCACAGCTCGAGTAGGGAATGTCTACACATTTGTTCTGCAAAGCCCATGTCAGAAATGGCTGGATGAACAGTGAAGAGACAAAAAGAAACACTGCAGATGCTGGAATCCCAAGTAGACAGGCAGGAGGCTGGAAGAACATCGCAAGCCAGTCAGCATCAGGAGGTGGAGAAGTTGACGTTTCGGGTGTAATCCTTCTTCAGGAATGGGGGTGGGGTGTGGGCATAGAGGAAGTTGATGATAAAGCGAGTGGCAGGGGCAGAATGTTGAAGTTGGATAGGTGAAGACACATAGAGAGCACAACCTGGTTGGTCAATAGGAGGAATGAATCCGGTTGGTGGCAGGGAGCAGTGGAAGAGAGGGGGCGGAGCTGGGAAGGAAGGTTATTTGAAACTGGAGAACTCAATTTTAAATAACCTCCCTTCTCATCCCCCTAACTCACTTTTCAGCTCCAGCCCCTCCCTTCCACTCCTCCCAATCACCAATGGATTTGCTCTCCCCATTGACCAAGCAGTTTGCACCCTCTACCTGTCTTCACCTATCCCCACTTCACCACCTTGGCCCCCACCACCTATTTTATCTACAGCTCTCCCTACACCCCACAGTCCTGAAGAAGGGTTACACCTGAAATGTCGACTTCTCTACCTCCTGATGCTGCCTGGCTTGTTGTGTTCTTCCAGCCTTCTGCCTGTCTATGGAGGAACAGCAAGCCCCATTCTTAGGTCCAATGTCTTCAGTAGTACCATCCCCAGGATTGCTTTAGACCCATATTTCACATCCAATGACTCTATAATGTAATTTAATTTCTTTGGTGAATATGTTATATCAATTTAAACTATTATGGACCAAAGATTCTTCATTTAGATTACAGTGCAAGTTAGATACTCAACAAACAGTAAAAAAAAATTAGTGGAGTACTTGGGAGGGTGAACTATTAAACTTTGCAGAATGTGTCATTTCCATGTGTTGTTCCAGCTGAAGCCAATAAAGAATCCACCAGCAGTATATTCATTGCTAATGTTGTCTTATTGCTCAAGCTGAAATGTTTAGCTTCACCTTTGAATTCATAAATGTTTAGGGCTGGTTTAAGATGCTGACTGAAAATTTTCTAGTCCAATAATTTTGAAATTTGATATGTTTGTTTGCTGAAACATTTTTAAATTATGAACAGTTGTGTTATTTTACACGGTCAGTTGTCAGTATGTATTTAACGAAGATGCTCATAATATCATTACAGTTTCATAGCTTGTGATCTGAGGGTATAAAGACAAATTCCATTTTATCTCAGATCATTTGGAAGCATGTTTCTCTGTTGCATCCTAATAGTAGCTCAGAAACTTATGTGCCTGTGAAATGTCATATTTGCAGATAATATCTGGTTATAATAAATGTTAGCTGAATTCTCCAACACCATGATATTCGTACCTAGTTTCCTATGTTACAGAAGATAACATAAGCACTGCTGCATTAGTCAACACACTCGGGTGAAGACAAACACACAGTGTGTAGCAACAGGGGCTATATAGAAAAGACACCAATAATTTGGTGACAGATACTTGGGAAACTAATTGAAGACTGACTGAACAACAGCCTTGGAGGTCAGAGAATTCAGACAAAGAAAGGGTTTCTTACTGTTAAGCAGGACAGACAGCTGTAGGCGTCTTTAGATAGGACATTGACCACAAGATAATACAGATAATGTCTTTTTGATTAGACTATATATTCTTTCAAGATAAAAGAAAATCCAAAGATTGTCTCAATTAGGAGGAAAATAAGAAGGTTGAATTGCACTTTAAGTTGAGACACAAGGCCATGGCATTACAGAACAGAAAGCTGGATGGGTAAAAGGCTCTGTTCCTAAAAATGGATACAATGGATCTATCATAACAGTAGCTTCAAAATCTTTGTCAATAAGGTAGGAATATGTTTAATTTACATCAGACAAAAGATGGGACACATGTTTCAAGATGATACAGTACAATGATTTTAATGTTGCATGATGGATAACTGAAACCTCATTATGGACTCAGAATCCAGTGACGACCTTAGTGAATTACAACTGTTCAAACAATTGTGTGCAGTTTTATTTTATGGATTAGATGATAGAAGAATCTAAGAAAAGAGCTCTCTAAAAATCTTGTTTACCATTGGCAAGGAGGGACTTCATGAAATTAATACATTTAGTCTTTCTATGAACATCAAAAATATTTAGAGAGGACCTGGAAGGTTTTTGAAGATAAAGGTAAAGGTTTGCTTCAGGATTAACTCCACTTCATGTCATTCAGTCTATTGATAAGCTGATTGAATGAGGCATGCAGCAAAGACCATGAGAGTGACTTTTCTAAAGTCAGCTGTCAGACGGGCTCATTGAGGTAATTATCATCTCTATAACAATTAAAGCTTTTAGACAAGAACTTTGGGGCAAGAAAAACAGCCATACTATTGATGTATCACTTGAGGATAGACGCAAGTATGAAGCCTTTATGTAAGACAAAAAACAATTAATGCTTTAGCTACAGCCAGATATTATCTGCAAATATGACATTCCACTGGCATGTAACTTTCTGGGCTACTGTTACAATCAGCAACGAGCACCAAACCAACAAAATCTATAACAGGTCCAATATACATAGAAAATATTGGAGAAACTCAACAGGTCTGGCAACTCTGTGGAGAGAGAGGGTTACGTCAGACTCAAAACTCTGTTTCTCTTTCCATAGATGCTGCAAGACTGGCTGAATTTCCCCCAACAGCCTCTTTGTTTGTTTCAGACTTCCAGCATTCACAATATTTTGCTTTTATGTTACTGTAACTGATACAGTTTGTTACATCTACACAAAAGTTGTCTAACATTTCTTGATAGCTGCAAAACATGTGGTACCAAGGGATATTGGACACATGTATGCGAGAAACCCTGTTCCAAAGACCTCTGATCAGAACCCACATGAACAAAAGATGGTACAATAGCATTACAGAAGCATAGAGGCATCAAACTGGTACTGCATGGAAACAGATCCTTTGGTCCAACTTATCCATACTGGTTAGATATCTTAAATTAATCTAATTCCATTTGCCAGCATTTGGCCCATATTCCTCTGAACCCTTCCTATTTATACACCTATCCAGATGCCTTTTATATTTTGCAATTGTACCAGCCTGCACCACTTCCTCATGCACTACACCCTGCATGGAAATGTTGCCCCTTAGGTCCCCTTTAAATCTTTCCCCTCTCACCTTAAACCTATGCCCTGTACGTTTGGACTCTTCAACCCTGGAAAAAGACCTTGGCTATTCTCCCTATTCATACCCCTTATGATTTTATAAACTGCTGTAAGGTCATCCATCAGCCTACAACACTCCAGGGAAAATAGTGCCAGCCTATTCAGCCTCTCCCTATAGCTCAAACCTTCCACCCCTGGCAACATCCTTGTAAATCTTTTCTGAACCCTTTCAAGTTTCACAACAACCTTCCTATAGCAGGGAGATGAGATTTGCACACAATATTCCTAAGTGGCCTAACCAATGTCCTGTACAGCCACAACATGACTTCTCAATTCCTATACTCAGTGCACTGACCAATAAAGGCAAGCATACCAAATGCCTTCTTCATTATCCTGTCTAACTGGGACTCCACTTTCAAGAAACCATGAACCTGCACTCCAAGATCTCTTTGTTCTGCAACACTCCCCAGATCTTACCATTAAGTGTATACATTTGGCCCTTCCAAAATGAAGCACCTCACATTTACTTAAATTAAACTCCATCTGCCACTCCTCAACCAATCAGCTCAATTGATCAAGGTCCCATCAAATCATGGAATTTTAGAGGACAGAAGGAGGTCACTTGGCCCACTGTGTCTGACCAGCCTCCCAAAAGAGCTACCCAGCTAGTTCCAGCCTTATCTCCATAGCTCTTTAATTTCATCATATTCAAACATATATCCAATTCTGTTTTTAAACGTTCTAAGGAATCTGGGCCTTCACCACTCTCCCAGGCAGTACATTCCAAATCGTAATAACTCTCGGAATAAGGAAGTCTTTCCTTATCACACCCCTAGCTCTCTTGCTGACAATCTTGAAATTGTGGCCCAAAATTGTTCCCAATTTTCTAACATCTCAAAAAGGTCACCTCTTAATCTTCTCTGCTCCAGATAATTAGCCCAATTTCTCTAATATTTATTTGTATCTAAAAGTCTTCATTCCTGTTTTCATTTTAGTAAATGTCATTTGCACCCTCTGCAGGACTTTAACATCCTTCATTAAATAAAGATGTCCAGAACTGAACACAATACTTCAAATGTGATCTGGCTAATAATTTATAGGGGTGCAGCATCACTTCCTTGTTTTTATACTTTGTGCCTCTATTTATAAACCCAAGGATCCTACAAGCTTTCTTAACAACTGTTTGAACTTGCCTGGCCACCATTAGAGAATCAAGTCTGTGAACCTCAATGTCCCTCTGCTCCTGTACTCCCCTCAATTGAGCCGGTATTGTCTCTCCATGCTTCTTCTACCAAAAAACATTACCTCACATTTTTCTGCATTAAAAGTCATCTGTCAAGTGCCTATCCATTTGGCCAATGTGTCAATGCCTCTCTGAAGTCACTCAGCGATATACTCAGAATTCACCATTCTCCCTAGCTTAGTATTATCTGCAAATTTAGAGATTTTGCACCCAATACCCATCTCCAAATCATTCATATAAATCAGAAAAAGCAAGAGTCCCAATCCCTAGGCAGCACAATTTTCAACTCATCTCCAGTCTAAGAAATGCCATCTATACCTTCCGATTGTTTTTTAATTTTTTTTAAGCTGTCTTATCATCCATGCTGCCCAGGACCTGTCAATCCCAAACATTTCTAATTTGCTTATCATCCTGCCATGTGGCACCATATTATCACTGTATCATAATTGACCTGAGTGTTTAAAGATCTCTTACTACATCTTATCTCAAATCACTTGAAATGCAGCATTCTGTGGGAAGGATGTTCCACTTTTGTAACCTGATAACTTAATATTACTTCAGACACTTATAATACTTCAACTCCCCCTTTCAGTCCATCAAGGACATGCAGGTCCTGGGCCTCCTCCACCGCCAAACCGTTACCACCTGATGTCTGGAGGAAGAATGCCTCATATTCTGTCTTGAGACCCTGCAACCACATGGGATAAATGTGGATTTCAACAGCTTCCTCATTTCCCCTCCCTCAACCCCCCCCACCCCCACATTATCCCATTCCCAAACCTTCAACGTGGCACTGCCATCCGAACCTGTCAATTTCTTCCTCCCAACCTATCACCTTCTCCCTCATCTCCATCCATCTATTGATTTCTCAGCTACCTTTCCCCAAACCCCTCCCCCTCCCATTTATCTCTCAGGCCCGACCCACAAGCCTCATTCCTGAAGAAGAGCTTATGCCTGATTCTCCTGCTCCTCAGATGCTGCCTGACCTGCTGTCTTTTCCAGTGCCACACTTTCAACTCTGACCTCCAGTATCTGCAGTCCTCATTGTCACCTCAGATACTTACATGCCTGATGAACGTAATGTTTACAGATAATAGTTACTTGTAGTAAATATCTGTTGGATTCTTTAATACCACAATATCCATGACCAGTAGCCTAGGTTGTCTGAGATTATATAAGCATTTTCACGGAAAGTAAATCATCCTGTTGGAGGCAAGCTCACAGCTAGAGTCACCTGGAAATTGGTGTTCTTATTGCTGAAAGGTGTAATATGCATCTGACAAGGACCAACTAATTCCTCAATGGGAGGGCACCATTCAATGTTCCTCTAGCACAAACCACCAAGGGTTATGCACGGCAGCAGCTTCCATAAGTAGAAGTCATGTCGTGCCATCATGATTGTCGCAGGGCTTCCCGACAGTTGCATGGCTTCTTGGCTGTGCAGCTTAGGGGGAATGTTCACACCACACAGAAAATTGGTTAGGTTACCTCAAAGTTGCCCAGCTGCACTTCTGAAACCAATGTCAGGCCCATTTCCTCTGGAAGGTCAGGGCCTCATGTCAGGTTTTGCCAATTTACATCATGACCAAATATAAAAACCTATCAGTCAAGTCAGGACCCAAGGAGGGAGGAAAGCGGGAAAAACTGTTATCCACTGAAATCTGGGTTTGCTAGAACCGGACAGCTTCTCCTAGCTTGACATTGAAACGATGAGCTGCTGCAAATCACACATCCACCTCTCCACTCTAGATATTCCCCATCTTTCCGTGATTACCACACGGTCAGTTTTACCAACCCAAGAAGCCAACATTTTGCCTTTTCTATTATTTGTTCATTTTGATTAGGCTGTCACTAGGCCAGCACTTATTTTGCCTCCCAAGCTACTAAGGAAGCAGTTAAGAGGCAACCACATTGCTGTGGGTCTGGAGTCATGTGGAGGAAGATGACATAAGGATGGTAGATTTCCTTCCCTTAAAGTCATTAGCAAATCAAATGGGATTTTATAACAATATGCAGAAATTATACAGTCACCATTAGACAAGACCATTAGACAAGATTCTCATTACAGATTTTCATTGAATTCAAATTTCACCATCTGATTGCATTTGAACCTATGTCCCTCGAGCTTTAGTTGTGAGTTACCAGTCCAGCTCCCCTTAAGTTTCTCTTTAGGCTAGTATCTCTGAGTCATCATTAGTATTTCCCTTCACACTGATTGCATCCTAATCTTACAAGAGCTCCAACTGACCTGGTCAATGTGCTAATGGCTACCACCATTGGGTTCATGTCCATAAAGGATACAATTCAATTTCTATGCAATTGTGACCTTCAGCCACCATATGTGCAGAACACAATAATAGTTAACACAAACATGGGAAGCGAAATATTTTCAATTCTAACATTGTTAAGAGTGGTACATTTCCAGTGATTGATATTAATCTTGCCTTAAAAAGAGAATAGTCTGTAATATTTAGCACATTTTTAAAAATTAGTAATTGTTGTAGCTCTGTTATGCTGAATTATCTGAGGCAGTGAAGTATTGAAGTGGTTAATTTGCATTGGTAGTCTTTTATATCCCAACCCCAGTGAATTGTCTGAATTTATCTTATTAACTTGATTATGTCTCTATTCACAGACATTACTCAGAGTGGATAGTGATGTTGGGTCACATCCACCATCCATGCATAATTTAATATTGTCTGCTTAGTGCATCTCAGTCTTTCACAACTGAGAGCCCCATTTAGAAAGAAAATGCCTGCGTTGAGATAAAAGCAATCTGCCTTTCTAATCGGAGGCAGGAAGCAATCCTGAGTGAAGAGGAAATGGCATTTTGATCAATGTGCTCATCTCCTAACAACAAGCTAGAAGGAGGTACTTTTGTAGGGAACATTGATGATATCGCTGCAGAATATTAAAACAAAACACCCTGCATTGCTCAGAATGCCATATTATGGGGTAAAATGTTGAAAAACAAAACAGTATCTGATTGAAACATATTCTTTTGCCATAGCCTACTGAAACAACAGAGTGCAAAGGTGGGTTTGAAGATATTTTAAAATGTCATCTTTACTGTTGGTGTTTCCCTCTTCTTTCTGTTGTGAATTGATTCTCATTTTAAAATCTCTGCAAGATTCAAAAAGGAGAGTTAAATTTAATTATCTATGTAGCAACACAGAAATATAGCAAATGTAGACATTCGCCCCATCAAGCCCATTTGCCATTCAACATGATCAAGGCTGCTCCTCTATCTCAACCCCATACTCCCACTATCACCCTTTCCTCACAGCATCTTTAGCCTCTAGAATCTATGTATTTATATCTTAAGCATACTCAGTGACTTGGGATTCAGAGTCTGCTGTGGTAAAGAATTCTATAGTTTCACCACTCTCTGAGTGAAGAAATTTCTCCTCATCTCGGTCTGAAATGGTGAAATGACTAATCCTGGTACATTACACCTTATTCTGGACTCCCCGACCTTGAAAAACATCATCCCTCCATCTAATCTGGTCACCCTGTCAGAATTGTTTATGCTTCAATGAAATCCCATCTCAGACTTCTAAATTCTAATCATCCTGGGGCAAGTCATCCTCGGACAACCAACCTGCGATTCTAGGTATCAGTCTGGTGAACTTTAACAGCACTCACTCTGCGGCAATATTTATTCCTATTCTCTGTTTCCAGTTTGTGAACCAATTCTCCATCGAGTTTGCATAGAACATAGAACATAGAACAGTACAGCACAGAACAGGCCCTTCAGCCCACTATGTTGTGCTGATTGATCCTCATGTATGCACCCTCAAATTTCTGTGACCATATGCATGTCCAGTAGTCTCTTGAATGTCCACAATGACCTTACTTCCACAACTGCTGCTGGCAACGCATTCCATGCTCTCACAACGCTCTGTGTAAAGAACCTGCCTCTGACATCCCCTCTATACTTTCCTCCAACCAGCTTAAAATTATGACCCCTCATGTTAGTCATTTCTGCCCTGGGAAATAGTCCCTGACCATCGACTCTATCTATGCCTCTCATTATCTTGTATACCTCAATTAGGTGCCTTCTACTCCTCCTTTTCTCCAATGAAAAAGTCCGAACTCAGTCAACCTCTCTTCATAAGATGAGCCCTCCATTCCAGGCAGCATCCTGGTAAACCTCCTCTGAACTCTCTCCAAAGCATCCACATCTTTCCTATAATAGGGCGACCAGAACTGGACGCAGTATTCCAAGTGCGGTCTAACCAAAGTTTTATAGAGCTGCAACAAGATCTCATGACTCTTAAACTCAATCCCCCTGTTAATGAAAGCCAAAACACCACATGCTTTCTTAACAACCCTGTCCACTTGGGTGGCCATTTTAAGGGATCTATGTATCTGCACACCAAGATCCCTCTGTTCCTCCACACTGCCAAGAATCCTATCCTTAATCCTGTACTCAGCTTTCAAATTCGACATTCCAAAATACATTGCATCGCATTTATCCAGGTTGAACTCCATCTGCCACCTCTCAGCCCATCTCTGCATCCTGTCAATGTCCCACAGCCTACAATAGCCCTCTATGCTGTCAACGACACCTCCAACCTTTGTGTCATCTGCAAACTTGCTGACCCATCCTTCAATCCCCTCATCCAAGTCATTAATAAAAATTACAAACAGTAGAGGCCCAAGGACAGAGCCCTGTTGGACGTCACTCACCACAGACTTCCAGGCAGAATATTTTCCTTCTACTACCACTCACTGTCTTCTGTTGGCCAGCTAATTCTGTATCCAGGCAGCTAAGTTCCCCTGTATCCCATTCCTCCTGACCTTCTGAATGAGCCTACCATGGGGAACCTTATCAAATGTCTTGCTGAAGTCCATATACACCACATCTACAGCTCGACCCTCATCACCTTTTCTGGTCACATCCTCAAAGAACTCGATAAGGTTTGTGAGGCATGACCTGCCCCTCACAAAACCATGTTGACTGCATTTAATCAAGCCATGCTCTTCCAGATGGTCATAAATCCTATCCCTCAGAATCCTTTCTAATACCTTGCAGACGACAGACGTGAGACTTACTGGTCTGTAATTGCCGGGGATTTCCCTATTTCCTTTTATGTTGGAATTCTTCAAAATCTTTCTGAAAATCCAAATGTACCACATCCTCGTAAATCTCTAGTAGGTTTATCAAGCAAGATTTCCTTTTCATGTATCCATGCTGACTGAGTAATCTCGCTGGTATTTTTGTAGTGTTCCCATCCTTTATATTAGATTCTAGCATTTTCACTTTCACAGATTTTAATTTATCTGGTTTCTAGTTCCCTATTTTCTTCCCCTTGTCTTGTTTTATATTTTCCCACTCCAATTTTCTGAGACTATTCCACAATCTACAAAAGTTTGGAAGATGACATCCAACATATCCATTATTTCCACGACCACCTTGCTTAGAACCCTGGGATATGGATAATTAAGCCCTGGGAATTTGTCAGCTTTCATTAATTTCTCCAGCACTACTTGTTTTTTACTAATACTAATCTCGTTTAACTCCTTAA
This sequence comes from Hemiscyllium ocellatum, assembly GCF_020745735.1. NCBI lineage: Eukaryota > Metazoa > Chordata > Chondrichthyes > Orectolobiformes > Hemiscylliidae > Hemiscyllium > Hemiscyllium ocellatum. Next base: position 88,398,081 of record NC_083411.1, on the reverse strand, counting down.
TCCCAACCGACCTTTGTCTCTTCGCATTTCTGTGAAGTTGTTCGTATCTTCATCTGTGAAGACAGAACTACAGCAATTGCTTAATTTGTCTGCGACATCATTGTTCTGCTGCCATGTCATTAATCAATTCTCCTGTTTAAGATTTAAAGGGCCTACTTCATCTTCACTGTTATTTTTGCACACTTATAGAAGCTCTTACAGTCTGCTTTTATGGTCCCGGCATGTTTACATTCGTACACTGTTTTCCCTTTCTAATCAACCTCTTGGTCACCCTGTGCTGATTTCTAAACTGATCCAAATCCTTAAGCTTGCTACTTTTTCTAACAACTTAATATAAACTCCTCTTTGGAACAATTACTGTTCTTTAATTCTTTTGTTAGCCACAGTTGGGCCACTTTTCCTGTTATACCCTTTCCACTGGAATGCCCTCTAATTAGGTTACCCAGTCGATCATAACTAACTCACCCCTGGTACATTTGTTTCCTTTGCTAAGATACAGGAAAATAGTTTCAGACTAGACCAGTCACTTTCTATCCTGATGTAGAAATCTATCATGTCATGGTTACTTTTTCTGAAGGACCTCTCCCAACATGATTGTGAATTAATTTGCTCTCAGTCCACAATACAAATCTCGGATAGTTTGTCCACTAGCTTGTTCCTCAACATACTCATCGAAAATCACCTCTTTTGCACATTCCAAGGATTCATGTACTGCAGTATTACAGCTAATTTGGTTTGTCCAGTAAATATGTAAATTCGAGCCTACATAATTACTTAGCACTCTTATTTTCTACTTTCCTGTTTAATGCCATCCCATACCTTACTGATATCGTTTGGAGGCTTACTGTCAATTTCCAATAATGTTTTGTTCCTTGATGCTTCTTAGTACCAAATAGATTAAAGTTAAATATAGATTATCAGTGTCAATATCTTTTCTCAGTATTACACTGAGGACATGGTTCACTGACCACAATACCTTTCCTTTTTTGTCTGCCATTGCTAAGATTGAAAATCCTTAATATTCCGTTCTTAGTCCTAGTCATCCTGCATCCATGCCTCTGCAATTGCAATAACATCACATCCACTTACAACCTTTGCACAGTTGCTCATTTACCTGACTGCAAATTCAACCAGGTGTGGCATCAAGAAGCTTTAGCAAAACTTGAATCAATGGCTATCAGAGGACAAACTCTCCGGTGGTTGGAGTCATACCTGACATCTAGGAAGATAGTCATGGTTGCTTTGGGTCAGTCATCTCAGCTCCAGAATATCTCCACAAGAGTTCTTCAGGATGGTGTCCTAGGCCCAACCATCTTCTGCTGCTTCCTCAATGAGTTCCCTCCATCATAAGGTCAGAGTTCGCTGATGATTGTGCAATGGTCAGCACTATTCGTGACTCCTCAGATACTGAAGCAATCCATGTCCAAACGCAACAAGATGTGGACAATACTCAGGCTTGGGCTGACAAGTAATATTTGCGTCACATAAATGCCAGGCTATGACCAACACCAATAAGAGACAATCTAAGCACCCCGTCTTGACATTCAATGATGTTAGCATTACTGAATCCCCTGCTATCAACATCCTGAATGTTATCATTGACCAGAAACTCAACTGGACTCAATACATAAATGCAGTGACTGCAAGTATAGATCAGAGGCTCGAATACTGCAGTGAGTAACACATCTCCCGACTCCTCAAAGCCTGTCCATCACCTACAAGGCACAAGTAGTGGTGTGATGGAATACTCCCCATTTGCCTGGATGAGTACAGCCCCAACAACACTCAAGAAGCTTGACACCATCTAGTACAAAGCAGTCTGTTTGACTGGCACTACATCCACAAACATCCACCGATGCTCAGTAAGCAGCAGTGTGTACAATCTACAAGTTGTGCTGCAGAAATTCATCAAAGGTCCTCAGACAGCACCTTCCAAACCTATGATCACTTCCATCTAGAAGGACAAGGGCAGCAGATATATGGGAACATGACCACCTTCAAGTTCCCCTCCTCATCATCCTGACTTGGAAATATACCATCGTTCCTTCACTGTTGCTGGGACAAAATCCTGGAATTTTCTCCTTAATGGCATTGAGAGTCAAACCACAGCAGGTGCACTGCAGCAGTTCAAGAAGACAGCTCACCATCACTTTCTCAAGGGCAATTATGGATGGACAATAAATACTGGTCAGCCAGCAACACCCACGTCCTACAAAAATGAATACTTTTTTTTAAAAATCCATGCATTCTGATACAATACTTATAGATTTGGCTTTTGAGATATTCACATTTGCTTTTTGTACAATGGATCTATTCTCTGCTAGCCCTTGTTTCCTCTGCTTATGAATTTTACTTTTTTGTTTACTTTCATTTCCATTTTTATTTCCCTCACTTTTGTTTCCTGCTCAGGTTTTGATCCTTCCGCCCCTGTAGTTTAAAATCTCCAAAAATTATTTGCAGACTTACTTGCGAGGATATTGGTCCTGGTACAGCTGGGTTATACCCATCCACCTTCTACATATTGCATTTCCACAGAATCGGTCACAATGCCACAAGAATCGAAATCATTCCCCCTCATACACCATCCCTTCGGCCACAATCCAATGAGTTTATTCTCCTATTCCTGATCTCACTAGCATGTGACATTAGAGGTATTCCTGAGGTTGGTGCCTTTGAGGTTCTGCAACTCCTTATATTCTGTTTGCAGGATATCATTCCTCCTTTAGCTACTGTGGTGATACCGATATGGACCACAACCTGCTTCAGAACCTGATGAGTCATGAATGTTGCTGAACATTGTGTAATCATCAGCACGCATCCCCACTTCTGACCTTATGATGGAGTGAAATTCATTGATGAAGCAGCTGAAGATGGTTGGCCCTAGGACACTCCCCTGCAGAACTCCTGCAGCAATATACTGGGACAGATGATGCAATTGCAGGAATCATAAAGCTATGATGCTGTCTTACAAATGGCTCCTTTCTTCACTGATATTGGCGCATCCTCCCTGACAGAATCAAACTGCTAACCATCAGTCAATGAGCTGCAGCTTGATCCACCTACTTTTCAAGCTCATTCAGCGGTCAAGACCCGTGCTTGTTCCACAAGTTAAATCTAATACTGACAGATGTTTCCTTTACTCTGCTGATCATAGAATCATGAAATAGTAGAATCATTACAGTACAGAAAGAGGCCATTCATCCCATTGAGTCTGCACTGACCCTCCAAAGAGCATTCCACCCATCCCCCAGCCTATTCCTGTCATCCCACAATTACCATGGCTAATCCACCCAGCCTGCACATCTTTGGACTGTGGGAGGAAATCAGAGCACCCAGGGAAACCTACCTGAGTGCAACCAGTTACATAGAACAGCAGTTAATTAGGCATTCACTGTTATTTAACTAGAAACAGTAATCTGTGTACGACTGAATAACCATCAGTTTAATCTTGCATTTTTGCATGCCAACTGCTGCTAGAGACCAAGTTTTCATAGCAGTCATTGAACATTGTGTACAGAAACCAATACTCTGATATGTGGTATCTGAATCCTTGGTAATACTTTTTGATCTGATATCTTACAAGCACATGGACACTGATCTTTATTAAATATTTGATGAATGATAAAGCCTCAATTTCACTAATACCAACATTTAGTGGGATGTTGGGTTTGTGCTCACCTCAGTGACTGATGTGCAGAACAGTGAACACTTGATGCATGTCATTGCTGACTGAGTAACAATTCACTGTGTGTTCTGCAAGGAAACAAGTCAATAGAATCATGACATAAGCACTTATCACTAAATTCATGAAATGGGAGTCGCAGGTTAGTCAAAAGGAATATTTCGCTTTTGACTTTATTGTATCCAGTATTTCCACCTCTACACCTTCTTCATTAATCGGTATTATAAATGTCTGCAGATATAGGTCTCTCAGCTATTTCCTGGTGATGACACTGAGCTTGTTACTGAGTGAGATCAGCTTGTTACTCCTTTGGTTGCAGCATTTCCATAAGAGGAAAATGTTACATAGCTATGAACTCATTCTTAGGTAATTAGCTGCTGCTCAGTCAGGACGTGACAAATTCTGTGGAGCACACAATCACCAGTTTACACCAGTAGAGCATGCATCTACAGAGGGGGCGGTATGCAATTGTGGTTGTACAAATCAGAAGCATGCCCATCCTCAGTTTGCTTGTCACCCGCACTGAGTAGATCCACCTGTGAGTTGCCTCTCCAAGTGCACTTCACAGTTTGAGTTGTTGTGTCTCTCCTGTGTATTATTGAAATCAGCCTTCCTCTCAAGGAGGAGACTACTTATGGAGCACATGCCAGGCAGCAGAACAGCTTACTGGCCAAGTACACCGAGGCTTATCTGAATGCAAAGTAACTTAGCCAGAGAATGTTTGAAAGTTCTCAGAATGCATTAGAATTGTGATTTAATTTTATTCATCTAATGAACCTGAGCTTCCACAAAGCATAGTGTTCAATAGTATGCATTAAAAATGGGCATATAGTTAAAGACAATTTAAAGTAACGCATGCATGAAGGAGAAATGCACTCAGTTTACAAACTTAGTGGTGCTGACACAACAGCATTCAGTGCTTTACATTGGGTGTTAACTTGGGGAGAAATAAATGAGTATGGAATGCAGAACAGACAACTTAGAAGTATTTCAAATATTGTCCCCAAGCTCCCCCTTCCACCTGAATTCTCCTTCTGTGGAAGAATCTTGTACATTTAGCATCAGCTTCAGCTTTTATAGTCAAGCTATTTTCAAACATATAAATTAATTTGCTAATATGCTTTTACTTTCCTTCAATTCTTAGATGTGAGATTTTATCAGAGACTTCCTTGAATCCAAGTAAATTATATCCACTGAGTCATCTCTTTTACAAATTTTCTTAGCCCCCATTAGTGAATTCGAATAGATTTACAATAAAATTAGCTATCCTGTCGAAGATAGTCTGTACTGCTTCAATCTATGTCTTACTCCTTTTCCATTATTCCAATTCCACTAACAATTCTTGAGTACTTGGTTACGGTCTCTATGCTTGTGAAGTCTCTAAAATATTAACTGGAGCTATTCATTTCCTTTCATCTCCACAGACAGTCAGGGTGTGTCCAATCTGTACCATGAAACATTTTAATTTTTTACTTCACTTGTTTTATTTCAGATTTCCAGCAATACTGGGCTTTATTGATGTTCGTGAATGGTATCTATTTCAATATCGCTGGATCTGGAATCAGTCCACAATCTTTGATCCTTAAGAATAATGTGACAAATTCACTTCACATGTTTGCTTTCTTGGATTTCCATACCCCACCCACCCCTAACCCCCAATTAATATAATGTAATGACGGGGGTGGGGGGAGGGGGTTATAACAATAGAAAGAAATTTGAGATACTGAGATATACTGGAACATAAAATAATATTTCTAGACATTTTTAAGAAAATAGTGAATGATCAAGATAGATTGAATATGGGCGTAGTAATGTGGGGTTAGGAAAATTTCATTCATGCAGAGTAATAAAATTATGGAATGCTTTTCCACAAAGTGCGGTCACCATTGTCTTTGTTAAACAAAAATTGGAGCAACATTTGAAGCAGAGAAAGATGCAGAGCTATAAGGTAATCAGAGGCATTAGTTTAGGTTGAATTACTTTAAGAAAGAGAACAATGGCACAAATGCCATGATTTTTCTCCCTATTCTCTGATTGATATTTGTTACATTTACTCTCAACTCACTTGAGTGCTTTCCCCACAATTTTCTCTTGACTTCATGCTGGGCTATAGCGTTTTGAGTATGACAAGTCTCAGTCATTTGGTATATCAATATCTATTTGTTCAACTGTATTATTACAGTTTAAAACAATAGAATGCACATGTTAGTACTATATGTCATCAATCTATAACAACATATTCCAATACTGCTGTGAACAAAAGGAATGAAACTTATTCAAACATATTATCCATCCAGCTTTTGCATTTCTTTTAAATGTGAACCATCTAGACATTGTGAAGCATATTATAAAGTTGGATTAAATGACTTCTAAAGACAAGCAAAATCCTGACTTACTGACAAATATTTCCAAATTAATCCATTAAGACCAGAGGAGGCTTCTTCCAATGTACCTCTTAATTTCAGCCTTGAACCTAATCAACTTTCTGACAACATACTGCCTCTGTTAAAAATATCCATACGTGATGGTTCTGCTGAGACAGTATAGAATCCATAGTTGACAGAGAGTGGTTTTCAAAATGGAAATGGTCGTCAAATGTTTTAGAATGGGCTCTTTGTTAAATATCTCTGTTTTACATCATTTTTAATTTGTTAAAAAAAATGCAAAAATAAGCGGTAAATCGTTTTTCTCTTTCCCTGAAACCATTGGTAAGTACAGCCAAAATTAGGCAATATTTTATAATCTTTGAGATAATTTTCTCCCAGCCATGCGCATCAGGATGATCTAATCACAGAAGGTTCAAATCAACCATATACACTGGCAATGGTTAGGATCTCAAGTTAATAAAAGATTTCCTGTTGGGAAATATCCAGAGTAGATCCTTTGCCAGCCAATACCTCTTAAACATATGTTCCAAATGATCCCCTGTCAGACAGTGGAGTTGTTCAATTAAATTTTGGAAACCGGTAAATAGCTGAAGACTTGGATCAAAGCCATTTTTTAATTTCAGAAGAAGAAAAGCTGGATAACACTTTAGCTTAAACCGGTAGCTTTGTTAAGATGTCACTGTGAAATATGTGTGAAAGATTCAATACTGCATTTAGAAAATATTTTACAAAAATGTTAACTAAACACAAACAGGATTCAAAATTAGAAAGGACTCACTGATATATATAAATATAAAAGTTTACATAAGCAATTCTGAGTTGGAGATATTGCTCTGTGTTTCAATGTTGAGGGAGCATGGAAATCAATCTTAGAGAAAGAGTCAAGTCTTGTTTCCAAATCAAAAAAACTCAACTAATTTCAACATAATTTCTTCTGTAGCTAGTGATTTAAAAATACTTTTGTTTAAATGCTGGTTGCCAATAACATTGTTTCATGAATTGAAGAGCAAACTCTGAGCAAGGAAGTCAAATTGACATATACAGTTAAAATCACAATTTTATTTCAATCTCTGGGCTTTGTGGCTGCGTTTCCATTGCTTTCATTCAGTTCCCTTGTACTATGAGGAACTCTTCATCAATCAGTTCCTTATTGGCATCACATATGTATTCAAAGGAAATAATCAACATAAGATCAATAGAAATATGGAGGAAAGGATCATGGATGTGAAGTTAATTGAATTCACTTGAGCGTTAGATTTTTTTTGGAGGATGTGATTGTAAGACTGGCTCTCTGAGCCACATAATAGCATTTCATTTGCAGTCTGTTTTAAAGCAAATTGAGGCAGAGATAGAATCATAAAATCATAGAGATGTACAGCACGAAACAGACCCTTTGGTCCAACTTGTCCATGCTGACCAAATATCCCAACTCAATCTAGTCCCACTGGCCCAAATCCCTCCAAATCCTTCCTATTCATACACCCCATCCAGATGCCTTTGAAATGTTGCAATTGTACCTTCGTCCACCACTTCCTCTGGCAGCTCATTCCATACATGTACCACCCTCTGTGTAAAAATGTTGCCCCTTAAGTCTCTTTTATATCTTTCCCCTCTCACTTTAAACCTATGCCCTCTAATTCTGGTCTTCTACACCCCAGGGAAAAGACCTTGTCTATTTATCCTATCCATGCCCCTCATTATTTTTTAAATCTCTATAAAGGTCATCCCTCAGCCTCTGAGGTTCCAGGGAAAACAGCCCAGCCTATTCAGTCTCTCCCTATAGTTCAATTCTTTCCAATCCTGGTAACATCTTGTAAATCTTTTCTGAACCCTTCCAAGTTTCACAGTATCTTTCCAATAGGAAGGAGACCAGAATTGCATGCAATATTCCAAAAGTGTCCTAATCAATGTCCTGTACAGCCGCAACATGACCTCCCAACTCCTGTACTCAATACTCTGACCAATAAAGGAAAGCATACCAAATTCCCTCTTCACTATTCTATCTACCAGTGACTCTATTTTCAAGGAGCTATGAACCTGCACTCCAAGGTCTTTTTGATCAGCAACACTCCCTCAGATCTTACCATTAAATGTAAAAGTCCTGCTAAGATTTGCTTTTCCAAAATGCAGCACCTCGCATTTATCTGAATTAAACTCCATCTGCCACTTCTCAGCCCATTGGCCCATCTGGTCCAGATCCTGTTATAATTTGAGGTAACCCTCTTCGCTGTCCACTACACCTCCAATTTTGGTGTCATCTGCAAACTTACTAACTGTACCTCTTATGCTCGCATCCAAATCATTTATGTAAATGACAAAAAGTAGAGGGCCCAGCACCGATCCTTGTGGCACTCCACTGGTCACAGGCCTCCAGTCTGAAAAACAACCTTCCACCACCACCCTCTGTCTTCTACCTTTGAGCCACTTCTGTATCCAAATAGCTAGTTCTCCCTGTATTCCATGAGACCTAACCTTGCTAATCAGTCTCCCATGGGGAACCTTGTCGAACACCTTACTGAAATCCATATAGATCACATCTACTACTGTACCCTCATCAATCTTCTTTGTTTTCAAAAAAACTCAATCAAGTTTGTAAGACATGATTTCCCACGCACAAAGCCATATTGACTATTCCAAATCAGTCCTTGCCTTTCCAAATGCATGTACATCATACACTTCTAAGGATTCACTCGATCTGTCCTGTCTATGCCTGACATATGCTTCCTTCTTTTTCTTAACCAAACCCTCAATTTAGAGTCAAAACAAACCATAGCAGAGCTGAGGGCAGGAATCACCACCTAATATAGGTCAGGAAAGGCAGACTGGTTTATCCTCAAGGGAATTTTTGGAATTGATGTACTCAGCAGAAAATTAGACAACCTGTTCTAAAAATGTGGAAAATGGGCAGACAACCAGAATTCGAATCATAAAATTTGGAGGTGACTAATATAGGATAAGTACTTCAGCAAGTAATTAGCTAACACAGGTCATGTAACACACGTGGAAACAGATAATTCTTGTAATGCAAAATGGTTCATGCTACAATCAGATCCTGGGTCACGGTTCCCTGATTTATTAAATTCTAGGCGGGATCCACAAATTGTCAAGCTCCTGGGTGACGAGGGATGAACTGGCTTCCTTTCTTTATTCACTTTGCATAGTCTCCAACAGGCTTTATTTTCAAAGAATCTGTCCCTCATCAATGCCTTTCTCTAAGACCAAATAAATTTATGTTTGAAAAGGAGCCAATTTAACCTGCTGACTTGAATTGACAAGAGAGGGAGTTTATTGATCACTAAATGTGAGAAGAAATAATGATAGAACACACATACACACATTATAAATGAGAAGGGAGTCCAAAGTAAGATATAAGTTTTAAGATATACTGTCCAGTCTCTACGTCCCTCATGAAGAGTAGGAATGTTAAAGTTATGCATCAACTTATGGGTCCTTGGCAGTTGAAATTCTTTTGTCCAAGTATCTTTCAACATTGGCAAACACTCATAACAAGAAAGTCCTCCCTTTGACTGGCTTGCTAAAGCTTTCTAGCACCTCAAGCAAAACAGAGTCCCAAAGCAGGGGTCACCAATTAACAATTCTTTGTCTGTGGCCTTCACGTTGACGCGCAAACTCAGGCTGGCACACAAGAGTACCTCAACTCAGTGACACACATGAGCACCTCAGCTCATTAGCACACATCTTTCACTAGCACACACAAACCAGAACTGGCTTGTAATCTTTGTGTGTATGTGTGTTCTATCATTCTTGAAAGGGAAAGACATGATACAAGTCTCTCTTTCAGACTACTGCATTTTTTTCCATCATGTCCACAGTCTGAAATAACTCCCAAGAGATTACAGTTCAGCTTGTAATGCATTTCTGCCTTTTTCAGTCCTTTCCTTTGAAGCTTCATTCACACCTCATCAGGTGTGACATCTCAGGGTCACTCTCCAGGCAGTTATTGAATTTCTATCTGCAATCAACATTTGACTGTGTCTTTTTCAAAAATAACAGGATTCAGTGATGGTGGTTTTGGTCTTCGTAACGTTGAATTGGAATTGACTGCACATTAACCAAGTCAAGCTATCTAACAACAGAGTTCAGTTGAGGAAAGAGATGGTGGAAGAATTAGTCTACAGACTTGCCATTTGCCTATAGATGCTCTATCATCCCAGCAACTCTGTAATTAAGGGGATTGAGAGGAGACATTAAATGCTTCTGGCTGCTTACCCCAGGCATCAGTTAGATTTGGGCAGGGGATCTCAATAAAAAACTTGCCCCAGTTACTCATTTAATTGGCCTACCTGGCTATGTACTGCAGACAGGCAAGTATCTGCTGCTGAGGTGACCCCACCTCCCGCAAGGTAGCTCAGAGGCATGACTGCATCAGGATGCTGACTGAAAACACTATTGTTCCTATATTTACAGACTATGTTGTGGTCGTAAAAAGCAGATGAGGAGAATAAGCCAAGTACAGATTCTTGCTGGAGTTTGGAGAGAAAGAGGAGCTGAATGTCAGTTGGTATTATTCTGACCAGGTGAAATGGGGTGAATTGGCTCCCCTCCTTTCAATCTCTCAGGAGGTTGCAAAAATATTTAAGTTATTTATCGTCAGTACTTGACTATAATTACAATGTATTTAACTGCTTTCAGCTGAAACAAAGGCAAACACGATACTCTGAAGTGAAAGAAAGAGCAATTTTATTATCTGCTAACACCAAGAAAAAAATTAAATACATGATGTCAAGCATATTGCCTCTTTTGAAATCTCAAGAGCCCTCTCACAAACACAAACAGGGACAAAGTTAAAAGGAATAGTGTCCTATTAAAAGGAAGGCAAAAGAACCATAGAGTTTAAAGTCCGTAAAACGTCCTGTGAAGTAACATCTCAACCTGTGACCATAGCTAGTGTCTTGGACCATCAGCAGTATCGAATATTGAAATTATCCTATGAGTTCTCATTGTCCTGATGTTTTTTCCAATCAGTATTTTCACCAGGCAGTTTTTCTTTTTGAGAGACAGGGATAGTCATCAGATTGTGTTCAGTTTTACAGCTTGGCTTCATCTCTCATCGCTGCCAAAAGCTGTTACCTGAAACTCAAGCCTGTTTGTGTACTCCAGGTCTGCAGAAGGTATGCATTTATTGTAATTGGGGTTCCACTTCCAACATGTGGCACCTTTATAGAGGTGCAAATCAAATTGGAGATGAAGATCTTTTCACACCTCCTGAGGTTGATTTGCTGGCTGTGCTAAGTGAGAATATTAATTAAAACTGAGCTGTCTTTGGTTTCATAAATCTTGGTACGCATTTGAAAGTCAGTATTTGGATCCACAGTTAAAAATGATTTTAGTCCATGAAAATCTTGAATCATGAAAGTCAGGCAATGGGATTTGTAAATTAATAGTCTATATTTTGTATCATTGTGACAGTGTACACAGTACACTCTTGGAGAGCTGTTCAGCCAGAAATATCCAGGAGTCCTGGAAATTAAAGGTGAGCAGATTCTCATTGGTCTTCAGACTCTCAAGAACAAACCACAGCATCATGTGCTCTGTCGTGTGCATCCCTGCTGCTCACTAAATATTCTAGAGCTGTTTTGATGTCCAAAAAGAGTGCAATAGGACTTCCAAATCAGAATCACTGAATGGTGAATCTCTCTCTACTTATCTGTCTCAAACATTCCTCTCTTTGTGCAAAACAATTTTAAAGAGCAACTATCACCAGATAATTTAAGAATACCTTACTACCTGCCATTAATACAGTTCCAAAAGCAAAATAAAGCACATAGATGATAGATGCACCAAAACAGAAATTTCAAAATCTTACTGTTGGTGAAACAAATTGACCAGATATAGAGAAGTGAGACAAGCAAGCGCACGGTGAGGTGCACTTGGCACACAATGTGATTAACTGTAGAATGACAGTCAATGTGGTCATGACAAGAACAATCAATATCTTGCTGATCAATTAGTTTTTAAATCATGGTACTGTCTCTGCCTAACTTAATACTTACTTATCACAATAAGTTGCATCTAAGATTTCCATGATCATACAAAAACCCTGTTCACCACCAACCAGTGACACTGTTCCCTTGGTTCCTTCAACACACACTCCAAATTGAGATCCTTCAGTTAGAACTAAGTAAATATTTCATTGTTAACATCTTAATCATGCTCCTGTGAACATTCTTTTATTTGTTTGCTCTAACCCTCTGACTATTCTACTCTCTTTACATTCTCTGTGTTGAGACCAATGTGATTTCTGACAGTGTATCCTACTCATTCACTCCCACAAATTGGAAATTCTGAACTTCTTAGGTTGTCCAACCAGTCCTTTCTTTTAAACCTTTGGGAGTTTTAAATCACAAACTTGACATATCTAATCACTATTCTTCTTTTCACCTTTCCTACACAGATATTCTTCTGAACCTCGCTAAGCATTCACCATTGGTACTTTCAGTAGAGCACATATCTTTAAATCGCACATAATCACACAAATTGATCAAAGCTTTACCCTTTTATACTGAACAAATGTCCAGTATAAAATCGATATCGGATCCTTTTGGCACATTTTTGCATAAATTTTCTCAGCATTTAGAACTAGTGGCATTAGGAGTTGATGCAAAGACATTTCCAACTATTATTACAATCTACAAGAGGTAAGCGTAGGATGAAGGACCTGTTTGAGGGATTGTCAAGCACAAGGAACAGGATTAAGGAATAAGTCCTCAAGGGTCATCATCTCCTGATTACTTCCCAGGCCATGTGCAAATTGGCTTAGGGACAAGAAACTTAGGGAAATAAACACATATCTAAGGCACTGGTGTGGGAAAGAGGGGTTCCATTTCATGGGGCATTGGCATCACTTTTGGAACCTGGGAGATCTGTACCGATTGGACAATCTTCAGCTGAACCGATCTAGAACCGGTGTTCTGGTGAAAAGGATAAATAGATTGGTCACTAGGACTTTAAACTTGTGAGTCGGTGGGAAGGGAAAGGGAAAGCAACAGGAAGTATGGTGATAAATGAAAAGATAAGCAGCAGGTTAGCAAGTACATAGGAAGGTTTAACTTCAAGGCAGACTATGTAAGAAGCAAAAATGAAGGATAATTCAGGAGATATTAGAGATTTGTGAACCATGATGGTAAGAAAGCTAGCAAAAAGGCACTTTACCTGAATGTTCATAGCATTCGTAACGAGGTTGATGAGTTAACAGCACAAATCATTGTGAACAAATATGATTTAGTAGCCATCACGAAGACATGGTTGCAGAATGTTCACGACTGGGAATTAAATATCCAGGGGTACCAGACTATTCAGGAGGACAGACAGGAATTCAAGGGAGGTGTGTAAGCTGCGATATTCAAGCATGACATCAGGGCAGTGCTGAGAGATGATATAGGTTCTATGATGCATCAGGGCAAATCCATTTGGATGGAAATTAGGAATACCAAGAAGAAAACATAAGTGATAGGCATAGTTTATAGACCACCAAATAATAACATCACATTGGGTCAGGCAATAAACAAGGAAATAACTAATGCCTGAAAAATGGTACAGCTACTATCATGGCAAATTTTAATCTGAATGTCGATTGGTTGAACCAGCTCAGTCAGGGTAACCTTGAGGAGGAGTTCCTTGAGTGTATCTGAGATAGTTTTTTTGAATAGTATGTAATGGAACCAACGAGGGAGCAAGCTGTCCTAGATCTGGTCCTGTATAATGAGACAGAAATAATTAATTACCTCATAGTCATGGATTCTCTTGGAAGGAGCGACCGCAATATGGTTGAATTTAAAATACAGCTGGATAATGTGAAGATAAAATCCAATACCAGGGTCCTGTGCTTGAATAAGGGGGACTATGATAGAATGAGGAAGGACCTGGCTAAAGTAGACTGAAACAGAGACCTCATGGTTGACCAGCAGTGGAGGACCTCAAAGAAGTTTTTCAAAGTGCTCAGCAAAAGTATATTCTGGTGAGAAGGAAGGACTGTAAGAAAAGGGGTAATCTGTCGAAGGAGTTAAGGCAGGCGATCAATTTGAAAGAGAAGGCATACAAAGTGGCCAGATACAGTAGGAATCTAGAAGATTGGGAAAACTTTAAAGGTCAACAGAAAGCCACAAAAAATGCTATAAAGAAAAGTAAGATACAGTATGAGAAAAAACTAGCACAAGACAGCAAAAGTTTTTTAAATATATAAAACGAAGAAGAGTGACTAAAGTTAATGTTGGCCCTTTAGAGGATGAGAAAGGGCAGTTAGTTATGGGATATGATGAAATGGCTGAGGCATTGAATAGGTACTTTGCATCAGTTTCCACAGTGGAGGATAACATATCGGTAAGTGACGAAGAAACGAAGGTAGGTGAGGACCTGGAAATAATTATTTTTACAGAACAGCTAGTGTTGGGTAAACTAATAGAGGTAAGGATAGATATATCTCCTGGCCCTGATGGAAAGTATCCCAGGTTACTAAAAGAGATGGTGGGAGAAATAGTAGGTGGACTGGCAGTAATTTTTCAACATTCGCTGGATTCTGGGGCACCCCCAGCACGTTGGAAAATAGTAAATGTGACACCACTGTTTAAAAAGGGAAGTAGATAAAAGATGGGAAATTATAGACCAGTGAGCTTAACCTCTATAGTGGGGAAGATGCTTGAGTCTATTATCAAGGATGAAATAGCAAGGCATCTCAAAAAAAATTGTCCCATTATACAGTCGCAGCATGGGCTCATGAAGGGCAGGTCATGCTTCACAAGTCTTTTGGAATTCTATGGAGACATTTCAAGCAAGGTGGATATGGTGTACCTAGATTTCCAAAAGGCTTTCGACAAGGTGAGGCACATGAGGCTGCTGCGTAAGGATGAATGGTTTTAAGGGCAGAGTTATTAGCACGGATAGAGGATTGGTTGAAAGACAGGAAGCAAAGAGTGGGGATAAATTTATGCTATTCTGGCTGGCAATCAGTGATTAGTGGTGTGCCTCAGGGATTGGTGTTGGGATCACAATTATTTACAATTTATATTGATGATTTGGAGTTGGGGAACACGTGTACGGTGTCAAAATTAGCCAATGACACTAAGATGAGTGGCAGAGCCAAGTGTGCAGAGGACTATGAAACTTTGGAGAAGAACATAGATACATTGAGTGAGTGGGCAAAGGTCTGGCAGATGGAATACAATGTTATTAAATGTGAAGTCATTTTTTGGTAGGAGTCACAGCAAAATAGATTACTTGAATGGTAAAACGTTGAAGCATGCTGTTATGCTGAGGAGCTGGGTGTCCTTGTGCATGAATTGCAGAAGTTTGGTCTGTATGTACAACAGTAATAAGGAAGGCAAATGGAATTTTGTCCTTCATTGCTGAAGCAGTTGAGTTTAATAGCAGAGAGGCAATCTTACAGCTGTACAAGGTGCTGGTGAGACCACACCTGGAGTACTGTGTGCAGTTTTGGTCTCCTTACTTAAGAAAGGATGTACTGGCACTGGAGACGGTACACAGGAGGTTCACTAGGTTGATTCCAGAGTTGAGGGGTTGCCTTATGAGGAGAGGCTGAATAGATTGGGATTATATTCATTGGAATTCAGAAGAATGAGGGGGGATCTTATAGAAATAGATAAAATTATGAAGGGAATCGATAAAATAGAAATAAATAGGATGTTTCCACAGGTCAGTGAAACTAGAACAAGGGGGCATGGCCTCAAGATTAGAGGAAGCAGGTTTAGAACTGAACTGAGAAGGAATTTCTTCACCCGGAGGGTTGCTAATCTATGGAATTCCTTGCCCAGGGAAGTAGTTGACGCTACCTCAGTAATCGCTTTTAAAGCTAAGGTAGATACATTTTTGAAAAATTAAATAATTAAGAGCTTTGGTGAAAATGTGGGTAAGTGGAGCTGAGTCCATGAAAAGGTTAGCCATGATCTTATTGAGCAGCGGAGCAGGTTCAAAGGGCCGGACGGCCTACTCCTGCTCCTAGTTCTTATGTTCTTATGTTCTTATTTAGTTAAATCAGATTCATTCTGTGATAGAACTTTGGGAGTTAGCTGTTATTCAGTAAACAGGAACTTAGTAAAAGATGAGAAAGCAGATAACAGATGCATTTTCATCCAACAAGCTCGAGGACATCAAGAGTTTCTGTGAAACTCTGTGGAATTCATTAAGCAAAAACTGTCAGTTTAAGAACAGGCCACTTTTTGGATTTGGTTTGGACAGAGCTGGAAGTGTTTTGAAATTCAATCAACACTAAATCGATAAAGAGAAATTAATTTCCTTTAAGATTTTTTTATGTCGTGTATGACATCAACCAAGGGAGAATGGGAGTCAGGAACAAAGGACATAACCAAACTTAATACATGAGTGAGAACATTGAAGTTTTGTAACTTACCCATCAGAACTGAAAACAAATACTTTTGCCTGTTGAAAGAGGGTGATCAGACTAACATGTAGAAAGTGCACTTTGCAGGCATGTAAATATGGATGTGATGTTTTGTTAATTCACAGAATATGGGTAGCTGGCTGGGCCAACAGTTACTGCCCTTGGGAAGAATAAGGTGAAGATGAGCTGCTTTCTTGAACCACACCATCCATGGATGAAAGGTCCGTACACATGCCTGTTATCAGGAAATGAGTACCAGGATTTTGAGTCAGTGACAATGTAGTGATATAGCTCCAAGTCAGATGGTGTGTGGCTTGGAGGTATTCTTGCAGATTATGGCATTTTCATGCACTTGCTGTACGTATCGCTCTAACTGGTGGAAATCTTAGGTTTGAATGAAGCTGTTGAAACAGAGTCATGATAAATTTCTGCAGTGCATCTTACAGGTGGCAAACACTGCTGCTACTGTGTATTGGAGGTGAAGGGACTGAAAGTTAATGGTAATTGATAGAGTGCTAATCATTTGGGCTGCTTTGTCCTGAATGGGATTGTGCTTTGTGTTTTTGGAGCTGCACTTTTCCTGGCAACTGGGGACTATTCCATTTGACTCTGAACTTACATCTTAGATGGTGGTCAGGCTTTAAGCTGTTAGAAGGTGAGTACCTCAGTGCAGATTTCCTAGCCTTTGATCTGCTTTTGTAGTCATAGTATTTATATAGCTAGTCCACTGCAGTTTCTGATCAATGTGTTGATATTAGGATATCTTGTGTTATGACATCATTGAATGTCAAAGGGAAATGGTTATATTTTCTCTTATTAGAAATGTTCATTGTTTAGCACTTGCATGGCAACTTGGCAACCCATGCCTGAATATTGTCCAGGTATTACTACAGATGTGCATACTTCATGATCTGAGCAGTTGTGAAAAACTGAACACTACGCAAATATTAGCAAACATTCTATTCCTGATAGAAGGAATGTCATTGATGAAGCAACAAAAAATGGTTCATCTTAAGATTTTATCTTTCTAAGCTCCTACACTGATGTCCTTGGGCCTCTAACAAGTACAACAACCTTCCTTTGTGCCAGGTTAAATTCCAACCAATGGAGAGTTTCTCATTTATTCCAACCGACTCGAGTTTTACTAGGGATTCTTAATGACCTTTTCAGTCAAACATTGTTTTGATGTCAAGGGAAACGTCATCTCACCTCACTTTGCCGCTGGAGTTCAGTTCTTTTGTCCATGATTGGACCAGGGTTTTAATGAGGTCAGGAGCTGAATGACCCTGGTGGAATGATTCCTGGTGAAGGGTTCTCACCTGAAACGTCGATTCTCCTGCTTCTCGGATACTGCCTGACCTGCTGTGCTTTTCCAGCGCCACACTCTCGATGCTGGTGGAATGCAAAGTAGGCATCCACGAGCAGGGGACTGTTGAGCGAGTGCTCCTTGATAGCACTGCTGATGACACATTCTGTCACTTTGCTGATGACCATAAGTAAACTGATAATCAAAAGTAAACCGATAAGGATGGTTATTGACTGCATTGGATATACTTGGACAACTTGTCAGGAGATGCCAATATTGTAGCTGCACTAGAACAGCTTGTGTGGGGCTCAGCAAATTCTGCTGTACAAATTTTCAGTTCTATTGCTGAATGTTGTCACGGCCCATGACTTTTGCAGTGCCTTTGGCCATTTCTTGACATTGTCTGGACTGAGTTGAATTGGATGAAGACTGCAACTGTGATCCTGTGACATCAAGACAAAGCTAAGATGGATCACCTACCTGGCTGAAAATGGTTGCAAATGTTTCAACCTTACCTGTTGTACTGATGTGCTGGGCTCCCTCATTGAAGATGGGGATATTGTGGAGCATCCTTCTCCTGTTAGTTTTTCAATATCCACCACCATTCATTGGATTGTCCTGGACTCCACAGCTTAGGTCTACAATTGCTGAGTCCTGTCTACTTATACTTTTTGGTGTTCAAGTATTCCTAGTGCAGCTTCTGCCATGCCCTCCCACACTCTTCATTGCAATGGAGTTGATCCCCTGGTTTGATGGTAACGGGGAGTGGAGTGGGCCATTTGATTTCACATTGAGGTTGAATAAAATTCTCCTGCGGTTGACACCTCACAGCACCTCATAGATGCCCAGTCATGAGTTACACACAGATGAAAGTAAATTTTACATTATCACTTGCATGCTATCACAGTCACAAATAGGATTGGGAATTCACAAAATGCAGTGCTTAGTTGAGCCTAATAACTTCCAATGTTCATTGAATACCCAATTCTGATCTAAAGCAGAAATTGGAAAAGGTAAAGGCTAAAGAGAAAAGAAAATCTGTCGAATAAAAGAGATGCTACGGATTGCTAGGCAACTGACATTGCTGATGTCCATATATTTTATTCATAGTGCTATGCAATCTTACTGGAAACGTCTAAAGATCATAATGTTAGAAATCAAATGAAAAATGATAATTATTATATTTTAAGTTCAAAACATTCAGCAGCACAACGGCATGGCAAACTCCAATTGGGAAGGCAGAATGGAGAACAGCTGATGTAAAAATGCAATAGAGCCCTAACCTAGGATAAACAGTGAATGTAGCAAAGCCTGCAAATTAAAAGAACACGGCATAAATGCAGAGTGAGCAAAGAATGCAGCAAGCAGACCTGAAAACAGATTAAAGTATAAAACAGCATTAATTGAGAAAATAGCATCTGCTAAATGTAGAAAGCAACATAATTGAAGCACATAATGCAACATAACAAAAAACAGAAAGAGATTCAAACTTTGACTGTAGGGTAAATATAGTCAAGATAAAAATGTAATTCCAACCAACTAATTGCCTATTCACTCTCTTGAGATACATGCATCTCCATCAAGGATAGACACCTCAGCACCTCACTCTACCGAAAACCCACAAATAGATTCACAATGCCACATTTCTTCAGCTTCCACCTGAAACATATTAAACAGCACTCCACTACAGACAAGCCCTATGCACACACAGGATATGTTCTGATGAGGAGGAATGTGATGGGCACTTGGAAGTACTCAAGGATGCCCTCATACGAACAGGGTAGAATGCTCAACTCATTGACCGCCGGTTCCGATGTGCCACAGTGAGAAACCATAATGACCTCCTCAGGAGACAAACATGAGCTGCAACCGACAGTACTTCCTAGGAGCCAAACATCTACGCCATGTTCTTCGCAGCCTGCAACACATTATCAATGCGGATGAGCACCTCGCCAAGACCTTCCCAACGCCTCCACTTCTTGCCTTTAAACAACCACCAAACCTCAAACAGATAATTGTTCGCAGCAAACTGCCCAGCTTTCAGGGAAACGCCATACAACCTTGTAACAGTGGTTGCTGCAAGATGTGTCAGTGTGTCAGCACGGATACCACCATTACATGTGGGGACATCTTCCACCATGTACGCAGCAGGTACTCAGATGACTCACCAACGTTGTCTATCTCATATGGCTGTAGGCAAGGATGCCCTGAGGCACGGTACATTGGCAAGACCAAGCAGAGACTACGGCAACAGATGAATGGACACCGCACAACAATCAACAGTTAGCAGTGTTCCTTCCCAGTTGGAGAACACTTCAGCAGTCCGTGACATTCAATCTCGGACCTTTGGGTGAGTGGCCTCCAAGGCGGACTTCGGGACAGGCAACAATGAAAAGTGGCTGAGCAGAGGCTGATAGCCAATCTTGGTACCCATGGGGATGGTCTCAACCTGGACCTGGGGTTCTTGTCACACACACACACACACACACACACACACACACACACACACACACACACACACACACACACACACACACACACACACACACACACTTACAGACCTTCGCTCATACACAAGCTCTCTCTCATATGCTCACACATACACACCCACACTCACACCCTCTCACGGGTTTATATCCCTTTACACTCACTCTCACATATATAAATATACACACACTCTCTCACAGAGACTCATATCTTACCCCCCCTCCCCCCCCCAACACACACACATACACATGTATATAGTTTTTGTGAGGGGAATTTGTACTTGCAGAATTACATTTTATTTTGCTCAAAAACTTTATGAATCCATGTAAGATTCTGCAAATCCCTTTTTTAGAAATAGAATCAGTCTGAACATTGGGGCACATACAGCCTCACACAGGGCGCCTCACACCTTCAATGCATTATCTGAGCTGACATGGCACCTATTATTAATGGTCACTTGAGAATGCAACTTTAAAAAAAAGTTCTGGGATTTACATATGAAAAAACTGAAACCAACTTGGTCCTTGTAAAAGATGAGAGACTTGAAAAACAATCCTGACCTTTTTCAACATATAATTTCAGTTGCATCACACTATAAACTTTCGCTATAAATTCTGTGTCTCCCTCCTGATGAAGGAGCAGTGCTCTGAAAGCTACTGCTCCATATAAACCTGTTGGACTATAACCTGGTGTTGTATGATTTTCAACTTTGTTCACCCCAGTCCAACACCAGCACATCCAAATCATGACCACCCAATATGTTCTCCTGAAATAAGGTTTCTTGGTCAGTAAAGGATGGTATCTGCTGAAACACTGACACTGGAATGGGGCTAATTTCATGGCTATGATCCCTTTTGTGTAAAATATCTGCTCATTCATTCTTGGTTGTGTTTACATTGAATTACTCAGTGCAAGGACTGTGCTCTGAGGCACGAAGATTTGCAAAATGGTTATTTTTAACTGAGATTCTCAAGAAATCTAGATCCAAGCATTTCTTGGCAAACCCATTGCATATTCCTTCAGATTTAGCCGCAATGCGAACAATAGAGTAATTAATGTCTTCTCTTACAGTGAAAGCTGGTTTTAATCAACAAGAGAATGAAGATTTTATCTTTCCATATTCACCCCAAGTTCACTAACCAATATATAATGGAAAATAAAATCCTTTCATTTCAAAACTGCCTGCTTAACATACACCCTTTGTCGACACATACTGAAACTTGTTTTTGCTCAGGATGACCTGGATGACATAATTCACCCGATTCTTCAGGAACATGCCTGAACTTCCAATGTGCTCTCCTGGTAGGCAGCTTTTCCTGCTAGAAACACAGAGCCAGAAATTGCTATTTAGATCTTTCCTCTCCCAACTTTCACCTCTTGATGTCTGAATGAACTGGTTAATGTTGGGATATGGTTCTGGTCACCCTCCAGTAACCTCATACAAGCTTGAAGCTGCTTGTTCCTTTGCCTGGCAATGAATACTCATGCACTAACAGGAGGCATTGGATAGCGGTCAGAATGTCGATCCCAAAACGTCTTTCCACTTCCCAGCCCAGGGCCAATTGTTCAACCATCCTGCCATTGTTGATAACCCAACCCAACAAAAACTGAACCTGGAACATACTGATCTGGATGTTTATTGTACTTACAACAGAAGCATTCAAAAATTCCTTCTTTGATGATAAAGCAGCGCTGGATCCCTTTCTTTTCAGACAATGTTACTGAGTTAAACTGCAACAACGTTAACAGCAAGTGAAAGCCATCCTGAATGGAGGTGTCAAATTGATTCCTACCTGAACAAAGAAAGAGATGAACCTGGATGGTTGCACTATAAAGAGAAATATAAAGGGAAAGCAAAATGTGAAATGTTTCAAAAATGATTGAGTAGTTCTAAGTGATGTTGAGATTAATCCTACAGTCTGAGGAGTTTGAGCTTCAGGTTTTGAGGTTAGGGACAGCATCCTCTGGTCCCAAACGAGGTAAGAAGAATAATGGATGGGCGATCTTAATTTGACAAGAGGCCAAAATTCAGAATCCTGATGGTGGGATAAATTTTGTAACTAAACTCCTTGACATTAAAGCAAGTTGACATTCCCAATGACAGGACTGACGCATCATTTCCTTGCATTGTATCACATTAAAAGACCTCATGGAATCTCCATGGAATCAATTGTCCTTTCCCTGTTACCTTCTCCCCAGTCAAGAAATGCACCTGACTGCAGATGAGATGTGCACCTAGCCAGCCCAGACCCCAGAGTAAGCACTCACTGCTTTGTTTTTCTAATGATAGATCTTCACAGCAATCTTTCTGAGTTAGTTCTGGTGTAGGTTTCTCCAAATGTAGTGAAGCCGGCATGAGGGGGTGGGGGTGATAGAGTTTGTCTCCAGGGTAGAGGAGGTGGCATGAAGAAGGGAGCATCAGTGAGTAAGGAAGACTGGGAATAATAGAACATTAACAACAGTTCACAGCACATATCCTATCTGGTGCTGAAGCTTCACCAGATTGTTGTACCTGACATTCCTCTGCACTGGCACAGTTGCACTGTCTGATGCTGATATGAGTATCAGTTTGTAGTGAGTAAAGAATGTCACTTACCCTGCTAAAGCAGAGGAGACCATTCATCCATGTCCGGCTCTGCAGAAACACCCACGAATATTTATTCCTGCTGTGGTCCCCTTCCTGACTACTTTGAACGAGAAGAAGGGCCTCTGGCTCCCATCAACGATAACAGGAACAGCTTGAGCAAGTGAACACGAACAGTGAGAGGCGGCACAGGAATAAGAGGGAGGAACATGAACAATAGCTCACTGGCAACAGAACCTTCAGCTGTAAGTCACTGTGTCAATCCTCTGTCCATACAACTGTCTAACACCATGCCATTCATATTTGCTTCCCCACTTGAATGGCTCCTATGATCTCATGGTCATTTTGTTCATCCATCTTTCAGACCCTATTTTCAACCATGCAAGCTACAAGAGCTTCAAGTCTGTTGAACAATTGGAAGGGATAAAGCTCCTCGATCCAGACCTTCTCAATTCCCTTTACCTGCCTCCCTCTCAGTTGTACCTTCTATCCTGTTCCTCATTTTCGCCCTGCTCATGCTCCCCACACACAGTTTCTGTCCACCCCTCATACTGTTCATGTTCCTCCCTCATGTTGTCTCTGTCCACCCCATACTGTTCATGTTCCCCCCTCATGTTGCTTCTGTCTATCCCATATACTGTTCATGTTCCTCCCTCATGTTGTTCCTGTCCACCCCATACTGTTCATGTTCCTCCCTTATGTTGCTTCTGTCTATCCCATATACTGTTCATGTTCCTCCCTCATGTTCTTCCTGTCTACCCCATACTGTTCATGTTCCTCCCTCATGTTCTTCCTGTCTACCCCATACTGTTCATGTTCCTCCCTTATGTTGTTCCTGTCTACCCCATACTGTTCATGTTCCTCCCTCATGTTGTTCCTGTCCACTCCATATACTCTTCATGTTCCTCCCTCATGTTGTTCCCGTCCACTCCATATACTGTTCATGTTCCTCCCTCATGTTGTTCCTGTCTACCCCATATACTGTTCATGTTCCTCCTTCATGTTGTTCCTGTCTACCCGATACACTCTTCATGTTCCTCCCTCATATTGTCTCTGTCTACCCCATATACTGTCCATGTTCCTCCCTCATGTTGTTCCTGTCCACCCCATATACTGTTCATGTTTGTCCCTGATGTTGTTTCTGTCTACCCCATATACTGTTCATGTTCCTCCCTTATTCTGTCCAACCCTCATACTGTTCATGTTCCTCCCCTTGCACTGTTCCTATTATCCCTCATGTTGTTCCTGCTCTCTCTTTGACCCATTGGTTGCATTGCGCACTGCTCCTTCTGTCCCTTTTCACTCTTAAGCTGTTTAATTCCAGTGGCTTTTCTCACTAATCACACAGTTCTCTGTTTATTACAGATGCATGTGTGTTTATGTGTGAGTAGATGAATGAGGGCAGATCAAGTGAAGTTCCACCCCTGCCAGGATTATGAGGGCTTGATGGTCCAAGCTCCATACTTAAAGAATGTCTAGACAGGCATTCACTTGCTGCAAGCCAGTAGGGTCGCTCAGCCTATGTTGATCATTCCTATCAACATTGGATATCTGTGAAACCATATAAAGATGTAAAGTCATCCCACAGTTCATGATGTCTTAGTGGAGAAGGGAAGATCTAGCCATTTTGGTCCACATGGGTTCAAGTGAATTAGATGAGTCTAAAGAGGCTGTTAGGCATTATGAGCAGCTAAGAGCTACTTTGTTTTAGAAAAGAGCCTCGGATATAATGATCTCTGAATTATTCCCTGATCCACAAGAAAATAGCATAGGATAAATAAATTAGAAAGTCAGACATGTGGTTCAAAGATTGGGGGAAAAAGGGATTTTGATTCAAAGAACACTGGCACTCATCTGGGGAAATGGGCGCTGCTAGTGAGGAGCATCTCCACCTGAACCATATTGGCAGCATTGTTCTGGCAGGTCACACGACTAGGGTGGCAAAGAGGGCTTTGCCATGACGTCACCCAGCTGGACATCAAAGAATGTGAGTTTCTTAACTGGAGCTGTTAATCTGGTTCAATCAGAGAATCCTGGCCGACAGATAAAAAGAGGAGTGTCAGACATTCTGGGGAACTGGATCAGTCTCAAAGAGTCAAGGGTGACTTGGTTTTGGGATACCGGCCCCTGTGGAGTCATTTAAGGCTTTAAAGCTAAATGATGAGGGGAGAGGATCATGTGAAAGGAAATACGGCAAATTGAAAGAATCAATAAGGTAATAAAGAATAGAAAATCAGCGACTTAGAATATATGAGCATGAATGTGCATTTGGCCCTTTGAATGATAAGCACAGTGTGGCAGGAAAGGGCATACAATGTAAACTTAACCGTGTAGCACTAGATAAGGCCAGAGATTGAAAAACAGATTTTTTTAAAAAGTGACAGTGTTAAAGGCTCTCTGATTGAATGTGAATGGTATTTATGACAAAACTGATGAATTGTTAGCACAATTAGAAATACACTTGTCTGACCTGACAGTTATCATGGGACAGCAAGACTTGGACCTGAGTGTTGAAAATGATTAGATATCAAGAGCCAGAAAGCTAGAAAAAGATGATGGAGTTGCTCTGTTAATCAAGGATGTCAATAGTACTGTAGTGAGTGATATTAGCGTAAATGAACATGATGCCGAATTGGTTTGCGTAGAGACAACAAATAAGAAACATGCTGTGGGAGTAATGTGTAGTTCCTTACACAGAAGTTGCACTCACGGACACAGTATACAAGAATAAATAAGTGAGGTGTGTAAAAAAAGTATTGCAATAATCATGGGTAACTTTGATTTGGAGATGCCGGTGTTGGACTGGGTTAGACAGGGTCAAAAATCACACCACACCAGGTCCAACAGGTTTATCTGAAAACACAAGCTTTCAGAACCTCACTCCTTTTCAGGTTCTAGTCTTTAACGTACATGTAGATTGGACAACAAATTGTGAATGTAGCCCAGAAATAAATTTGTAGAGAGCATTTGGAACAAGTTATTACAGCAGAGCATAAGTACATAGAAGGCCATAAAGCCAACTGGGAAAACTCGGGCTATTCTTGACCTTTTCATATCCAATGTGATAGGCCAAATGAATGACATCATGATAAAGGAGCATCTAAGTGACAGTGATTATGACATGATAGAATTTTACATTCAGATTGAAGGGTTTACGTGTGGTCTAAGATGAGTGTTTTAAATCTAAGTAAGAGTAAGTATAAAGGCATGAAGAGCTGGCTGAAGTGAATTCGGGAACTAGGTTAAAGATAAGAACAGTAGAGATGCAGTGGTAGAATTTTGAGGACATACTTAATAGTTCTCATCAAAGAGTTATCCCAGTCTGAAAGAAAAGTTCTTTGAACGGATGCATCAACTGTGGCTAAATAAGGAAGTTAAGGATTGTATCAAATTGAAAGAATCACTGTACAAATCTACAAATATTGTGATCGGTGAAAACATTGGACAGATTTTAAGAAAAAGCCAAAATTGACAACAATAATTAAGATAAAGAAAATAAAGCATGAGAGAAAGCTAGTCAATGATATAAAAAAAACAGAGAGAAAGACTTTCTACAAATAATTAAATACATATCGTAACTAAAGCTAGTGTTCATCCTCTACAGAGTGAGATAATGGAAAACAGTGAATGTATGATACCAATCTTCACTGTTGAAGACTTCAAACATTTCCCATAGATACTTAAAAATGAAGAGGTTAAAGGAATGGAGGAACTTGTAACAATCAGCATCACAAGTGAAAAGGCTGGGAAAACTAATAGACCTAAAGGCTGACTAGCCCCAGAACCAGATAGCCCATATACTAGGGTCTTTGAAGAAATAGCTATACAGCTAGCTGAGTCATCTTCCTGGAAGAGTTCTAGTAGAAAATACCAAATGTAACACCTTTACTGTAAAAGGAAGAGAGACAAAAAGCAGGAATACTTTGACCTGTAAACCTAACATCTATCATAGTGAAATTGTTGGAATCCATTAGTAAGGAAGTTTGAGCAGGATACTTAAAAAAGTCAGGATGTTTCTTTTTCCTTTATTCATTGACGAGGGCATCACTGGCCAGACAGCATATTGCCCATGCCTAATTGCCCAGTGGGCAGTCAATCACATTGCTGTGAGTCTGGAGTCACAAATAAGGCAGAGCTGGTAAGGATGGCAGTTTTCTTCCCTGAAGTACATTAGTGAACCAGATGGGTTTTTCCCGAAAATCGATTCACGGTCATCATTAGATTCTTAATTCCAGATATTTATTGAATTCAAGTTCCACCATCTGCTGTGGCAGGATTCGAAAAAGGATGCCCAGAACATTATCTGGATCTCTGGATTAACAATCCAGCCATAATACCACTGGGTCATTGGCCTCACCTACTAAAGGAAATGCATTATTAATCAATGCATTCTTTTTTTTCAAGAAGTAACAAGCAAGATGGACAAAGGGAACCTATAGATCCAAGAAGATGCATTTGCCTTTCCTAAAAACATTTTGATAAGGTGTTACATCAAAGGTTACTATGCAAGATATGAACGCATGTTTTGGGGGTAAGATATTAAGGTAAGGATATTGGATTGGTTAGCTAACAAGAAGAGCATCAAGATAAATGGGTCATTTTAGAGTTGACAAGCACTAACTAGTGAAGTGCCACAGAGTTCAGGCCTGGGGCCTCAACAATTTATAATCTGCATAAATCACTTGGATGAAAGGACCAAAAGTATAGCAACTGAATTTTCAGAGGATCATTAATATGTAACATTTTCTTCCCAGAAGGCAATGAATTTATTCAAGATTGAGCCTGATTAAGGGAGACAACCAGAAAAGTAAAATCAATACCACAACCAGATTATCCATGCCCTAATCGAATGGCAGAATAGGCCTGAAGGTCTAATGACCTACTCCTTAGCCCATGTCATGTGTTCCTATTCCTACACTTACTAAGAACCTTTCATGGCTTGGGAATACCACAGGGTACTTTTACAGTCAATTTAAATATTATTTTTAGGGTATATTACTGTTATAATCTAGGAAACGGCAGTCAATTTGTGCACAGTAAGGTCCCACAAACAATAAAGTGACAAATGACTAAATAATCTGTCTTTGTGAATTTGATTGAGAAATAAGTATCAGCCAGGAAACTAAGGATCACTCAGCTTCTCTGCTTTAAAATAGAACCGTGAGATGCGTTCCATTGACCTGCAGGGGCTGGTGCAGCCTCAGTTTAACATCTCATCTTTTGAAAAAATACCACCTAGAACCAAAGATAATTTCAGATGTATGGAATTAGCACTTTGGCTGGTGCTGGCTCTTCAAATGTGCTGTTCAACTAATCATATTCCCCTTCCCTTCCTAATAGCCCTGCATTATTTTCCCCTTTTAAGAATATATCTGGCTGCCTTTTGAAAATTATTACTAAATCTGCTTCCACTAGTCTTTCAAACAATGCAATCTAAATCTTAAGTTGTTTTGTCAAAAAACCTTTCTTCATCTTGCTTTTGGTTCTTTTGCCAACTACTTTAATCTGTGGCCTACAGAGGTCTCAATCTACAATCAAACTTCTACAAACTCACCAACTCCCATATCTTCTATAAACCCACCAACTCCCACAGCAGTGACCAACTCAACACGGACATCTTTCACAAACCCATCAACCTCCACAGCTACCTGGACTACACTCTCACCCTGCCTCCTGTAAAAACCCCTATTCCCAATTCCTCCGCCTCCACTGCATCTGCTCCCAGGAGGGCTAGTTCCACCAGAGAACACACCAAATGGCCTCTTTCTTCAAAGACCGTAAGTTTCCCTCCCATGTGGTCGATGTTGCCCTTTAGCAATCTCATCCGCTTCCCGCACCTTCACCCTTGAACCCCAGCCCTCCAATGGCAACAAGGACAGACCTCCCCGGTCCTCACCTGCCATGCCACCAATTTCCGTATGATACATCACATCATCCTCCACCATTTCTGCCATGTACAAATGGACTCTACCACCAGAGATATATTTCCCTCCCCTCTCCATCCATAAAGACCATTCCCTCCACAAGTCTCTTGTCAGATCCACGCCTCCCCACTAACCTACCATTCCCTCCCAGCACCTTCCCCTGCTACCGCAGGAATTGTAAAACCTGCACCCACACCGCTCCCTTCACCTCTGTCCAAGGCCCCAAAGGAGCCTTCCACATCCATCAGAGTTTTACCTGCACTGCCACACATGTCATTTACTGTATCTGTTGCTCCTGATGCAGTCTCCACTACATTGGGGAGACAGGACACCGACTTGTAGAACACTTCAGAGAACATCTCCAGGGCACCCACACCAAACAACCCCACCGCCCCATGGCTGAACACTTTAATTCCCCTTCCTACTCTGCCAAGGACAAGCAGGTCCTGGGCCTCCTCCATTGCCAAATCCTAATCACCCAACACTTGGAGAAAGAATGCCTCATCTTCCGCCTTGGGACCCTCCAACCACTTGGGATCAATGTGGATTTCATCAGTTTCCTCATTTCCCTTCCCTCCACTTTCTCCCAGATCAAGCCTTCCAACTCAGCACCACCCTCACAACCTGTTCTACCTGTCTATCTTCCTTCCCACCTATTCGGTCCAACCTTCCTCTCCTACCTATTACCATTACCCCCACCTCCGTCCAGCTATGGCACTCTCAGCTATCTTTCTGCCCCAGCCACACCCCCTCACATTCATCTCCACCTTCTTGGCTCACAAGCCTCATTCCTCATTAAGGGTAATTGCCCTAAATGTCAATTCTCCTGCTCCTTGGATATTTCCTGACCTGCTGTGCTTTTCCAGCACTACACTCTCGACACTGAGGCCTTTGCCTGCAGATCCTTCAGTTACAAGAAGTAGGTTCTTGTACACTCTACCACCATTGTTAGTGATTTTCAAAGCCTGTGAAATCTTCAACATTGCATTTCTCCCTCAATGTTGCACTGGAATGTCAGCTTCAATTTTTATGTTCTGGAATGAGACTATGAATCACAATCTTCTGACTCAAAAGCAAAGATACTACCCACTGTGCCACAGCTGACAGTATACCGAGGCAGGAGCTTGGATCATGTTATTGAGGTGCAATGCATTGAATTGGCACCTTATGTTATCTGAGGAAGCTGCTTCATATTATCCAAGAGTTCCTTCTGCTAATTCACTGAAATTCTGACAGTGTACAAGGATGAACTTCTTTTGCAATGTTCATGTCCACTTCTGTAGCACATTTAAAGTAATTTTGGTCTTGAGCGATAGAGAAAATGGGTTGGCATTGGTGTATTTTATGTCTCTTAATTTTTATTTCCATTACAGCAGTATCATTACCTGTTTAACACTATCCTGAAAAATAAAATCACTTCCAAATATGTGTGTATTGTTCTTAGATTTTATATATATACATGTGCTTACATGTAACAATTTCATTAAATGATGCACATACAAGCTTGCATTCATATCTTGAACAGCTTCATCATAAACATTGTTCTCTTTTGTTTAGTTCTACTCTGATCAGTGAGCTTTGTGTTTATGAATATTCTTCCTTCTTTCTGTTGAAATCACACTATCTGCTTCTCTCCTTCTAGGCTGTGAAATTCCTAAATCTCTCAGCCTTTCCTTTCATTAACAAAGTACGAATTTTTGAAGTCTAAACTTCAAATTACCTGGTCTTCGCTTTTTTATACAGCATGTATCCTCTGCTACTCAGCTCACCTTTGGTTAACTTACAAATCTTGACCATTCATTTAAGCTTCTCAATGAAAATAGCTGTTGCACACATTTGTTCCATTTGGCTGTGCCACATACACTGCCTCTCTCGCTCAGAATACTGCATAATTAATGTTCCACTTCTTGTGTATTGATGATCATTGCATTTTAAGGCAGGCACTTCTTTCCTTCATTTTTTTATGCCAGCATCCCAAACTTCACCAGGCTTCACCAGCTCTTTAGCCATTGGAAAATGATTTCAAGATCTCACTTGTTATCTTTAAACTTATATATTGCCTTTCGCCACCTTCCCTAGAAAATCTTCAAAGCCCTGCAGCTGAAGATTCTCAAGTTCAGTTGTTCCCTTGTACTCTTTCAAAACTTTATCCACAGAGGCCAATCATTCATCTACTACATCCAACACATGTGAATTTTCTGTCAAAATCACTTTACCTTGCTACAACTTTTCCTATATCCAAATCTATCTTTAAAATTGGATGCCTCCTTATTCCCATGAGGTCTTGACTGATGATGTGGAGGTGCCATTGTTGGACTGGGGTGGACAAAGGTAAAAATGGCACAACACCAGGTTTGAAGTCCAAGCTTTTGGAACGCAGCTCCTTTGTCAGGTAGCTAGTAGGGCAGGATACATCACACGCAGAATTATAAGTCAGAGATCAATGTGTTATACAACTAATGTTATGTATTAGACAAATCTAGATGGCTGTTAAGTCTTTAATCCACACACACACACACACATATATACGTCTGTGGGATGAAATCACTTTTGTAAATACATTCCATTTTGTTTAAAAAGCACACAATCTGTAGGCAACCAGTCAATGTGACATTTTATAAATTCCTACTTTGGAAATAAAACCAGTCTGACTCCAGGCTGGGACACAGACAGACTCTAACCTTTAATGCATTGTCTGAGCTGAGATGTCACTTTTTCATATACCAAAAAAACCTTAACTTAACTCGGGGCTGTGACTTGAAAGAAATTCTAGGATTTGCAGAAACCTGTATCCCATTCTAAGTGATGACAGACTTAACAGCAATCTAGGTTTGTCCAATACATCACATCAGTTGTATGACACTTTGATATTTTACTTAGAAATTCTGTGCCCTATGTATCCTGCCCCTTTAGCCACCTGACGAAGGAGCAGTGCTCCAAAAGCTAGTGCTTCCAAATAAACCTGTTGGACTATAACTTGGTGTCATGTCATTTTTAACTTTGATTGAGGATCACCTAGACCTGTCTAAAGCACTCAACTGATACAGCTGAATGAAGAATATAATGCAAACATAAATTGCTGTATCATCCAGACAAATAAAACCTCAACCATTGTGACTGGATGGCAAGATGTTGCACTGTTAAAATGCAACATGCAATTTATTATGTTGTTAGTGCAATTTATCGGACTCAAGCCATCTGAATCTGTCTTCTTTTGTACTTTTTAATAAATGTGAGAAAATATAATAATATGGACTGTCTAACCACAGTGAGTAAATCCTGCTGGATGTGTAATGGATAACTGACCATGTCCCTGTGGAGTTCTGTCTGTCTCACAGCCTAATGGGTAGAATATTGTGTATAGCTTCAGCTTAGTATTCACATGTGAGAAAGGTTATTCTGCTTCCTGCATCTGTTTGGCTGAGGTAAGCATTTTGTGGTTTGCCTTGAGAAGGACAGAAGCATTATTCCTACTAAATTGGATGGGAATTTCCACACAGTGACATTAACAGAGCCCCAGTTTTACTTTTACTGATTTCTATGTCTCAATGGTTTATTGGATAAAGTGCAGAATTACATTAGTATAGCTTATTTTCCTTTATCTATAGGTTGTTTTCCATTACTCTCAATTCTCAGAGAATGGAGACTGTACCCCCATGGATTATCTACTTCTATTTAAGTTTGTTTCAGGTAGTTCTGTGTGCAAAGCAGCAATTCATACTAGCATCATGATGTACCTGTATTAGAGTATACTTATATTAGTGAGTATTCATGCTGATATTTACTGGTTAATGCTTGTCTTTGTTTGATGTACCTTTGCCACTTTATTCTTTTGATTCTGTGATCCTCTGGAAATGTATTTGTATCAGTACATACCAAAATCAAGAGGTACAATTTTCAGTGTGTGCTTGTATCAGAGCAGACCTGCTTTAATTTGTGCCCCTTTGTGGTTGCAGCTGCATTGGTGCATACCTCTGTCTCTAACTGTACTAGCGTGTACTGTATCAGAGTGTAGACATGCTTCTGCTTTAAGGCGTATCAGGATCAGTGTGCACTGTTTTAGTGTCCCTGCATCAAACTACAACTGTGCTGTGTACTTTGGTCAGTTTCTATTTTCATCAAAAGGGTTTTTTAAAGTGTTTACTTATATAGTGCTTTTCATGACCACCAGACAGTTCAACGTTCTTTAAAGCTGATGAAGTTCTTTTGAAATGTAATTATTGTTGTAATGTAGAAATTACAGCTACTTTCACAAACAGCAATATAACAATGACCAGATAATTTGTTGTTGTGATGTTGCATGATGGATAAATATTGGCCAGATCTCTGGAAATAACTACCCAGCTCTTCTTTGAGCTCGTTCCATGACAACTTTTATGTCCATGTGAGGAGGCAGAGAAGTATCGTTTACATCTCATCTCAAAGACAGCATCTCTACCAATGCATTTTTCCTCTAGTGTTGCACTGAGGCATCAGCATTGAGGAAAACAGGCTTGGCCTATTTTTACCTCTTTCAATAGATCCCTGGATTTGTATGTGCCTATGTTGGATAGTGGCAGTTTGCACCACTATCAGTGCACAATCTTATCATGTGTGTTTATCAATGTTTATCCATGCCAGTGTGCAACTATCTCAGACTGTGTCCCTATATTGTCAAGTATTTGTTCAATGTATACCTGTTCCTGTCCATTTCATTGTCAATGTGCGCTGATCTCCTGGTGAATGTGTCTGAGTGCTTTATCAATGTGTATCTAGTTCAATTTCCATCAGTAGTATGTTTGCTCAAAAACTGCATGCATTCATGTAGAACTCTGAGCTCAAAAACTGCATGAATTTATGTAAAACTCTGTTATCTCACTTTTTAGATTAGAATCAATCTAAACATCATGGCATAGACAGAGAACACAGGGGGCTAACACCTTCAACATATTGTCTAGCTATCACCATTGTTAACAGCTAACCCGAGAATGCAACTTTAAAACAAGGTTTTGTGATTTACACATGAAAGAAGTGAAACTATCACTGCATTCTAACAGATAAAGGCTTAACAGACAATCAATTTTTCAATGTATAATTTTAATTACATCACACTGTAAATTTTTGCTATAAATTCTGAGTTATGATCGAGCTCTCCATTATCACCTGATGAAGGAGCGTTGCTCCGAAAGCTAGTGTGCTTCCAATTAAACCTGTTGGACTATAACCTGGTGTTGTGTGATTTTTAACTTTGTACACCCCAGTCCAACACCGGCATCTTCAAATCATCAGTAGTATAACAGCCACTATTCTTAGCATATGCTTATGTCAATGTGCTTTAATGTATACCTGAATAAGTGCAGATCCATTTCAATATGCACCTATTTTGGTTTATGTTTCATGGGAGTAGGAAACACTTTATGTATTTTGGGAGTTGATGTCATCACCTCTGTGTTTATAGTTCAGTCTCTTCCCCGATCCCACATGACTACCAGGGCTGATTATAGTAGGTGTAAATTAAAATATAAATGGCTGTTCCTCTGTAATGGTGATTATTGTGTGATTCAAAATTAGGTCATTAGGTTATTAGGTTACTTGAATTTGTGAGGAGGAATGCAAGAGGGAAAGGTACTTTGACATCTTATCATCCTGATCTATTTTCCCCACGTCAGACTGACTGCCGCCACCTGCCAATCCAGGGAGGACCTAGCTTCAATTAGCACGCGTTGACTCAGCAGTTGTGGCAGACAACGTTGGGCAGCTCAAATTACACCTGGTAGAGAGCATGTGGACACATCTAGCTCAGGGGAATGGATAGTTTAACTCAGCACAGACTCCGACAGCATTCTCTAACTGCATTCTTGAAACAGCTGACAAATCCCAACGAGTCAGTATTGATGACAGTTTAAAGCAGTCTTCAGAATCACTGCTCCTTAAACAGCCTTGCTCATCACTATGCAATATCTTGGCTTCAGTGACGTCAGTCTAGATGACTAAGATCTTGTCTAATTATTTGCTCGTAGGTTTGAAATTCAATTCAATGAGGACAGTGGTCTTCCAATCACTCAGTACAAGAGATTGAGCCTGGGCTGCTATGTGGATTGAGTGTCCTCGCCAAGCTTAGTTTCAATGCAATGTGGTTCCTTCAATCATCATGCACACATCTAAATAGTTGGTGGAGCTTAGGCTTTAGTGCCTCTTGTACTCCATCACGATGTGTCAAACAGAAATTGACTCCAGGCACAGGAAGTCCTTTAGCTGGAATGATCACAATACCTATGACAAAACGAGAGTGATCTCGTTGAAAATTAAAATAGCTATCGTATTCTCCATTGGTTATAGATTTAAATTGCAATTCTCAATTTATTCCATGTGATAAAAATGCATTGAAATTCAGTCAAATATTCTGAACCAGTCAAAGTTGGGTCAATTTGGGTCAATAATCTGTCCCTTCAGCTAATGGCCTTTTACATGTTTGTTTGACCTTTGACCGAGAGTTTGTATAATTTGTGCCTGATACTGCAAAGTTTAGAACAGTCAATCATCTGCTTCTCTTGCCATAATTTCATATGATATCCTGTGTTAAGGTGTGGGGAAGGAGGGGGAAGGGGGACTGAAGTGAGTTTGGTGAGTCTACAATAAAAATGAAGAAGGAATTGGAGCAGTGTCAATAAGCCACATTCAGAGTAGTCACACTCTCCATTCCTATACAGTATTAAATACATCAGAAAGGGATTTTTGACATCTGCTTGAGTTATTAGAATGTGATTAGCCAAACCTGTTTTTTATCTTTAACCCGTCCTTGGTATTCTTGTCAATGACATCATCAGAACTGTGTAAAATGAGGTACTTACTATCATTTCAAACTTGTTGTGTCAGCTACATGCATATGGCGCAGGAAGGAACTATCCTTTGATTATATTATACTAGAGAAATTATATACATTTCTATATTATACTGTTGCAAAGGTCAAACTCTTTATTGCAATAAAAGCACAAAAGGAATGATATAAAACAGAGGAAAGAAACAACTTAGTAAACCTGGTCCTTCTGTATAAAATAGCAGTCAGTCTGCCGAAATATCAGGCACTCTGAGTAAAATACTGGCCAGACCATAGAACACACCAATCAATCTGAACAGCTACCAACCAGACAATTGAATATTTATGTCAGTGTTATAATCACACTACATCAAATGATCAAATATGATACAGTCTAATGTGCTATCTAGTAAGTTATAATTAGAAACTCTGTGTAATATTAATTGGAAGTTTTGTCATTTTACTTTATGGGTTTTTTTTAATGTGGAATTTTGCATTTTCAGACGTTCTGAGAAACTGCCTGACATGGGAACAAGATGCCACTGATTCAGCAGTGTCATTGAGAAAATCTGGAAAGGAGCATTAAACATCTCTAACTAAGCAACAAACCAGCCTTTCTATCCACTGCAGCTGATCATTGGAGATTGAATTAACTTTGTATTGATCTTTACCCATACGGGAAGAAGCATGTGAGACAATGTTAAAGAGTTCAAGGCAAACCATCTAGGGTTTCATTCTAATTCGCCCAGCACTTCCTTCCTGCATCTCTTTGAGCCTGTCAGGCAAGATTTAAAGGTGATTGATGTCAGGAGACAGCTCAGAGCATCATATCGTTATTCACGTGGACAGCCTATGACACAGCTGAAAGCAGCAGACTGCGATACACAGGGTGCAGGAAGCTCAACTCAATGATACTGGCATGTACTAGGACCCAAATTAACTGAAGTAGCTTCAAGCCCTTACAAAGGTATTATTCTCTTTCGTTAAATTTGGCGAGGTGTTCAGGATGAGCTTTTCACTTTCTATCTTCGGAAAATATAACATTTGTAGTCAGTGAATTAACCATTTAGGTGCTTTGTGCCCAATTTCCCCCATTCATTTTTGATGTTCAGTAATAAGCCTTGTTCAAAATGGGAACCACAAGGCCACCAAGATTTTATGCCAGGGTAAAACAAAAATAAATCTCAACACATAACGCCATAATGGATAATGGCTGATCAGAGGGGCAACAGCTGAAATTCCATCCCAAACAAGATAATCCCTTGACAATATGATATTATTTACAGTATGGTCATGTTATACATTTCAAGATTTTAAAGCATGTCCCGGAGAGACAGGATGATAACATGAATTTGTGCACAGGACTTCACCTCTAAGCTCTGCATCCCAAACCTAATGGGATGGAACTTCCTTTAAAGCTACCTCCAAAGTTCCAAATCAAAGTAACTTTGTGCAGCATTAGTCCAGTTCCTGGAAATCTTGGGCCACAACAACTATTAGCCTAAGAAGTTAATATTAAGCTGTTAGCCTTAGTTAGGGAAATCATAGTGCCTGATGCATTCAAAATGAAAATAGAATAAATGTGTACTGTTGTGGCACTACTCAGAGCTTCAATCTGAAACTATCCCCTGCTATGCCTGATTTTGCTGTGCTTAATAATCTTAGGGAGATTTACAATGCTGTTGCTAGTAGTGCTAGATACTCTTAGCAATGCAAGTGCGAAAAAATATGACATTCCCCAGTATTGACACTGTTAAAATAAAGAGTATCCTCTATGTGAAAACAGACCTTTGGCTCCTCAGGTCTCCACAGCACTGTTCAACTAATACTGTGTTGCACAGTTGCATTTATGGCAGACAGATTGGTAATGATGAGGTCAAATATGCTTTAACCTCCTGTTGGTTCTCTCGCTACCTTCTGGAGACCCAGTAGCAGAAATTTCCTTTAGGGCTTGACCAGCTTGATCAGTAGTGTGGCTCTCGAGTCACTCTTGTTAATGGACTAACCCAAAGTCACTAACCCAAACTTCGTTCTGAATCCTTGCCACCCTAAGTACTTCAACATGAATAAGTATTGATTCACCATCAGATGGGGGAGGGGGGATTTTGTATATGCGGTTTTCAGGAGATTTCCTTGTCCATGTTTGACCTGCTGCCATGAAACTTTATGGGGTCTAGAGTCAATGTTGAAGACTCACAGGGCAAGGCCCACTCGGTTGCATCTCACCCAGATTTGTCTTGCCACTAAGACAGGACATACCTAGAGATGGTGGTATCTGGAACATGAGCCTGATATATAAATCAGTGAGAATGCCTAAATCAAGCCGTTGCTTAATTAGTCTGTGAGACAGCTCTCTCAATTTTGGCACTTTCCTCTGAATGACAGTAAGTTCAGCAGAACTGAAACTACCATTGTTGTTCTTGGTGCCTATGTCAATGGTTCATCTGGTTTCATTTCTACCCTGTTATGATCCCTGAGGATCCTATATATTTCAACCCAAGTCGCCGCTGGCTTTTCTAAGCTCCATTGTACAAATAGATACAAGTCTAGCCTAATATTTCCTCATTAGACAACCACCGCTCTCCCCGACATAACCCCAACAATTTCAGGAGTAGTCTAGCAAACCTTCACTACCTCTAACCAATTTACATCCTTCCTTAATTACAATGACCACGAGGAGGATGTCTTCGATCAGGGCTGGCAGTGGCATGGTATCAAAGCTCCTCCAGCAGTTGGGGTTGGCAGCAGCAGACTTTTCAAGATGGCGGCGCGAGCAAAGCGACATCTCAGAGGAGGGTGGCTGGAACGGACTCTTGGCATGGTGGTGGCCTGGCAGCAAGCCAGGGACTCCTGGTTGCAGTATGCCCAAAGAGGGGACTCCTGGCATTGATAAGATGGCAGCTGCAGCAGCAGCGTGGTATGCTCAGTGCGGGGATGCTTGGTGTCATGAAGGCAGAGGTGAAGCCAGGGACTCTTAGGTGCAGTCACAGAAGGCTGGAAGCAGGGACTTCCGGTTACTGGCAAGGCAGCAGCAGCAGTGGAGCCAGGAACTCCTAGTTGCACGTGAGTTGTGGTTTCAGCAAGGGATTTAGCATCAGTGAAGATGGAGTTGGTGCTGCCAGGTGTTTATATCCTTAGTTCGTCTAGCTGTGGGGCCAATGTTTCTTTGGCCAGGCTGATGTTTACTGATGTGAATAGAGCTGTCATGTGGAAGGAAACCATGACCTCGCCATCCTCTATCTTGGTGTCTTTGAGGATGTTACGGAATTATTGGGTGGAGTGGATGGAGTGACTTGAGTCTTCTACTAAGTGTTTCAGTTTGCATTACAGTTCATTTGCTAGTCTGTACGTCAGTGTACTGTGAAGTGAGACTATGAGTCTGAAGGGGGCCCCTTGTTTATGTACCTTTGGTAATCTGTAGAAACAGTGTGTTGGATGCTTCAGGTTTCATTCTTTGGAGGTCTGTCTTGTTAATTTCACCTATCTTGTGAAGTTTCCTCAGGGTGTGCTGGAAGAGCAGTTTTCTACCTGTGGAGTTGGGTCCATCGCCACCTGTTGATAGGTACCGGTATTTGCAGTAGTGTGTTTGCTTTTTCAATGTACAGGTGTTGTGTTCTGTTCAGGATGACAGTCATGCACCCTTTGTCCGCTGGCAATTCCGTGAATGGAGTATATTTAAATCTTCACAAGACTTTTGATGAAGTCACCCACAGAAGGTCAGTCAGCATAGTAAAATTAGTAGGATAGGATTTAATGTATTTGCATGGATTTGACTAACAACTCGGCAGCTGGAATAAAAAGGTAATTCTCATATTGG
Organism: Hemiscyllium ocellatum; assembly: GCF_020745735.1. NCBI lineage: Eukaryota > Metazoa > Chordata > Chondrichthyes > Orectolobiformes > Hemiscylliidae > Hemiscyllium > Hemiscyllium ocellatum. The sequence continues at coordinate 88,358,723 of NC_083411.1, read as the reverse complement.
CAGGATGTGACTAGTACTTAGGGTGCCATTTGTTCACAACATATGACAATGATTCAAAAGTGTGGACCGAGTATATTATTTCCAAGTTCACAGATGACACAAAGCTAGGTGAGAACATATTCTGTGAGAAAAATACAAAGCAGCTTCAAGAAGATTTGGACAAACTTAGCAAGTGGGCAAGAACATGGCTGATGGAATATAATGTAGAAAAATGTGAAGTTATCTATCTAGATGGGAAGAACAGATATGCAAAGTATTTCATAAATTGTAAAAGATTGTAGTTGTTCAAACGGACATTGTACCATCAAACACTTAAACTTCTCCTTGTAGCCTCTGTACAAATATGACTTAGATTTAAAGAAACTGGGAGTTGTTTTGGGTTTGCTTAATTCACACTTGCTATCCTTAAAAGTTGAGGGACAACAGAGATCCAGGTATTTATGTTTTTCTGACAGAATTATTCTTGCGATTATAATATCTCACATTGCTCTGCCTTCCTCTGCTACTTGCAGGGTGGGGCTTCTGTTTTATTTCTGGATTGAACTGACCAGAACTGTGTAGTACTCAAGGTGGCGTTTTGATCCAATATCTTATATGGTAACAGTGCAATCTTTTTTGATTTGTGTTCTATCCTCCTATCTGCCCTAGTAGCATTGACATGCCTTCCTTACCAAATTTGGACTAGGCAAGTAAGTTCAGGGAATGGCTGATGATCAGAGCACCAGCCCATGGGTCTCTGTACATGAATCCTTAAATTTTGTTCTCTCTAGAAGGGTTGAGTTGTTCTGGAGTGGATTTTACATTGGGGATGTTTTCTCACTCCACTACTCCCCCTAACCAGAAAGTCAGTTGTCACTGTGCTGGCCAGAAACCTAATCCATCTGTTCTTGCAGCTCTGTAATCCCAGCAGCACCTGCATCGAGTAATGGTCATTGCTGGGACCAGAAGTAGGTCCCAGTGAAGAACAGCAATGAACCCTGGGCTTCAAAAAAGTCCAGGGGAGTGGGATGGTAGACCTCAGTGAGTAGATAGGATTGGGGTGGGGAGACAGTGTTTTAAAGGTTGGGAGGGAGGTTAGGTACATGGGCAAGAATTGGCTGGTCAGTTGGATAAGCCTGCTTGGTCATTCAATAATCATCCATTTCAATTTTTCCCTTTCTTCCCCCTTTTCCCCACACTATCCCTCAAGTTATTTGTCTCACTGGAATTTAGAAATCTATCAATTTCTACTTGAAACATATTCAAAGACTGAGCTTCAACAGTCCTCTGTTGCAGAGCATTACAAAACTTCCCCAGCCTCTGAATAAAAAACAACTCCTTCTCTCAGTTTTTAATGGTTTCCCCCTTATTTTGAAGTTGTATCCTCTAGTTATAGGCTTTCTGATCAGGTAAAACATCTTATCTCCATGTACCCCACAAATCCCTTTAAGTATTTTATATGTTTCAATGACAGCATCCTCAAACTTGTAGACCTGTGCCTTACAAACCACTTCATCTTCAATGACAAGATCTACAAATCAATGGGATGCCTCTGGGATCACCAATACCAGGACTTTTTGCAGAAGCAGTTATGCAGAGGTTAGAACAAACAGCCTTTCCCATGATTCAGCCCAAGCTTTGGGTCCGCTACGTGGATGATACCTTTGTCATCATGAAATGCAACAAATTAGAAGAAACCCACAAACACTAAACAACATCCTTACCGATATAAAGTTCACCAAAGAGAAAGAGAACAACAACAGACTCACCTTCCTGGATATCACATTTGAACAAAAGGCCAATGGAGAGCTGCAGACCAACGCCTATAAGAAGGCCACATGCACAAACCAGATATTCAACTACGGGAGCAATCATTGCAACACCCACAAATGGAGCTGCATCAGTACATTATTTAAATGAGCCACAACACACTGCAGCACCCAGGAACTGGGAGAAGCCAATAAAAAAACACCTATACAACATATTCAGGAATGGGTACTTGATAAGTGTAGTCCACCCATTCCTACACAACAGACCTAAACAGGAAGACACGGCCAGCCCAGAAATCCTAGCCATCCTAAAAATATTTCAGAGACAATGACCAGTCTACTCTGGCCTCTAGACATCATGGCAGCCCACAAACCTACCATCACACTGAAACAGCTCCTAACAAATTTAAAGGACTCCGTACCATCAACCAGCAGAATGAAGATCATACACAAAATATCCTGCAAGGATTGCAACAAACATTACATTGGACAGACAGGCAGGAGACTAGTCACTAGGATACACAAGCACCAACTAGCCACAAAAAGACATGACCAAATAACACTCGTATCCTTACAAACCGATGAAGAGGGGTACCAGTTCGTCTGGGACAATACATCCATCCTGGGACAGGCTAAACAAAGATATGCATGGGAATTCCTAGAGGCCTGGCATTCAAACCAGAACTCCATTAACAAACATATTAATTTCAAACCCACTTACCAACCTCTCAGAAAAAGAGCCAGAACAGATCAAGACAGATAAATAGCAAGTGGGACAGAACACCAGTGCTTCACCGGAGGCTCACTGATGATGTTACCTAGTATGGTGAAGCATCTGAAAACAAATCTACCAACTCAGGGAGCAAACTGTACAACCTGATCCATAACCTGAGCTACAAATCCTCTCTAAAATTGCAGATCCAATGTATAGCTAGGTTTACTATATATCAATACTGCACTGTACAAAACCTGAGGATGAATCCAAGAGTAACAGCAGAACCAAAGATTGCCCCACTGTCCTTCACCGAACATCTTATAAACAAAAATGACAACAACTTTGGAAAAATATAACAAATTTTTTTTTCCATTGTCAGCAATGCATTATGATTCTGATGAATCAAGCAGAAGAAAATAATGGGAGAGGAATAAAATTACTAAATACTAACAAGTTTATTGCCTTGGATTGAGTGCATATAAATTCATGGACAATTGAACAACATTTATTGTCAAAAATCATTGTTTTGATTCCGTGAGAAACTCATGGGTAGTACTTAAGGAATTTTGCAAAATAATCTAACCATATTGTAATGATCTCATAGGAGCTTAAAGATAGACATCACTGTGAGAAGAAAGGACAGTGGAAACGAAATTCCAATGATCTGCAGTGGGAATTATGAAGGAGAAAAACTAAGCTTCCTTTAAATAATGACTGGAAAATAACATGTTGTCATCAAATCCACACAGGAAAATAGATGTCAGTAGGTCATTGTTTGTCATCCGGTCATCACACATTGACTGGTAACACTCATTTTACAAGTTACTGGACTAAAGACTATTACAGTTGTAAGCTAAAAAAATGTTTTATCACCTGTCATAGCATGTTCACGAACTATCATATATACCAAAAAGTTTGGTATTGAGCTCATGACCGTGATGTTTCATATAACCTGAAGTTTGGTCAGAAAGGTTGGTTTTCAGTAGCATGTTAATAACATGGGAAAGTGAGTTGGAGGGGCAGAGAAGTGAGTGAAGGGTACTCCAAATCTTGGGATTTGTGCAACTGAAGGAACAACCACCAATTGCAGAGCAGTTAAAATTGGGCATGGACTAGAGGCTGGAATTAGAGGGGCACTGATAGCTTGGAGAGTTGTAGGCTGGAGGGATCCATAGAAATAAGGAGGGATTTGCTAAAAGATGTTGTTTGAATAAAAGCCAAAGTTAGTCAATGAGCACAGGGCTAACAGGGGAATAGGACCTTTTTAGTTCAGGCATGGGAGCAGAGTTTTGGATGCTCCAAGTTTATGGAGGATTGAATTTGGGATACCAGTTATGAGTGTGTTGGAAGATTTGAGTCTAGACATGCTAAGGGCATGATTGAGGGTTTCAGCAGGCAATAATCTAGGATAGAACAAAGGTGGGCTAAATTGCAGAGGTGGAATTGGGCAGTCTCAGAGATAACACAAATGCAAGGTTCATCTCATAATCAAAGGACGCTGAAAGCTTTTAAACAGACTGATACAATCTCTGACTGTTGCCAGGAAAAAAATGGACTCAGTAACAAGGACCAGACTTTGGAGCTTCCCCATAATAGTAATTACCCTCGATTTAACCTCAGGATGTACCCTAGAGCAACTAGTGAGCAACTGACCACAGGACACACCATTTACAGCAATTAGATTGCGACCCTAAAGGGGATTAAGCAATTTACACATAAACTTATATTGACAATAGATTAATATATTTGAAGCACATGATACAATGGTCATGCCACTTAAAAAATGTTCATCTATCATGAATAATGCCACAAGCAGTTTGCTGGTAATGTGAACCAAGTGTGGCACAAGAATAAAATAATCTAGTGAGTTTCACAGCCTGATAATAAATTGTTGTTCTCATTGTTCAAGTGTTAGGAATTTTTAAGCTCTCAATGCCAAGTCAATAAACTCATTAATATTTCAGATTTTAATCCCTCTCCTATGATTTTTCTGCAGCTTGGTTCTTCGGAATCATAATGTGTTATTGTAGATGGAAAAGCTTTTCCTTGAGTTTTGCCAAAGTCATTGTTGTTTATTATATTCGTAAGATGGAGAGTGAAGGCCAATAGAACTTTTCTTTGCTTTTATTGTGCTTTTAAACTATCCCCTTTTTTCTGAATATAGTGTTTTTAAAATTTTTTCATTAGATGTTGGTGTCACTGACAAGGCCAGTCTTGTTGCCCATTCCGAACTGCCCTTGAACTGAGTGTCTTGATCTACAGTTTCAGAAGGCAGTTAAGGGTCAAACATATTCCTGTGTAATCACGTGGAAGCCAAGCCAGGTATCAAAGGCAGATTTCATTCCCTAAAAGAAGGAAGCAACATTAGGACATAGTAATGGGTTTTTATGATGATGTTATGATTTAGATATTAGCCTAAACCTTTGGACTATTTGGCCAGCGACTTTAATATTTGGCCACCATCTCCCCTGACCATACAGAAGTACCAGTGCAGTTCACTGTTAATCTACAAGTAGGACCATTCTCAAGTTTTTTAAAGTTCATTTAAAATTGGTAAGGTCATTCTGATAGCTCCTTCAGTTGATCTGTGAGGTGGAACTACAGTGGATGGAATGTTCAAATTTGCTGGGAATAAAGACAAATTAAAGCAGCTTGGTAATCTCTGATACATTCCATTTGATTCGTTAGCATTGAAGCTCCTTCTCGTAGACTGGTTAGCATGATTAGATCACTTGGAATACAGGGAGAAGTAGCCATTTGGATATATAACTGACTTGAGGTAGAAGACAGAGGGTGGTGGTGGAGGGTCACTTTTCACACTGTAGGCCTGCAACTAGTGGTGTGCCTCAAGGATCAGTGCTGGGTCCACTGCTTTTCATCATTTCTATAAATGATTTGGATGTGAACATAAGAGGTATGGTTTGTAAGTTTGCAGATGACACCAATATTGGAGGTGTAGTGGACAGCAAAAAAGGTTACTTCAGAGTACAATGGAACATTGATCAGATGGGCCAATGGCAGATGGAGTTTCATTTAAATAAATGTGAGGGGCTGTATTTTGGCAAAGCAAACCAGGGCAAGATTTATACACTTAATGGTAAGGTCCTGGGAGTGTTGCTGAACAAAGAGACCCTGGAGTACAAGTTTATAGTTCCTTGAAAGTAGAGTCACAGATAAATAGGATAGTAAAGAAGGTATTTGGTACACTTTCCTTTATTGATCAGTGCATTGAGTAAAAGAGTTGGGAGGTTTTGTTGCGGCTGTATAGGACATTAGTTAGACCACGTTTGCAATTCTGGTCTCCCTGCTATAGGAAGAATGTCATGAAACTTGAAAGAGTTCAGAAAAGATTTACAAGGATGTTGCCAGGGATGGAGGGTTTGAACTATAGGGAGAATAGGTTAGGGCTATTTTCCCTGGAACATTGGAGGCTGAAGGGTGACCTTGTAGAGGTTTATAAAATTGTGAGGTGCATGGATAAGGTAAATGCACAAGTCTTTTCCCTGGGGTGGGGGAGTCCAAAACTAGAGGGCATAGGTTTAAGGTGAGAGGAGAAAGATTTAAAAGGGACCTAAGTAGTAACTTTTACACGTAGAAGGTGGTGCATGTATGAAAAGATCTGCCAGAGGAAGTCTTAGAGGCTGGTATAAATGAAACATTTAAAAGGCATCTGGATGGTGTACGAATAGGAAGGGTTTAGAGGTATATGGGCCAAATGCTGGTAGAGGGGACTAGATTTATTTAGGATATCTGGTCGGCATGGACAAGTTGGACCAAAGGTCTGTTTCCATGTTGTATATCTCTATGACTCTATAAGTCTAAGTAAGTGGAAAAGGATGTGAAAGGAGATATATAACAGGTCCATACTGCTACTACCCAGTTTGTTGCTCCTTCCAAAGTTGTACGTTCTATCTAATGTGCACTATTGACTCACATTATACAAGTGAAGTCCTAGATTCAGCTTCTGGTCTATGGTTATACTGTTCAATTGTCCTATGATTATGTGAGTCTATATGCCAGGGTGTGGACTCAGAGACAAGTATATGGAAAGAGCTAGAAGTTAAAGCTGAAGCATTGAACAGTCATTGTAAAGCACTGTAATTAAAACCTATTACACACATGGAAATAGAACCATCTGCATTGATGTGAGAAATAAAATACATAATAGTTAACACGAAGGCAGATAAAACATAGACACAGTATGAGAGAGGAGTAAATGATCACTGATTACATTCAACAATTCACATTGGTCAGTATAATCCTGTTCAATTTATTCATTATGTTTTGCCTGATACATATATATGAATACAGTACATTTTCTATCAGCAATCCTATCCCTTGTAACAAATGCACATTTCTACTTATTGACACCAGAGTCTAGTGCTCTTCTCTACCAAAAGCTGTGGTTTATTAAAAGAAACTTCAGATTTTTTTTGTAAATACAGCTGCCTCAACAATCAGTGTAGATTCTCTGGAATGCGGATTTGCTGTGTCCTGGTTCATCCTCATCTGTCTTTCCCACATCCTGCTCAGCTTCCCAAGTACACAGATATAATTCAGCATTTCCAGGCCACTGAGTAAAGGCAACCCAATCTGTTGGAGAGCACTCAGCCCCAGCTGGCTTTTATTCTGTGAGGGTGTGGGTTACATAGCAAAGGAAAGCTTTATTTAAACTTCAGGAAGCAACTCAACAAACAAGAGAACAAAAATAAACTTGTCTTTGTCTTCAATGCTGCTCCAGGGTTTTAAAAGATCAGGGTGGCTGCATACAGCTTCCCAGTGAATTAAATGTTGACTGTTATAACATACAAATTGCACAAAATCCACCCTTTATACCCTGAACTGCTTTACCATTTAAAGCAAATAACTCTGAGTTATATGAAGAGACTATAACTTTTTTAAAAAATGTAATTGCTGGTTTGGTTTCAGGGATTTAAGACAGATGAAAGAGGTCAGAGCCAAGGCCAAATTTGAAAGTCATTGTCCTTTAATGCAATAATTAAATGACTCCTACTATCACAGACAAAATCTTTAGCCAATGCAAGGCAGTAAAAACTGCAGAACATTTCAAACAACAAATAACAGCTGGAATTCCTGCTGACCTGGAAAGGAGTTGGAGCACCTGGATGCACATTATTCTCAAAACTACTTTTGTACACTTTAACTATGATAACTTTACAAGGGGTTGTGACAATAATTGTGCACTGGAATTGCACTGTTACCTTGAACTGTGCAATTGAACTGCAAGTGCCTGAAGTTGCAACTTTCTTGAGTTACTGTCCTAATCTGCCCAAGCTTTCCCTGAGTTCATCTTAGCTATGAAAACAAGCTTTTGTTGCTTTGACCCTATTCCTACTTAACTATCCAATGTTCTCACCGTATTAGCTGATATTTTTAATGCTCCTCTATATTCAGGTACTGTTTCCCTCTTTTTTAAGTATATATCTTCACCCCTACCCTCCAAACATCATTGACACCACCATCCTTGCAATTTAATTTCCTATTTCTAACCTCCTTTTATAGTCCAAAATCCTTGAATATGGTGTTGCCTCTCAAATCAGTGCCCAACCACGTTTGAATCCCCTTTTCCTGAGATTTCTTCCTCAGCTACAGCTTCGAAACAGCTCTTCTCAATGTCAGAATTGATTTCCTATGCAACTGGAGAAATCTATCCTCATCACCCCTTTCAACCTGTGTGCAGCTTTTGACATTTTAGGCCACATTATCCTCTTCCAACATATCTCCAACATCATTCACCAGGATGGCACTGCTCTCACCTGGTCCCTTTCTTATCTATACACTTGTAGCCAGAAAATTACTTGCAATATTGTCTCTTCCAACTCCTCAGGTGCAGGTTGAATTCCATTTGCTGTGCCCACCTGATTGATCTATGCCAGATTCCTCACACGCCAACTTTATTAATATCTAATGTTTAATCAACTTGCACCAGAAACCATTGAAGCCCATTTCCTTCTCCCTATGTAAGGGCAGCATCACAGAACCCATTGAATATTCTGCCACATTATGCATTTGAATGGACAACTGAGAAGGATAGGTCCTGCAAATAATGCTCTACTCAACGTTTGAACCGAACAATTCTCGATCAGGCTTGGCAAGATTAAGGTGCTTACTGCAATACTGGCTTTGCACCTCAGCTGCCTGGTGTTAACAGCACTCTGCAAAGAAGTTGTTAGTGCCATCTAATGTTGAATAGGAAGATGGTATTGTGACATCCAGCTTTAGGTAAATAAAGAACATAAATTAAATTATTCATGGTGAAGCCTGATAATCTTCATGTCCTCTCTGTAGTGAAAGCAAATTCGGGTCCCAGAGATCAGAGTACGGTGTTTTGATTTCGTTGGTCACTTCCTTCTGTCAACAGAAGGAAGTGGCCAACCTTCCTGACTGTGTTTGTGGCACGCGGGTAGCTTGTCTGACTCCCAATCAGAAGATTGTGAGTTCAAATCACATCAGGCTGACATCAGCCCTTCCTGATGAAGGGCTTATGCCCGAACCGTCGAATTTCCTGTTCCTTGGATGCTGCCTAACCTGCTGTGCTTTAACCAGCAACACATTTTCAGCTGTGATCTCCAGCATCTGCAGACCTCATTTTTTACTCACTGGTTAGCACTGCACACCTCATCCTGCCAGGGACTTGGATTCAATTCCATCCTCGGGTGTCTGTCTACATGGAGTATGCATATTATCCCCATGTCTTCATGGGTTCCCTCCCACAGTCCAAAGATGCGCAGGTTAGGTGATTTGGTCATGCTAAATTTCCCTGCAGTGCCCAGAGATATGCAGATTAGATGGATTAGCTGTGGGAAATGTAAGGCTATAGCAATAAGGTGAAGGAGAGATCTGGGTGGGCTGTACTTCAGAGGGTTGGTGTGGACAGAGTGCACTGAATGGCCTACATCCAAAGTGTAGGGATTCTATGATCATTCAGAATTTTAAATGTACACTATATTCCCAAGTTTAAGTGGGTGCACAAAGCATTAGGCAGCATAATATTACTTTCAAATTGTTGTAACTTACCACTAAAATGAGGATTTAAATCACAGGTCATTAAATTACTGGAGTAGATAATGAAAATTCATATTGGCACTGTAAAACATAGCATCTGTGTTGGATTTAACACACCTTTGGGACAGTTTATATATTTTCTCTCTTTTAACCTACTAAATTTAAGGGAGAGTGGGGTGAAATGTTCTTTACATCTGAATGGTATTTTGTTTGATCTTAGGGTAAAAAATGGTTAAAAAAGAAAAGCAAAGTATCAGAGTTCAAATTGAAACCTGGAACATAATTAAGAAAACTGAACTTATTTTTCTGGGAATGATTTCAACATTCAAGCAGTAGACCATGGCAGATATTGAGCTAAGGAGTTATTGTGCAAGTGTGCTTGTGTTCTCATGTGCATAACCCTGATGGTCCACCAATATCAAGTCCTGTTAAAAAAACATCCTTTACAGTTTCCCAATTCCATCCATCCTTTCACCTCCCTTGATAGGAAATCATGGGATATAGTGTGTGTCAGGAAATAGTGTTGAAGACAAAAGTCAGCCATGATTGCATTGAATGGCAGAACAGTCTCAAGGAGCTGCCTGGTTTACACTTGTTCCTGCTTCTTATATTCTTATAAAATCCCTTTGCCAGATCACTTCAGATAGGCTTTAACCCATTTATGTTAAATATATGACAATACTAAATGCCCCTAAGAAATTATTCATTGGTTATAAAGCACTCTGGGATTTCATGACAATGTGATTAGTCATTGTGCAAGTTATTTCTTTTGTTCCAGTGCTTCCTTTGAAATGATAGATAGAGGACTCTCATGTGAACCTACCAAGTACTTGTCTATAAATTTTGCCAATATCCAGGCCCAAGCTATAAAACTCTATTTGAACAAAACCTCAAGATGGACTTAGTTTTGCTTTTGTAAATGTAATGTTTAGAGTGGATATTACAAAATATCTTTAAGAAAATGTGCAGGTCACAATTAATCACTCGCGTCAACAATAGCCTTACATGACACCACAGTTGATTCTGATAAATAGAGCATTAATTTGTTCTCCATATTACTGGTGCAAAAACCAATTGACCTCAAAGACCTTGGGACTCCAGACGTTACAAGGGTTTTTTTTCTAACCAATTTTTGGATGAATCCAGTTATAGACGGATTTTACTTCATCACATACTTCATACTTCATCAGGAATACAGGCTTTTGCCTGAAACGTCAATTTTCCTGCTCCTCAGATGCTGCCTGAACTGCTGTGCTTTTCCAGCACCACTCTAATCTAGATACATACTATTCACTCAATGGCAACACTCTTGCCCACAAGTTAGAAGGCAGTGAATTTAAGAAACACTCCAGCAGATTAAACATGTCATCTAGGCTGATGTTTCCTCTTAATACTGCAGGAGTACTGCACTGGGAGAATCATTTCCGTGTATGAAATGTTCATCTCAGGTTTGTCTTTTGACTCAGCTAAATATACAGAATCTTACATACAAACTAATTAAGAACACAGTTTGTTACTTTGGAACCTTACTATGTGCAAAGTGTAGTGCACATTTCCCTACTAACAAAAATGACTGCCCTTCAAAAATACTTCCAAAGTTTTGTTTTGATTTGAGATCCTGAACCTGTGAAAAGTGTTATGTAAATGGAAGCCTCTACCTCTTTGTTTACTTCTCTTCAATAAAAAAGTTTTTCATCAATGCAAGCGGATGTGGTGTACACACTACATTTTCCATCTGGCAACACACTTTCTCACACAATGAAGTGAAAGCCACAATAAAGGGGTCCAGTAACATCACCTTTCACTCACAGTTCAGGTTGCAAGGCATATTGCTAGAAACACTTCACCACTATTTTGTAGAGTTAAAATGCTGCAAAAAGACAAGAAATTGAAACTTTTCATCTTGCTCTGTTCAGAACTAGGACACAAGAAACAAGAATTGAAAAACAAACACTATTTTATACAGCATAAGAGGATGGCTAGGCTATCATTAGCATGGAGATGCAGCAAGAACACTTAACTGGCAATCTTAATTCTCACAGCATGCAGGGAGATCCCCATTGGTCAGGGCATTGCCCAAGGGAATGCAACAGAGTTTGGTTCTGTGAACTTTTGTTTTGAAAAAGGTGTCTAAATTCTTTGTGTATGTAGCTTCCAAAATTTCAAGAAGCCCTTGACATCTGCACAATGTCATTATATCTTACCAAGGCTAGATGAACCATTTTTTAATCTCAATCTGAATTCGTTGAACTCATAAGCTTAACAACTCATGATGTGATTCTGCAATTGGAAATCAATCATGAAATAAACTGGAGTGCGCGCATGGTGACATTGGAAACCAATTTAACATCATCAGCTGGGCCAATAGTGTGATGCTTTTTATTGCATTCATTCACAGGAATGAGGGCATTGCTGGCATGGTCAGCATTTAGTGTCCATCCCTAATTACCCACAAGGCAATTAAAAGTGCCTTTACTATGGGTCTGGATTCACATGCAGACCAGAGCAGGAAAGGATGGCAATTTTCTTCCCTAAAGGACATTAGTGAACCTGATGGGTTTTTCCCAAGTCATTTTGTGATCACCATTAAACTTTAATTCCAGATTTTCTTATTGAATTCAAATTCCACCATCTGCCATGACAAAAGTTGAAGCTAGGTTTCCAGAACATTATAGTGGTTCAGTGGTTACCACTGCTGCCTCTCAGAGCTAGGGACCTGGGTTCAATTCCAGCCTTGGGTTACTGTGTGAAGTTTGCACATTCTCCCTATGTCTGCATGGGTTTTCTCCAGGTGCTCCAGTTTCCTCCCACAGTCCAAAGATGTGCAGGTTAAGTGAATTGACCATGCTAAAATTGCTCATAGTGTCCAGGGATGTGTAGGTTAGGTGGATTAGCCATGGAAAATACATGGTTATAGGGATAGGGTAGGGGGGTGAGTTTGGGTGGGATGCTCTTCAGAGAGTTGGTGTGGACTTGTTGAGCTAAATGGCCTGTTTCCATAGTGTAGGGATTCTATGACAAATTACCCATGTCTCAGGATTGACAGTCCAGCAATATTACCATTAGACCATCACCTTCCTGTAGCACATTTGTGTATGCTAGTATTTAGATATGTAGTATTCTATTTTATGTCGGTAAAAGGAATTTATACATACAAACCTGCGCAACAAAGTGGTTCACAAGGATATGGCTGCGGTCACATGCTAACCAGTAATATGAGGGTCTAAGTAATTGTTAAAATATGACAACAACTTCATCCTCCTAAATCACTTTGATGGGTAGGTCAATCCAGGTGAGGGTAATTATTGGGTCTCCTACCCTGAGTGAAGGTGATGACAACTAACGATGAAACACTCCAAAGAGTGCTGCAAGCCCCTACAGTATGGCATTCAACCAATCCCTTTCCTCCCTTAAAACCATGAGGAGTTGCAATGGGCAACAAATTCCAGGTGATGGTGTACACAATGCAGCCTCTCATTGAAGATCGCTCATTCCTGTACGCGGCGAGTGAGCTACCTCTCTGTGGAATTACATAATTAAATAATTATTCTTTCTAGATTTTGATTTGTGCCAGCATACAAACTCGTTAACAATTTGATCTCTTTAATCACAGTCGTGTCTCTGTTCATTTTTAAACAACATCAAAAATAAATAATTTTGTTTGTCACAGTGAGGCTGCAACAGTGGTTCAAAAGCGCCTTTTAAAAACATGTGATGTGATGGGACATTTGCACCCAAGTATAGAATTTTAGAATAGATTGAAACTTCGCCCAGTCGATAGTCTTTACTGAAGTATTTGAATAGGAAACTGCTGATTTGAAAAGCAACTGTAAGTTTGGCACTGCAAATTATAAACGGGGGAGTTAGTTATGAGCTCCAGATGGCTTGGAGGGTAAATACCATCCCACACATAAGTCAAACCAGCCCAGGAAATGCCAAGTTTCATCCTTAGTCTGCTGACTTAGCTGAAAAGCCACAGTAGCAGTTGAGGTCCCATAATTTACTGCAGAACTCCTTAACTAACCAGGAAAATACCATCCAGGCTTTACATTGCTAAACACTATCCAGGGATTCATGTTTTTCGGCACGTTGGTGTTAAGATTCAAAGAGGACATGACTTGTGTCTGTTGTGATGACCATTGGTAAATTGCCAGCTGCTATAAATTAGGGGTTAACTTTCACTTTGCTGATTTTTAAATGCTAACATGGAAATCAGTTATTAACTAAATTTCTACTATGGCCCCACTGCATTTTCCATACAAGAATAGAAGGCATTAACTGAAACTCCTGTCAGAAGCAGATGACAGACTCATTGCTCCATGTAGGGAAGCGTGCATTTTCCAGCCTTTGTCAATGCCGGATACTAACTCCCCAGTTCACCAATTCAAGCCTGGTGAGAAACAGGTCTCAGAAGTGGGCGTGGCAGTAGGAGAATCTTTAAAAGGGGCACAATTGCTGTGTGTAAGTGCTTTGGACTTCTTAAAGTTTAAATAAGCCACTTATCATTTTTCTTTTTTTCTTGGCCTTTGTAGTTTGGTGAATGAGGATGTTCTGAACTGGTCAGAGGGAAAGGAGGAATTGCGGAAGAATGTAAGTCAAGACAGGGTTTCAGAGAGGAGCTTTGTGGCTCTCTTCTCAAAGTCCACTCACTCACATCTGCAGAGAAAGGAAACGTTGTTTTGATTAGACAGATGCTGGGATACTGCCTTCTCAAAGCAGGCAGTGCCAGAACCTCGCTGGTGATAATATGTGTCTAACCATTGTGCAGCAAGGATTTTTGTAAGTGCCTCATACGTTGCAGGATCCTGCATTTGTAAGATATGTCGGCATGGAAGAAGAAGGCGCTGCTTGTTTAACCATAACTACCAAATTACCCACAATCGTAGATTTGTCAGGGACTGAAGATATCATTGAATAATATAGACAGCTGAATCTTAAGTCAAAGTCAACAGAAACAGATATTCACCATACAGTTTACTGCAAAGACACTCAGCATGTATCAAAGAATTTCTTTACATGGGGACAGTAATATTGGCTTTTGATAATGTAGTACTCACCTACAGAATTTGTTGTGGAATATCACAACCTGTCTCAAAATGGTTATTGATTGCCAATTCTTTATTACTTACCTGAACATATATAAATAGAATTTTCTTTCCCTTTTTTTAACTCCTATTTCTTTCCTGCCCCTGTTAATGGATCCAGAGTTGGCAATCACTACATTTGCAGTTTTATTCTACATTGTGGTACTTCCCTTTTTAATATCCACCTACCTTTAAATTTTATATATTTGCAAGTTTTTCTCCAAACCCTTATGCCAGCCCTTTACCTACTGTTGGAATTGTGAATAATTATTCAAATGAGCTTAAACTGGAGAATTGAATGCTAATTGCATATAAAATTCAGCCAGGTGTTAAAGCTGAATCATTTAGACCTCCCTCATGGGATAAAAAATGGTACTGTTTTTGTCTCTGTGAGCACAGAAAGTAGGCAAGGCATAGAAGACTGTGAAATTCCTTCCCTCATAAAAAAAAATCCTAAGAGCTGAAGGGAGAAAAGTTCAGGGCAAAGAGAGGAAATTTTTATTTGAAACGTAAGCCATATAATTCCAAGTGTTTATTGTCAGAAGGAAATTATACATAGCTCCAATAATAGGAATGGGCTAAATAGTATTTGTTTACATTTATCATATTATATGTTATGGATCTTTGCAATTCACTTCTGAATAATCATTTGGGATATTGTGTTTCTTAACTGCTTTGGTTTGCCACTTGACTAAACTTTAAAGAAAAAAGTGGCTGTTGTGGTTCTATCAAGTGAAATTTATTTCTCTTCACACAATCTTTATGTTACCCATTAACCAGTATTTGTGTGATTCACAGAATCACAGGGGAGGTGTTAGAAACCAGGGAGTCCAATAATATGTAGGAAACCTGGAAATGAGTTCAGTGCATCTGTCTGTGGTTTTCTTAAAAATCTCAGCCACCTCATTCATCTTCCTTCAGTTTGGCGTCTAATGAACAGCAACCAATATGAAGAAGACCCACATTACACAAATGCAATTCCAGCAATTAAGGGACAAATCTAAGATGGAGTTTGAAGGAATTGGAGATTGAAACAAATGGAGTGGAAGTTAGATATTTAATTCCAAATGGCAAAGGGTGCACTGAACTCCAATGAGGCCAGCATTTATGTGCTGTTTGACTCAGTGTGGAGCCAGAGCAGGGTATGTTTCTCCAAAAATGGAGAGAAAACCCTGCTTCTGACACTAAAAATGCAAAGAGGCTCCTAAGACGTCCAGTATTACTGTTCTTTTCTCTTCTGGGGCATTAAGAGGTCAGAGCTGAAAATGTGTGGCTGGTCAAAGCACAGCAGGCCAGGCAGCATCTCAGAAATAGAGAATTCGACGTTTCGAGCATAAGCCCTTCATCAGGAATCCTGATGAAGGGCTTATGCTCGAAACGTCGAATTCTCTATTCCTGAGATGCTGCCTGGCCTGCTGTGCTTTGACCAGCAACACATTTTCAGCTGTGATCTCCAGCATCTGCAGACCTCATTTTTTACATTAAGAGGTCAGGGCATACTGATGGATTCGGTGCAGTAAGAACTTTAAGAGGAGAGTTGCACATTTTGTTTACGTTTTTTTTGTTTTGCAACAGCACCACGTTCTTCTTTTTCAAGCTTCCTGATTCACATAGAGTCATAGAGATGTACAGCACAGAAATAGACCCTTTGATCCAACTCGTCCATGCCGACCAGATATCCCAACCCAATTAGTCCCACTTACCAGCACCCGGCCCATATCCCTCCAAACCCTTGCTATTCATATACCCATCCTGATGCCTTTTTAATGTTGCAATTGTATCAGCCTCCACTACTTCCTCTGGCAGCTCATTCCATACACGCATCACCCTCTGCGTGAAAAAGTTGCCCCTTAGGTCTCTTTTATATCTTACTCCCTCACCCTAAACCTGGACTCTGGACTTCGTCTATTTATCCTATCCATGCCCCTCATGATTTTATAATTCTCTATAAGGTCAGCCCCCAGCCTCTGACTCTCCAGGGAAAATAGCCCCAGCATATTCAGACTCTCCATAGAGCTCAAATCCTCCAAACCTGACAACATCCATGTAAATCTTTTCTGAACCCTTTCAAGTTTCACAACAACATCCAACGTTTCAAATGCTCACACATGCATCCTACCCTTCTGTGCACTTCCAAGAATCCGTATTCATCTATCTATCGCTACCACTCCCCATCATTCTTCAGGCCTGACTTTGATAGTTGGGGCTCAAGAAATTGTCTTTCTAAATGGCAATCAGGCATGGGCAACAAATCCTGGCCTTGTCTATTGTGGCCATATCCCATGAAAGCACAAAGAAAATGTAACTGCCCTCATTCACAGTTCAGCTCTTTTCTTCACTCCAATAAAGAAAGCACAGAAAACAAGGGGAAGGAACAACATGAGGGTGGATATGCACATGTTTCCCAGCTCACAAGTGTTGGCTGACAGCCAATGGAGATAGGGAAATTTTGGTGTCAGTAGAGATGGGAGTAGTAGACCTCTCAGCTAGCTAGTGTCACAATTAACTATCAGCGAACCACTGGTAATGTGGCACTTAGTCATGTTGATTCATTTTCAGTGAAACCCTATATCTTCAATCTCTGATCAGGCTTTTACTTCGATAGGAGTCAGTGATGATTGCTGATCTATTTTTCTTTCTTGGCCTATGGGCATCACTGGCAAGGAACTAAGTGACCTGATAGGCCATTTCATGTCGTCCACATTGCTGGGTCACTGCAGGCCAGACCTGGTAAAGATGGCAGATTTCCCTTCCCTAAAAAGGACTTGCATTATCTAGATCAATTTTTATGACAATTGAGATTAACTTTTTAATTCCAGATTTTAATATTTGAATTCAAATTCTATCAGATACTGGTGTCCCTAGGGCATTAGCTTAGGCCTCTGGATTACTAGTTCAGTAATATTATCAGTATGCCACCATCTCCTCCTAATAATTACTCAGAGGATTAAATCTTGCTGAGGATGTATTGCCATAGACATTATACATAGTCTGTTTAGCCTCCCCTCGTAAGCCATCTGCTCATTCCAGGTATTAGTCTTGTAAACCTTCTTTGAACTGCTTCATAAAGTAAACAGGAGTGGTTGGTGGAGACAAGGACAGAAACAGGGAACATGGTTAAGAGGAGGCAGTCCTTTCCAAACTGGGAACAAATTCTGTATCTGCTGGCTGTCAAAGAAAATGTAAATCACTCAGCAGTGGCAAAAACTATGTGGCACGCCTTTCAAACACACTGACAACAGACAAAGGAGATTGTCTGACTCGAGCATGAGTGGGTTGATGTTGCAGGACATTGCCATGATGTGGCTTTTCAGTGGCCAGTGTCATAGAACATCAAATGCTTCAATTAAATGCGAGTCTTGACCACAGTCTGTATGCCAACATGTCTGCACATTAAATAGGATGACACATACCCAAGTCTTGACCTTACAGTGCCACATTGATCTCTACCAAAGCATTCTCCAGTACAGCAGTTACAGTGAAATGTGGCTTGGCCATTAAATAAGTGATGGTAAATCAATGTGAGGATGCACTACTCACCTATTTCCATCTTTGTCCATTCAGTAGCCCACATTCTGCCTCATTGCACAAGGACTGAATCTGCCTCTGCACAGAAGGTAGTGGAACAGGCTTTGGTGGGGCACCTCACGACTTCCAAAATACATTGTATGCAAGAGCATCTTAGCTGTCAGAGCAGGGATTTGAACATCCTGTCTCTACATCTGTTCAAGCCACAAGAATGACATCATGTAGAAATAGAGAGAGAAAAAAGAGGAAGTTTTATAGTTGCACAACCTGTCATTTGACATTAATTCCCACATTGCTGGGATTCATTGGTTGGGTTCCATTCAGACATCAAGTTTAAAGTGGGTTTTGCTTATGTCCCAGCAGCCACTCCTTAAAAAAAATCCATTTGCAGGTCTAAAAACATCAGAGGCCTGCACTACTAAAGGATGGACGAATTATGTTGAATCCTTAGGAATCTAAGTGTCTTAATTTGGTTGTTTACCAGCTTCATATTGATGGAATGGAAGCTTGGAACTACCAAACATTCATGGTTGGTCTGGAAGTGCCAGGTTGCCCTGTGTGATTGTCAATGACACAATGCAGCTCTGAAATGTGAAGCATAGATGAGAACCTCTGCACTTCTTCTTCCTGACTGCACCATCACAAGCAAACAGCTGGTAAGTCACCCCCTCTTAGACATGGCTGAACCACCACCTCTGGCAGTCTGCAAAGATCCAGATGTTAAAATGTTGAGGATGGTGGTGACTTGGACAGATACTGGTAGCACACCAGTACCTTTGGGAGTAGATCATTCTTTGAAGGTTGAACATCTCTGCTATCACCTGACTCAGCCAAAGAAACTAAACCTCTGACTGTACACTGTGTCATGCATAGTGCTGCATGTGAGCTGTACTCTGCTGCTACCACATTCTCTATTGTTGGCCTTTGCGCTGATTCTTTCTCCACTGTCTAGTTACAGAGCTCATAACAGTAGGCAGCCAGTGTCAGAACTGTTGACAGTGCTGGTCTTCCTTCAAGGTCCAAGCAAAAACAACCCCAGCACGACTCATTTTTTTGTGTTTCAGAAAACCTTGAAAATGCAGAAAGTAAACTTTTGGCAAAAACACTTTCCCACAACAGGTAAGAAAGCAGCTATGAGTACTAAGTATTTATTGCAGTATTTCCACGCGTTTCAATCAGCTTCCTCAATTGCCATTGAGCTCTCACCCTGTTTTCACTGGTGAGTTTCAGGAAGCCTGGGAAACTCTTTGCTGTGCCAACTAAGTGATTATCATACATTATTAGGCGACCAGCCTCTTCTATGCGGGTTGTGCACAAGTAGCCGAACACACTCCAATTAAACCTGGGAGCCCGTTTAGCCAGCTTTCCATTGCACTGACATTTTCCATGGAGTTTAACCCCCCAGCTTGCACTCAAACCCTCCTTCAGGTTAAAAATATCCCTTTGGAATTCTCCAGCATAGGAGGCAGCCATTCAGTCCATGTTTTACAAAAGAATTATTAAATTTATTCCATTTCCCTGCACTTTCCCAATAAACATGGCATGCTTTGTTCCTTTTCAGATATACAGGCTATTCTCTTTTGAAAATTATTATTGAATTTGCTTCAGCTCTCTCTGGTTCTTTTGTAAATTATGATCATTATCTTGTTGATTGAGGCATGATGATGTAATGAAATCCGCAGTCCAGTCATGAAGCGTTGATAAAATATTTCTTTTCCAGACAGCAGTAAGTTGACAAGGGATGGTCATCTTGCCTTTTCTAGGTGCACAGCCATCTTCTCATTTTCTATGACATTGGAAAGGATTGGAATCGCGGTCACGCTAAGATAATTATTGCAGACTGATGCAGGCAGATACAGCGAAGACCTTTCCCAGGCTCCGCTCTGCTCTGCCTCAGCACATTCTGCTAGTTTATCAGCTGTCAGACTCAGCCTTTGGAACATTTGCCAGCATTTGTAAACATCCGGCCCCTTCTGCTGCAAGAGCAGTCCAAATAATAGCAACTGCTTCATTCTTTACTAGAAGTTTCCGAACACAAAAGCATTCTCTAAATGCAAGACGAATCTCCTTGCTAATACTTGGCAATAAGTAGATGCAGTTATACTTCACTTGACCTATTTCTTTCTCATTCTCTCTCTCTCTCTCTCTCTCTCTCTCTCTCTAAGATCTCCCTGTAGGCTTCCTGTGCTCACTGGGGTAAATACTTCAGCCAGATCCTGAAGTTTTTGCAGCTCTTGGCTTTAAGCCTGAGGCCCTTGTTGATAAGCCATTGAACAGGATGTTCTTGCATTAAAAAAAGCTGAAGGACTTCCTCCCCAAGGGAGCAGTTCACATGCTGGCTTGAAGTATGGAGGAAATGCACAGGCAGGAGCCCAGCTTTCTCTACAATGGGTCTACCAGATGGAGCCAGCTGCACGTGGAGGGCTCAGAGCTGCCTTTAACCCTCTGAACTACAAACACAGCCGAATACAATTACCAATTACAGATGTTATTTTCTCCGCTGCATATGCTACCACCAATTTGAATTCCCTACTGTAATAGCAACATCGATTATGTTCACCAACCCATTCAAAGCTCAATTTTAAATGGCATTTTGTCTCTTGTTTTAGGTTTGCCTCCCCTTACTGTACGGACAGGCTAGACAGCCAGTTGTCAAGCAAGGTAGCCTGTTGTCAAACCTCTCATACTGACTCAATGAATTAACAGGCCTAGTAATTTCCCATCCTCCTATCTTAAGAAGTGACTTGCCTCTCCATACCCCAGCCTTAGATGGGCTAGCAATCATCTCAACACTACATCAGGAAACAAGGAGGGAAAATGAGTATATTTGTCTTGATCGTCAGATTTGATGAGCAGATGAATTGCCTGGCAACAAGGAAGGAATGTGACAAAAATAGATTCAGAGCACTGTTTTTGTCAGTCTCAGTGACCTGCTGAAGGAGATCAGCTAAAACATCTCTGTGAGAATATTAATCACAATAAAAATAAAAATAAACCCTGAATTCTAATGGTAATTCTTCATTTCTTCATTTTTCATCAGTAAACACACACACTTGTTTATGGTGACTGAGTTAATGAAATTATGGGCAAAATCTTACTTTCTTTGGCAAAGTGCAAGATGCTTGGATTCTTTTGGAGGGTTTCCTGCTGCAAGTCCTGATCAGGGATAGTCAATATGGCTTTGTGCATGGGAAATCATATCACTAACTTGACTGAGATTTTTGAAGATGTGATGAAGAGGTTTGACCGAGGCAGAGTGGAGAACTTTGTCTATATGGACTTCAGTAAGGCATTCAACAAGGTTCTGCATGGTGGACTGGTTAACAAGGTTGGTAAAAACAAGGACTGCAGATGCTGGAAACCACAGTTTAGATTAGTGTAGTGCTGGAAAATCACAGCAGGTCAGGCAGCATCCGAGGAGCAGGAAAATCGATGTTTCGGACAAAAGCCCTTCATCATGAATAGAGGCAGGGTGCCTGCAGTGGAGAGATAAATGAGAGGGGGTGGGGGTGGGGAGAACGTAGCATAGAGTACAGTAGGTGAATGGGGGTGGGGATGGAGGTGATAGGTCAGAGAGGAGGGTAGGGGAAGGTAGCAAAGAGTACAATGGGTGAATGGGAGTGGGATGAAGGTGATAGGTCAGAGAGGAGGGTGGAGTGGATAGGTGGAAAGGAAGATAGGCAGGTAGGACAGGTCGTGAGGGCGGTGCTGAGCTGGAAGGCTAGAGCTGGGGTTGAGGTGGGGGAAGGGGAAATGAGGAAACTGGTGAAATGCATATTGATGCCATGGAGCTGAAGTGTTCTTCCTCCAGGCATCGGGTGGTGAGGGAGCAGCTAACAAGGTTGGATCATATAGAATAAACAGAGAGAAGGGTTCAGAAAAGATTTACAAGGATGTTGCCAAGCTTGGAGGATTTGAGCTACAGGGAAAGGCTGAATAGGCTAGGTCTGTTTTCCCTGGAGCATCGGAGATGAAGGGGTGATCTTATAGAGTTTTATAAAATCATAAGGGTCATGGATAGGATAAACAGACAAGGTATTTTCCCTGGGGTGGGGGAGTTCAGAACTAGAGGGCATATGTTTAGAATGAGAGGGGAAAGATGTGAAAGGAACCTAAGGGGCAACTTTTTCACACAGAGGGTGATGTATGTTTGGAATGAGCTGCCAGAGGAAGTGATGGATGATGGTACAATTACAATATTTAAAAGGCATCTGGATGGGTATATGAATAGGAAGGGTTTAGAGGGATATGGGCTGGGTGCTGGCAAATGGAACAAGATTGGGTTAGGATATCTGGTCAGCTTGGATGAGTTGGACCAAAAGGTCTGTTTCCATGCTGTACATCTCTATGACTCCATAACTAGCCATTTACATACAAATTTGGCTAGAAGGTAGGAGACAGCGGGTGGTGGTGGAGAGGTGCTTTTCAGACTGGAGGCCTGTGACCCGCGGTGTGCTGCAGGATTCGATGCTGGGTCCACTGCTTTTTGTCATTTATATAAATGATTTGAATATGAATATAGGAGGTCTGGTTAGTAAATTTGCAGATGACGCCAAAATTTAATGCGTAGTGGACAGCAGAGAAGGTCATCTCAGAGTACAATGGGACCTAGATCAGATGGGCCAATGGGCTGAGGAGTGGCAGATGGAGTTTAATCTAGATAAATGTGAGAAACTGCATTTTGATAGGACAAATCAGGACAGGACTTATTCGCTTAATGGTAAGGTTCTGGGTAGTTTTGCTGAACAAAGTAACCCTGGAGTACAGGTTCATAGCTCCTTGAAAGGCGAGTCACAGGTAGAAGGGGTAGTGAAGGTGGTGTTTGGTATGCTCATCCTTATTGGTCAGTGCATTGAGTATAGGAATTGGGAGGTCATGTTGTGGCTGTACAGGACATTGGTTACGTCACTTTTGGAATACTGTATGCAGTTCTGCTCTCCTTGTTAAAGGAAGAATGTTGTTAAACTAGAAAGGGTTCAGAAGAGATTGATAAGGATGTTGCCAGGGCTAGTGGGTTTGAGCTATAGGGAGAGGCTGAGTAGGCTAGGGCTATTTTCTCTGGACCATTGCAGGCTGAAGCATGACCTTATAGAAGTTTATAAAATCATGAGGGACTTGGATAGGATGAATAGTCAAGATCTTTTCCACAGTGTAAAGGAGTCCAAAACTAGAGAGCACAGGTTTTATTTTCATTTATATTTACCCCTGACTAATGCACCTAACACTATGGGCAATTTAGCATGACCAATTCACCTGATCAGGCGAAAGGGAGGACTGCAGATGCTAAAGATCAGAGTCAAGATTAGAGTGGTGCCAGAAACCCACAGCAAGTCAGGCAGTATCCGAGGAGCAGGAAAATCGACATTTCGGGAGCCCTTCATCAGGAATGAGGCAGGGAGCCTCCAGGGTGCAGAGATAAATGGGAGAGGGCTGGGGCTGGGGAGAAGGTAGCTAAGAGTGCAATAGGTGGATGGAGGTAGGGATAAATGTGATAGGTCAGAGATGAGAGTGGAGCGGATAGGTGGGAAGGAAGTTTGGCAGGTAGGACAGGTCATGAGGATGGTGTTGAGATTACAGGTTGGAACTGGGGTAAGATGGAGGGAGGGGAAATGAGGAAACTGGTGAAATCCACATTGATGCCACGGGGTTGAAGTGTGGGGGGTGTGGACCTGTTGGGAGCGTATTCCCAATTCCTCTACCTTCTCCGTATCTGCTCCCAGGAGGACCAGTTCCACCACAGAACACACCAGATGGCCTCCTTCTTTAAAGACAGTAATTTCCTCTCCCACGCGGTAGAAGATGCCCTCCAATGCATCGCATCCTCTTCATGCACCTCTGCTCTCAAACCCTACCCCTCCAACCGCAACAAGGACAGAACCCCCCTGGTCCTCCCTACCAGGGTCTTCCACCCTACCAACCTTCATATAAACCGCATCATCCGCCAACATTTCTACCACTTACAAACGGACCCCATCACCAGGGATATATGCCCCTCCCCACCCCTATCTGCTTTCCGCAAAGACCATTCCTTCCGTGACTACCTGGTCAGGTCCACACGCCCCAACAACCCACCCTCCCCTCCTGGCATCTTCCCCTGCCAGTGCAGGAATTGCAAAACCTGCGCCCACACCTCCCCCCTCACCTCCATCCAAGGCCCTAAAGATACCTTCCACATCCATCAAAGTTTCACCTGCACTTCCACAAATGTCATTTATTGTATCCGTTGCTCCCGATGCAGTCTCTGGGGAGACTGGGCGCCTTCTCGCAGTGCACTTTCAGGAACATCTCAGGGACACTCACACCAATCAACCCCACCGCCCCATGGCCAAACATTTCAACTCCCCCTCCCACTCTGCCAAGAACATGCAGGCCCTGGTCGTCCTCCATCGCTGTTCTATACACCTGACGCCTGGAGGAAGAACACTTCACCTTCCACCTGGGAACACCTTAACCCCAGGGTATCAATGTGGATTTCAACAATTTCCTAATTTCCCCTCCCCCCCACCTACCCCAGTCCAACCTGCCAGATCAGCACCATCCTCATGACCTGTCCTACTTGCCAATCTTCCTTCCCATCTATCTGCTCCACCCTCCTGTCCAACTTATCACCTTTATCTCCATCCACCTAATGCAGTCTTAGCTACCTTCTCCCCAGCCTAGTCCAATCCATGAGCCTGGTGTTTATCCATCCATAAAACATCCTTGCAAAAGGCTCCAAAACCTTGAAGACTGGTATTACGCCCTACAGTACTGAAAGAGCTGCAGCCTTCTGATGCCAGTAAAGGAGAGAGATAATACTTCTGGTTGGAGACACCCTCTCAATATTTTCTACAATCTTGAAAAAAAGGTCATATCAGCCAGACCACTATTATGAAGAGGGAACCTCAACACAGGGGAGCCTGGAGCTAAAGATGTGGTGTGTAGACACATGCTGGGGAAGATGTGGCATGCTGAGGGAGATGTTGCAAACTGACATTTGCTTTCTCCACCACAGGTTAGGAAGTCTGTGTAATGTACCAGATGCCATGGGCTGCTCAAACACCAATGGGAAGATCCCATTCGGCCTCTAATCATTTCTCATTAATGGATTAACAAGCTACCTGCCACATGCAGGCAGCTAGGCTTCAGGCTACCTGACTTAACTGTATAGAGGTAGGAAGATTTGGCAAACTGGAATGCTGGCCAGAACCAGCCATCTGCCTTCATTCCCACTCCTGGCAGATTTCTGAAACCCAACCTACAATTCCTATGTCATAAAATCAGAAGAAAGCAGATAGCTTCCAACTTTCCAGACTTACTCAATTTATTTATTTAGATTCCATTCAGACTGAATTAGGGTCATTTGTGCAAGATGACAAGCTGAATGGATAGCTCTTTAAGGACCACGTCTATGGTTCAGAAGTGTAATAATTAACACCTTCGCAACATTTCCAACACTCAGTTGATCATGAAAATAAGGATTTGCTCCAGACCACGATGTAACATGCTTAAAATCACACAACACCAGGTTATAGTCCAACAGTTTTATTTAGAAGCACTAGCTTTCAGAGCTGCTGTTCCTTCACCAGGTGGTTGTGGAGTATAAGATCGTAAGACACAGAATTTATAGCAAAAGTTTACAGTGTGATGTAATTGAAATTATATATTGAAAAAGACCTGCATTGTTTGTTAAGTCTCTCATTTTTTAAAATGAACATGTTGGTTTCAGTTCTTTCATATGTAAATCGCAGAACTTTTAAAAGTTACATTCTCAAGTGAAATTTAACAATTGGTGTCATGTCGGCCCAGATAATGCATTGAATGAGTGAGGTGTCTGTGCCCCAACGGTCAGACTGATTCTAATCTAAAAAACGGATTTACAGAATCTTACATGGATTCATGCAGTGTTTGAGCAAAATAAAATGTAATTCTGCAAGTTCAAATTCACCCCACAAACTTATATATGTGTGTGTGTGTGTGTGTATACGTGTGTGTGCGCGTGTGTTGGTCGGGGAGTTGTTACGAGTGTCTGTGAGAGAGTGTATACATGTGTGTGAGTGTGAGTGTAAAGGATATAAATCTGTAAGAGGGTGCATGTGAGTGTGTAAGTGTGGAAGTTTATGTGTGAGCATATGACAGAGAGCTTGTATATGAGAAAGGGTCCGCGTGTGTATATGGGTCTGTATGTGTGTGTGTGTAGCAGTGTCTGTGTGTCTGTCTGTGTGCATGTGCATCTGTATGTGTGTCTGTCTGTCTGTGTCTGTGTCTGTATGTGTGTGTGTGTGTAGTGCAGTGTGGTCACCTGTAGTGCGACATGAACCCAAGGTCCTGGTACTGTGAGGCAACAGTGTTAACCACTTAGCCATTGTGCAACCCCTAATGTCTGCAGAAGTTTGATGCTCTGAAGTTATCCTAAAGGTATATGTTTGAAATTCTGAAGGAGATGTCAGTACTCACAATGAAAGATTTTGAACTCCAGCAAACACTTTTCACTTTTGCGCTGCTTTGTTGCCAAGCCCTTATCTGCTCATCATGTTTAATGATAGATTTGAAGGATTGCCATTCATTCTATTCAATTCCTGGCAGTAAGCTTCCAAAAAATAGCCTGGCAGAAAACCAGTGCCAACGTCATTCAAGATTAATCCAACTCAAAGTCACATTTACAAATGACCAATTCCAACTGAAAATAACTTCCCAGCTTTCCTACTGGAAGCAATTGGCTCACTACATGAAGTTGACAAACCAACTGTTATAGCTTTGACAGCAGTAGTGATAATATGAACATCAGAACTGAAAGCAATCTATTCCACAGGAGCACCCAACAAATCTTCCATCAACAACAGTTGCTATTTAAGCCAACCGATTTCACTTCGGACAGAATAACTTCCATATGGAGGTTTGCTCGCTGAACTGCAAGGTTCATTTTCAGACGTTTCGTCACCATACTAAGTAACATCTTCAGCGATCCTCCAGACAAAGCTTTGTCCAGAGGCTCACTGAAGCTGTTACCTATTAGGGTGATGAAACTTCTGAAAATGAACTTTCCAGCTCAGCAAGCAAACCTACATCCAGAACCTCAACCTGAGCTACAAATCTTCTCAAAACTGACTAGAATAACTTCTAATTTTCCAATTCTACAATTTTAAGTTAGCCTTTGACTGGAATTATTGCTTTAGTTCGAGCTGGTTTGCTGGAGAAAGCCACATATAAAGGATTGTACATAATTCCATGACATTGTCTGTGTTATTCTGTTTCACACTAGATCCACGACAGTTACACTCACTCCCACAACAAACTGGCCCAATCTGGGCCATGTGTAACATCAAAGTAGCAGAGCAGAAGGGGTAAACTGTTGTTTCTTATTCCTGCTACTTCTTTCTTGTAATATGGAATATTAACTGAACTGCAGTGTCAAATGGATTCAGCATAAAGTACTGAAGATATCACGCAACATTAATGTTGTTAATATTTAGAAGGTATAATCTTGAAATCATGTCATATTGAGGAAGTATAACTTCAAGCAGAATCTCATATATAATGGCAGGAATACAGATATGGATATCAGATTAAATTTTTATTAAAACTGAATACCTCTCGTTGGAAAAGGTTGACTTGTTAGAGTGCCTGCGATTTGGAACTGTCAAGCTTACTTTAAATGGATATTCCTCTCGGGAACGTATGCTTATTTTAGTTAGATTCTGTTCAACTCAATATTACTTTCCCATCCTGTTGGAAATATTAAACTCATCTGTGCTCCACCCTTCTCATGGCTAGAGACAATGGAAGTAACAAGCAGACAAAATAATCTGGCATGCCTTGAAAGAGAGTTGCCTTGAAAGGAAAGGTTTGACTACATGGACTAATCCTATTTATAACTGAACATTATCAGTACAGGAAGGAGCACATCTTTCAGCTCATTGTACTCCCTGAGCAGAGCTAACAAGCAAAATAAACAGAACTGCACAGGCCATGCATTAACCCCAGTCTTTTGATAATTTCTTGAGTTGCATCCTAAATGCTGCAGAAATGTTTCTTCAAGAGTAGATAGTCAATGAGTGAATTTTAAATTCCAAAGACATGGGTTAAGAGGGATCTATCTGTAACCCAAACTTAACCTGCCTGCTTACTTCTACTTTGAACAGAGATTGGATGTGACCAGTCTGTTCCTAAGGATGTGGGATTTACTTGAATATTTTAATGAGAGTCAGTGTCTCACATTTTTCCCATTTTAGATTTAATTCTGGTTGGTTGGGTCTCCAAGGGCTGGATAGGCTGGCACCTATAGGACAGGACAACAAATAGGTGGCTTTTGGACTGCCACCAACAATCCTCTCCTCCCCAACCAGAGAAAAACTTTCATTAAACCAGCAGTGATTTTGTGCATCCTCAATTTTCATTACCCCGTCATTAACAATCGTACCTTCAACTATCAAGACCCGAAATTCTGGAGTTTCTTGCCTAAAACTTTCTATTTCTGCATCTCTCTCCACTCCTTTCAAGACACACTTTACAACAAACAATCTACTTATCCTAATCTTTTCTGATGCAGAATGATCTTGACCAAAACCCTGACAGAGTCATGATCAAGTCAGAAACCCAAACAATTAAACTGCATACCTAGCCATTGCTCTTTCCCAGAGCAAAATAATTATTGTCCTGCTTTCAGGTTTCCCAGGAATTAGGCTGACCATCACAAGGCAGTCATTCTAGGCAAAAGTGAGGACTGCTGGTGCTGGAGATCAGAGGCTAGATTAGAGTGGTGCTGGAAAAGCACAGCAGGTCAGGAATCATCTGAGGAGCAGGAAAATTCCTGACGAAAGGCTTTTGACCAAAACGTCGATTTTCCTGCTCCTCAGATGCTGCCTGACCTGCTGTGCTTTCAGAGCACCACTCTAATCAAGATAGTCATTGGTAGTTTTTCACAGTTGGTAGTTTTTCCTTCTCTTCACACTCCTTGCAACCTTGCAGTAATCTTCAGAACATCACACAGTCACAGGTGATGCCACAATCGTACCAATAGATGCGAAAAACAAAGATCAAGGCATATTGCCAGGGGTATCCTCATGATAGGCATAAAATATTAGATCTTCCTCTGTTAGTCATGAAAGAATCACCGAGTCATAGAGTTGTACAGCATGTAAACTTCAGTCCAACTCATCCAAGTCAGTCAGATACCCTAAATAAACCTAGTCCCAATTGCTAGTATTTGGCCCATATCCCTCTAAACCCTTCTTATTCATATAAGCATTCAGATTCCTTTTAAATGTTGTAATTGACTCATCCAATGAGATGACCGATTTTACTTGGTCTGAATTGGTTTATGGACACAAAGTGCAAGGGCCTCTGAAACAACTCAAGGAGATGTTTTTAGACCAGAAGGAGGAGGATTCCATGTTAGACTACGTATCAGAGTTCCAAGAGAGACTCTCATAAGCCTGTGAAGTGGACCAAGAACTACAGAATATCTCCCAAACAGCAATAAATTAAAAACACACAGACATACTTACTCAGGCTGGAAATGTCCAGCAAGGTGGTAAAACAATGGCTGCAGATGCTGGAAACCAGATTCTGAATTAGTGGTGCTGGAAGAGCACAGCAGTTCAGGCAGCATCAGAGGAGCAGCAAAATCAACGTGTTGGGCAAAAGCCCAAATGTCCAGCAAGTACATGCCATGTTCGTGCTCCAGCCAACACAAGGTGAACCCATAAAGCCCCTCACAGAGTAACCAAGAAAAAAGAAAGAAAGCAGACAGGAGCTTCAGCAAGAGAATTACCTGACTGAAACAGAGTTTCAGATATAGAGAGATTGGACAGACTGACGTGGTTTTCGTAGAGCTGAGGAGGAGAATGTGAGGGGACAATATTTAGATATATAAAATTATAGTGGCATTGGTAGGTTATACATGGAGAAACATTTAGCCTCAATGGAGGAATCAATGATTGGGGCTATAGATTGAAAGTGGAAAGTTTAGAGAAAATTTAATGAAAGGTGTTAGAACTCGAAACTCATTTCCTGTAAGGGTGGTAGAGACAGAAACCATAGGTAATAGGGATATAAGATATAGGAACAGAATTAGGCTATTCAGCCCATCAAGTCTGTTCCACCATTTGATCATGGTTGACACCTTTCTCAACCCATTCTCCTGCCTTTCCCTGAAACCCTTGATCTTCTTACTAATCAAGGACCCATCTATCTCTGTCTCAAATACACTGAAATGATTTGACATCTACTACCTTCTGCAGCAATAAATTCCACAGATTCACCACACTCTGGCTGAAGAAATTAAAACAAAAAGGTATTCAAAATGGCAGTGGGATAGCAGGGCTATATGCAGGCTCTTCAGCCTGGGGGGTCATTTGCTCCCTTTCTTTTTTCTTTTTTCACTTCTGCTTTACTTCTTTTTCTTTTGGTGTTTTTGCTTTACTTTTTTCTTTTCTTTAAAGCCTTTTGTGGTGGATTAATTGGCAGCAGCAAGAAAGGGTTTTGCGCGGAATGGCGGCTCGTCCAGCGTTTAGAGGCAGCAACAAGGACATCCTCCTGGCATTTGGGGCTGGTGGCAACAACAAAGCTCCTTCAGTAATTGAAGGTAACATTAGCAGAGGACTTTTCAAGATGGCAGCACTGGCAAGGCAACATCTCAGAGGAGGGTGGCTACAGCAGAACTCTTGGCGAGGTTGCAGCTGTAGCCTGACTTGGTAGTGGAACCAGCGACCTCTGGCTGCAGTAGGCCCAGCGCAGGGGCTTCTGGTGCCATCAAGGCAGCAGCAGAGCCAGGGATTCCTGGTTGCGGTATGAATGCGATTTCAGCATGGGACCTGACATTGGTGGTGGCGTCAGTGACATGGGCCCAGTGGCGAAGAGATGGCACCTAAAAAGTAGCAACTCCTACGCCTGGCATTGACGGCAATGAGGTGGGGGAGGAGGGGCGGCAGCAGCACTGATGTCATTAGTGAGCCAGCACAGGACACATGGTGGAGACAGCGGAATGGAGATAGACTCTCTTGCAGTTATAACTTCTTTTCTTTTTATTCTTAAGCTATTCAAAATTGTGCCAGATTGTGGTGACAGTTGAAGCTGTTCACTGTATCTTCCTGCAAAATGCAAGTGACAATAAATCATTCAATCAAAAGTAATTCCTTCTCAAGTCCTCTATCCATGCCCCCAAAACCATGGCTCTTATCTTATTTAGCAGTCTCCTGTATGGCACTTGCCAAAGGCCTTCTTGAAATCCAAATAGATCACTTCCACTGGCTCTCCTTTGCTTAACTTGCTTGATACTCCCAAAAGAATTCTAACAGATTTGTCAGGCATGCGTTCCCTTGAGGAAGCCAAGCAGACAGAACCTCATTTTACCATGCATTTCCAGTTTCGAGTTTCGAGTTCTAACACCTTTCATTAAATTTTCTCTAAACTTTCCACCTCTAGTATTCAATCTATAGCCCCAATCATTGATTCCTCCATTGAGGCTAAATGTTTCTCCATGTATAACCTACCAATGCCACTATAATTTTATATATCTAAATATTGTCCCCTCACATTCTCCTCCTCAGCTCTACGAAAACAACGTCAGTCTGTCCAATCTCTCTATATCTGAAACTCTGTTTCAGTCAGGTAATTCTCTTGCTGAAGCTCCTGTCTGCTTTCTTTCTTTTTTCTTGGTTACTCTGTGAGGGGCTTTATGGGTTCACCTTGTGTTGGCTGGAGCACGAACATGGCATGTACTTGCTGGACATTTGGGCTTTTGCCCAACACGTTGATTTTGCTGCTCCTCTGATCTCATCCTTAATAATCAACTCTAAACTTTTACAAAAGACTGAGGTCATGTTAACCAGCCTATAGTTTCCAGTCTTCTGCCTCCCCCCCTTCTTAAACAGGGGTGTTACATTAGCCATTTTCCAGTCCACTTAGATCCTTCCTGACTCCAGTGATTCATGAAAGATCACCACTAATGCCTCAACAATTTCCTCAGCTATCTCCTTTAGTACTCTGTGATGTAGACTTTCTGGTCCAGGTGATTTATCCACCTTCATATCCTTCAGCTTCCCAACACTTTCAGCTCAGTGATAGCCACTATGCTCACCTCTGCCCTAACTTTCTTGAAGCTCTGGTATGCTACTAGGGTCTTCCACTGTGAAAACTGATGCAAAGTACTTATTCAGTTCCTCCACCATTTCTTTTCCCCATTACTACTTCTCCAAACTCATTTTCCATTGTCCAATGTCCACTCTTGCAGTGGTTGGAGCTCCCTATTTGTGCTCATACTCGAATCAGACAAATCCACAAGGCTCTGCATTGATGACCAAAAGGTTAATGCATTGCCCAGAGCTACCAGACTGCTACCAGATACCCTGACTGGAAGTTTGTAGAGGTAGGATAGATCGAGCTACTTATATTACCAAGATAGACATACGCAAGGAGTACTGGCAGGTTCCCTTGACTGTCCACACAAAAGAAATCTCCACCTTATAATTTCAGCAGGTTACACCAGTGTCAAGTCCTGCCATTCAAACTCGAAGGTTAATGAACCAGTGACCTGACAGTGACCAAATTATCTAATTGTTCAGTAAACATCTTAACAGAGTGAAAGCTGGGAAATATACTTGCAGCAATGAGAAGCCCTGTACTGGAAAATGCAGCTAGCTGACCTAGTAGTCAATCCTTCAAAAGAGTAAATTTGTTAAGGCCTAAGTGCAAGGACTTGTTTCCAAGTATATTTGTATATAAGGACTTTGATCCTGGATACAAGTATCCAGAACTGGCAGTTGGTCAAGAAAAGGCCACAAAAGGTAGGAACTGCAGCACATTTCTCCATTTACACAAAAGTTGGAAATTTATGAAGTTCTTGAAATGTGCACATTTTACCAGAAGCTCATCCAAACCTTCAGTTCAGTATTTGCATCGCTGACAAACCTACTACTGGAGAAAGCCAAAATTTATTTGAAAAGATGATGGTCATTTTAACAAATGGGCCTGTGTTTGCAGCTCCAAATTTTAATGGCTCTCAGATACTTTGAGATATATGTCTGATATGGATACAAGAAGACCACAGTTAATATTGACCATAAACATGGACTTTTGCAGAAAAGTTAAGACCCCAGAATGCCAGATTATTCCACTGGAGTTTCTTTGTTCCACCATCCAGCTGAAAA
Organism: Hemiscyllium ocellatum; assembly: GCF_020745735.1. NCBI lineage: Eukaryota > Metazoa > Chordata > Chondrichthyes > Orectolobiformes > Hemiscylliidae > Hemiscyllium > Hemiscyllium ocellatum. The sequence goes on along the minus strand of NC_083411.1, from coordinate 88,325,494 downwards.
TCACCCTCACTATTGGAACTCAAATCTGATTGCAGACACCATGTCCAGAACTTAAAAGTGGAATAATGCCGGTGTTAGACTGGAGTGAACAATGTTAAAAAATCACACAACACCAGGTATTAGATGGTTGGACTATAACCTGGTGTTGTATGATTCTTTAAACTTTGTCCAGAACTTAAAGTGACCTGGCTAAAACTGAAAGGATGACGTTGACTGAGGCTTAAAGAATGAAAATGTATCGTTATTTTATGTATTTAATTCTTCTTTATCCTTTCTGATGAGAAAGGCCCATGAAATATCATACCTACAGATGTGAAGGGAACAGCAAACAACAGCTCTTCAAAGAGGGGGAAAGAAGCAAGTCAAAACACACTGGACTGTGATCTCTCATGACTAAAAAGACATTGAGTGCCCTGGTAAACAACATGCCACTCACTACAGAATATGTCCCATACTGTAGATATATTTTGTGTTTTGCCTTTGAAGACTGCACAATGATATGGTTAAAAGCCAGTTTCACCTCTACTGGAGGGGGCTAGTGAGACTGAACATTTCATGTGTTCCATTCTGGGTTTGATCATCAGAATGCTGCGAAGGTCCTAGTCAAAGAATTATCCCTAACTCACCCCTGTATTGAAGGCAAAGGAAGACCATGTGAAACACTCAGAGAGCAAATCAGACAAAAGAAAACAGAACAAAGGACTCTATATCACTCTGAATGTTGGTGTTCAATCATGGTCAAAACAAAACAGAACCACAGAATTGCAACCAATCTGCAAAACTAAGGATTGTGAAAAGCAAAATGTTCAGCTACCAATATCAGTGATGCTAGAAATATCCACTGCAACAGAGCAAGATTTAACTAACTGCTCTTCACAAACAATTGACAGATTGGTCTATATAACCTACTTTTAAAAAAACTTTTACCTTTTTTGGACTCACCTCTCATTTCTAATCTGTGTTTGCATGTGTTGTGATGCTGCTTGATCTCATGCAGCAATTAATAAATTCACTCCTTTCGTTAATTCAAGAAAGCCTGCTTAAATTGGCTCCTTTTGGATCGGGGAACAACCAAGGGAGTGGGTGAACAAAGGGGAGCCAGGTCACACCTCCTCACCCAAGAGATCATCATTGTAGGGTTTCCGGTCTGCGACCAGAATGAATTGGGGAACCTTATCCAATGATGCTGCCTTTGGCTGTGAAGCTGCTTGCTCTTACCACTCGGAGATTGAAGGTGGAGCTGCAGAAGCTGCATCCCTCCCCTCCATACCATAGCAAAGGCTGGCAGGAGGTTAGTGCCCCTTAAAGTGAATGAGGTGCTGACAGGTGAAGAGCCTTCTGAGAAAGTAGCAATCATCTGTCAAAGCAGTGAAAACATTCTCTGAGGGCAGAAATGTTTTCAACAGCACTTTCTCAATGGCCATGACTGGAGCTCTTCAGTCTAACTGATCAAAGTCTTTCCAGGTCTTCAATATTTCTGATATTGCAATAGTGTGTGGCAAGTTGGCCTTGAACCCATGACATCTGGCCCAGAGATATGGACATTACCACTGTGACATAACAGCCTTCTTCCTAGTTTTCCCTTTTTTAAAAAATAAATCTTCAGTTTTTCTTTGAAGTTTCATTGAAGAAGCCCTCCCAGCTGTGCACTCACCTCATTGAGCCCAGGGAGGTGCAGACAGAGCCATGTGCTAATGGGAAAGAAGAAATTCAGACATAATTGTCTCTTATCACCTTTTAAATCAGTTCAGTTATTTTCCCACCAGCTTAGGTTCCATAGTGGACTCACAACCTATCCTGAAGAAAGCTGTAATTGACCTTATGTCAATTTCCAGAACTTTCACACCTTGTGCACTCACAGAAACACCCCCACCTGCCCCTGGTGTCAATTTCTGTTTGTTAATACTATTGTGAATTGCTTTGGGATATTATACCATGTTAAATATGCCACATTAAGTGCAAGTTCTTGTAAATTGGAGCAAAATAAACTCCATTCCCTACATCCCTAACTCCATGTCTATTCTTAAAAGAAAAATAGTCCTTTCCTAATTGTATTAAAGTTGGCTGCAGTCCAACATATTCTGCTGTTAAAATACCAAATCAGCAATAACTTTCTGGAAGGGTGTAGAAAACACAACAGGGTTTTGAAGTTACTAACATCTGCTCCTCTCAGCATAAATGTCCACAGAGTCTTCAATGAAATCCCCTGGAGGAGTCCAGGCAAAGTTCAGAATGACCAGAAATGTTTCTCAGGGATTACAGATGGAAATTAATGGGGAAGGAAATATCATTTATTCTTATACTGTACCTGCTTTATGTTGAAAAACTTTTATAAAAATATTGGTGCATCAGATTGTTTAAATTAAAAAAGTCATGAGGAACATGACTAAACAGACTGTAAGGGAGCTGATCCAGAGTTGCTGAATGTTTGCTTTTGCTGGATACTCGATGGCTAACTCACATGGGAAAACGTCAATTCTATGCTAGGTTTTCAGCCTCCAGGAAAATAACACACTGGGATTTTCACTTTCTTCCAAATTACTCTGTTGGCATAGGTTAGCCTACATCTGCCTCACAGAATTTTCCTGATTTTAATGCAAGCTAGCTTGTGAATTTGTGCTATCTTGTGGATAATTTCTATCAGTTGATATAAAGGTCTTAGTTTTCCTTTGCAATACTGCCCCAGATGTGTGGTCAGAACTACTGCTGCTTCCTTGCTTCTGACATAAAATTATTTTTGCTTTAAGGTTAAAAGGTAAGAACCTGAAAACAGAGAGAGGAGCAGAAACATTTTAAAAAGAGAGTTGTGAGACTGTGTTACTGGAGTTATTGATGAAAGCAGAGACTAAGAATACACTTAAGAATAGGATTTCAGAATGAGAGAGATTTCTGACTGAAGGGTAGAGGGATGCAGGCATATGAGAACTGTGTAGCCACGTGGGATTAAGACAGCTGCTTGTGTGTCAGATTAGCATCGGTATGGACTAGTTGGGTTGAAAAGCCTGTTTCCCATTGTAACTTCCATGTTGTCCAATGAATATATCTCCTTTCTACTATTGTATGATTCTCCATTGATAGAGGGAGCTGATATCACCAAGTTCCATCGATTGTTTTGTCCTTTGAGCTTCGTTGAGTCCTGTCATTTAGAAGAATGCGCAGCCTTCTGATATCTGTACTTTTCATATACATGCAAGGTTATGAACTCAGCTAAGCAAGGGAGCAAAACATTAGTGGCATGCCCTGCAGTTGAGCAACCAGCTAAAGTTGCAGCACAAACCTCCTAATGCTGTCTGAAAGAAGCCAGAGGCAAAAACAATTAAGCGCAGTCATCACTGTGATGGCCATGGCAATGTAATGAGCATAGCAGATATGTTGCAGAGGTTATTTTTGAGCAAACTGTGAAAGGATACTATACAGTGTTGTGCTATATTTTATGTGCTGACAAAACTTAATGATATCTTAGCAGAGTGTAGTAATTCATCTCTTTCTCACATCAACAATGGTCTATGACATTGAAGCCCTTAGCACCTGTAATATATATTCTCAGCAGATGGAAGAAGCTTCATTGAGAGTATGTGCTGAAATAATTCCATGTAAAGTCTGATTGGAGAAAGTGAGGTCTGCAGATGCTGGAGATCAGAGCTGAAAATGTGTTGCTGGAAAAGCGCAGCAGGTCAGGCAGCATCCAAGGAACAGGAAATCCGACGTTTCGGGCATAAGCCTGAAGAAGGGCTTATGCCCGAAACGTCGAATTTCTTGTTCCTTGGAACATTTTCAGCTAATGTCTGATTGTTCAAGTTAAAACAGTGACAGTAATAATGCATACATTTTAGGAAGGATACCAAAGCTTTGGAGGAGTTGAACAGGATGTTTACTACAATGGTACCAGAGATGGGTGATGAGACTAGAGAAATTTGGATTGTTGTCACTCGAACAATTGAAGTGGGCATTTAATGGAGGTGTTCAGCGTCATAAAAGGATGTTAACAGAATCGATGAAGAAAAGATGTTTCTACTGACAAAGGAGTGAGGCAGTGAGGACAAAAAAATTATGGTAATTGCCAAGAAAAAAAAGAGTCAAAAGTAAGATGCAGAGAAATGTTTTTCTGTAAGAAAATTATTATTATTTGGAATGCATGGATTTAAAAGAGAATTGAAGGCAAGAAAATCACAGGACTATGGTGATAAAGCAGGACAGTCAGACTAAATGGATCCCTATTTCTAAAGCACAAACTGGATGGCCTTCTTATATAAAAGAACTTTCTATGATTCTACAATACAAAATCGACCACATTTGTCTTTAAGGAGTAATGTAATATTGCTCCCTAAAGTGTCTTAATTCTTGAATATTGGAATGCTAACATCCTGTTTGAACAGCATCTGAAAGCATGTTTGTCCTGTATATACAAACATATTGAGTCTATTAATGTATTTCTGGACTCAATCAGCAAAGAGGAAAGGACCACAAAGAGCTGTCAATGGCCAGAAACACATGCTGGCAGTTTAGCATGCTAGGCTGAGAAGTAGAACTGTTGGCGAGATATTATCAGCAGCAGCCAATTAAGCAGCTGCCAACAAAACCACAGTAATTGTCAAAAGAGTCAGAGGTAAGAATGCTTGTATCTAGTTAAGGATTGCAGCCTGTCTATCTGAGCTGCTGACTCAATCAGAGTGTTCCCAATTGTGATAGCTACTTCTACGGCTGCAATGGGAAAGACACTTTGTCTCCATGTTGATTTGTACCTTGAAGGACTGGAAATAAATCCTTTTAATGAGTTGGGCTTCCAATTCCAGTGAACAGAAAGATGAGCCATCCTGTGGACCTCTATGGATAATCAACATCCAGAAAGGAAATGACAATAATCCTCAACCTGCTGTCCTTGCTGCTTTGAGGCCTTCTATCAGGGGAAATATCTAACATTGACAAAATGCCAGCGGCTGTAAAATGCCCGTGGCCAGTTGCCACCAAAATCTGTTGCTGCCTTCCCTACCACTCCATATATCATGAAGTAGCAGAAAGAAGGTGGGCTTCCATCTCAATACTTTGACCATCAAGTTACCTACCATTTCACCTCACAGGTATTTTTCCAGATGACCACTCCTGCAATTCAGTTCATTGAGACTGCATGAACTCTCTGAAAAGCATCCCATGCAATCCCCATAGCTTTTACCAAAGCTAACCTACCTAAACTGCTCTTCCCTGGACACTATTGTGTAGTTTTTAACATAGCCAATCCTCTTAACCTACACAGCTTTGGATTGTGGTGGAAACCCATGCAGCCACTGGAAGAACGTGCAAACTCCACACACCCAGTCGCATAAAGCTAGAACTGAACCAAGATCCCTGGTGCTTCGAGGCAGTAGTGCTAACTACTGAGCCACTGTGTCACCCTTGTTTTGTCTTGGTCCTCTGTAGGGAAGATCATGTTACCACTTACATACAAATCAGTCATTGAACCCGTCTAGATACAGAAAACTCCACATGCCAATAGTTTAAAATTCAAAAGTCCAAACTCAAAGATAAATGATGTTAAAAATGTATAAATGCTTATATAAATCACACACCTTCCATCTAAGTCAATGATAATGTCACAGTCACATGGTGATGGAGAACTCTGCAGAGTGGAACAACTTAGACATCATTCTTAGCTAAAATTTGAGATAATCTAAACAAATAATTATTTTAAAATGTTCATATACTCTAGTCATATCTCTTCCTTAAAATAGTGGATCCCAACAATCCTCTGAAGTTCCACATGAGAAGAACAGAATTTTGAGAATAATTAAGATTAATAATGTTATTATAAATGTACCAACATTGGAACAGAGTAATTTATTGCGATGAGTTCAGTTTGTGTTCATCCTGAAAACAGATCAACCTCACACCATTTAACATGTTTCAAAATTTTGGTGGACAGTGAGATGGCATTTTCTTGAAGCTGAAAGCCAAGAATCCGCACAGACAGCATTTATTTTTAACACTTGAGCTTATTTACTCAATGTTCCATGCTTAAAAGTTGGATAGCATGTGCATATGCATAACTTCACCATTTTTTAATTGGAATATATGGACCAATATCTTCTAATTTCTAAATTCTCCACATAGAAAGTAAACCTTAAAATAAGAACTATTGCGACAATCGGTCCTTGAACGAAGTTGCACAACATGTGGTTCCAGGCAAGATACCCCATACTTTTACACTCTTGAATAAGGAGGGATATATTGACTATTCTTTATTCACTCAATGCCTTTATTTTAAATTTAATTTTAAAAGGATTGCTGCCCTGTGGATATACCTTACTCCCAGATGCAACTGAACTTACTTTTTACAAGATGCCCATTTAACTAGGCTCCCTTGAATTAATAAAAAGATAAACTTTATTAATCACTAAGTGTGAGAAGAAATAGACGCACAGAGCTCTCATACACAGAGTAGAAATAACATGCAAGTCCAAAAGGACAAACATCTAAAAGAAAGGAATAATCGTCAGAATTATTCATGAAGAATGGATAGTTGAACATTGCAGCTATTGCAGTGGATGTTACCAGCAGCACTGATGTTGGCAGTTTGCAGTCAGTGTTGAGATCGTTGACTTTGTAGGTTGATTAAGATTCTTTTCTCCTGATTCTTATTAGAAGTGACTGACTGGCAGCACTGAAAGAGAGAGGTCTTATGTTGTCCTTTTGTCTGGCTCATTGGTCTTCAGCATTCAGTCAGAGAGCATTTTTCCTTTTCCTTTACCTAAACTGCAGGAATATAGAATAGTGGTTCTCAAAGCTGTGACCTTCACAACACAGAAGTCCATCCACTAGAACGCCAGGCCACTCAGACAAGGTGAAAGTGAGGACTGCAGATGTTGGAGATCAGAGCCAAGATTTGAGTGGTGCTGGAAAAGCACAGCAGGTCAGGCAGCATTTGAGGAGCAGGAAAATCGACGTTACGGGCAAAAGCCCTTCATCAGGAAACTTCCTGATGAAGGACTTTGCCTGAAACGTCGATTTCCCTGCTCCTCAGATGCTGCCTGACCTGCTGTGCTTTTCCAGCACCACTCTAACCCAGGCCACTCAGACACACAGACCAGTTAATTTTTAGTTCTTTTCTGTATATTCCTGGAAGGCCAAAACACCAAAATTTTGTAAGAGGTGACTCTTGGTTAAGAGGGGTAAATAGACAACCTTCTTTTGTTGTCCCTTCCTGGTTTGTTTCTTTCTCTGTTTCAAATATCCCTGACACTCTACATTCAGACCTTTGCAGACAGCAACTTGATATCAATGATTTTATTTTTAACCGTGGCAGACTTCTTCAAAAAAACATTTTTTAATAATTAAAAGATAATAATTTCTATGGTACTTGGGGACTCTATATGGACCTGTGCCTAACTTGACCGTAATCGTCTAAATGTGCATTATTAATTTCTATTTTTGCCAACATAATTTAGATTAGATTAGATTACTTACAGTGTGGAAACAGGCCCTTCGGCCCAACAAGTTCACACCGACCCGCCGAAGTGGAACCCACCCATTCCCCTACATTTACCCTTTACCTAATACTACGGGCAATTTAGCATGGCCAATTCACCTGACCTGCACATTTTTGGATTGTGGGAGGAAAGCGGAGCACCCGGTGGAAACCCACGCAGACACGGGGAGAACATGCAAACTCCACACAGACAGTCACCTGAGTCAGGGAATTGAACCCACAGTGCTAACCACTGCTAACCACTGTGCCACCGTGCCGCCCAGTTAGTAAGCCCGGTTAGTAAATTCAGATAAATTGTTCCGAAATTTAAGTCAATAATAAGTCTGTAAAGCACTGCCAATGTTTTCTTAAAATCTACAATTCATGCCAAGAAAATCAGTGACAACCAGAGAACATGGAGAATTTGGGGTTTGTTGATATCACCTTCATGTCATATTTGCTAACTCAATTTCAGGGACTTATTGACAAGTTCTCAATCCTGACGGCTGTCCAGAAAACCTCATTTTTTGTGAAACTCAGAAAATTAGTCATTAAAACAAATGCTAATCAATAAATGAACCCACAGCTAATTTGTCAATATGACAGCTGTGTTTCAGTAAAGGCCATAGTGCGAGCAGAAAAAGTCACAGACACAATGAGTAAAGCAATATATTGATGCCTGCAACGTTGTAATTTCTATTAGCTCTGTGCATAGATTGTTCACCCATTCCTCAGTGGAAACTTATAACTAAATGTGCTCACAGCAGAGAGAAGGTTAATAGATATCTCTTTGACTTTCATTTTGGCGGAACAAATCATTGAAAGTGCTCCCACATTTCCCACTGCTCAGTCATTTTTCAATACCCTACTATACCTTGTGAGCTTTATGCCATGTATCATAATTGGGAAGATGCTAATAGCAACCAGAAGCTTCTTATCCTGGGATGATAGCAGACAGACCTGGTCCCGAGAGGCTACAAAAGAAGCATGCACAGGAAAACAGACAGAGGAGAGCGGAATAGAATCCTGCTTATTCAGAAAAGACAACTCAGTCTGAGGTCAACATGGGACATGAGCAAAGGGATGATGCATGCCCTTTCCAGTGAAGTGGAAGGCCAGCATTCCAGACTTTCTCATGGATTCTGACATATTTCTGTTATTATGTCATGTAGTGACTACTATCTTTGCAGACACTACAATGCGAGACTGAAAGTTAATTAAATTTCTAAATATTTTTACCCCATTAAGTCAAAAGTGATACGAACATTTGGCATCGCAGATGGCATTTAAGAAATAAATTCATACTTTGAGAAGTTTCTATTCTATATCAGACCCTTTGTCAGGCATTAATATAAAGTTCTCTTCACTCGGCTGTTCCAGCTACAGTCAATGCTTTTTCCAGTTTGATCCTCACTTGTAGTGACTGATTGATCTCAACTACATTCATATGGGCATTTCACAGCCCAGAGTACTGTGATGGTTCACTATGTGCATAGTGTGATAGTGGTTATTAACAGAACATTTAATCATTCCAGGCTTTACAACGGAGACTAATCTGCTCAATACTATGTCCAAATTTATGCATTTTTCAGCAAACTCACCTCTTAACAATCAGAAGTAACAACAAGTTTTTTTTTAAAAACAAGTTTCTTCCCTATTCTAGAACCATCACAGCCAATCATTGCTAACCTGTCATTGCCTAATTTGTAATTATAGAACTTTCCCAGACCAGGAATCAAAACTAACAATGTCTTGGTTAATATAACTTAGTATGCCACAAGCTGAGATGCACTTAGTTTTAACTCACTGGGGAGTTCCACTTCTGCACGATCTTTCTTTTTAACACAGGATATAACGTCAACTGGACAGGATAGTACTGCTGTTGTCTCCAGGTTTTAGGACAGTTGAGCAACCTTGTGATGATGTCATGAAGCTGTTCTCCACTGTGCATAATTTGCACACTGTGAGCTGAGTTAGTTAGGTTGGCTTGAGATAAGAAGGAAACAAAGAGGAAGTATGTGAAGTTCACCAACTTAAACTGAGTTAGGAATAGACTTTACATAATGTAGCAGTAAGATTAGAGCACCATTCCCAAACTAGTTCACATTGTAACCCCATCTTGAGGCTTGAAAACTGTTGCAACGGCTTGGTGACTGGTGGAAGAGGGGAAAAGATCTAGGATAAGGGGGTTGGCCTTTGACGCTTTAGAGGTTGTGACCTCAATATTTCAGCTCGCAGCACCACTTGGTGCGAGCTTGGCATACCTCACATTACCATGTACTGTAAAATAATGCTTAGTCTTAATATGAAATAAACATTTTTCTCAGAAAGCCTAAGCCTGTAAACAATTCTTAACCTTGCCTTCTCCTTGATCAATCTGTTACAAACATAAACTCCTTGGTATTGGGATAAAACGACATGACAAAAGATTTTTTAAAATCTGAACAGAGCTGACCAGGAGTCTCAGCCTGAGGGCATGTGATGTTTCTTGACCATCCTTCATCGAGACTTTTCCCCATGTGATCAGAGTCCCATGAGTCATAAAGAAGGGGTAAGCCTCTTCACTATCTCCATTAGAAAACGGAGACATTCTCAAACATTCCATAATCCTCTGGATCCATCATGCTTTATAGGTCATCCAGCCCTATCTGCTGACATAAACTATCTACGTCTTTTCAGGTTGACACACCTGAGCTGGGGAGTGAAAGTTAGAAAAGAAGGAACATAGAGAGTGATGTTGAAGATTTAGACAAAGGGATGGGATCTTGATCCAAAGGCTCTTGCTACCATCACAATCATAATCTATCAGAAAAAAAAAACTCCATCTCCTTTCCTCTTCCTCACTTTCTACTGCTACTTCCTTACTGCAAAGTCAGTTGTAGGTTTATGTAACATTGTGTGTATGCCAAATGGGCCATCAATTGCAGCTTGACTACTCCAGGTTTGCACATATCTGGACTGTCTGAAGCCAAGCTGAAGTAGCAGGAACATACTCTGAGGCGGGAGCGAAACTTTTAAAAATTATTTCATTGAGTAGTCACGAGGCTATTATTGGTTGCCCATCCCAAGAGAAGGTGACATCAAGCCGAATGCTGTCAAGGGAGGGGAAGGTATGTGCTGTCATAAGCAACATTATTTTGGGGGTTCATTCCTGCTTCTCATGCCTCCACAAAAATACTTCTGGACTTATCTGTCTAAAATCTGCTCTTTTTATCAACTGACTTTTATTGAGTGAAGCATTCAAGTGTGTTTTGCAAATATTGTACATTGCCTCATTTAATGAGGCAACCACCTGTTTCAGTCATGCATTTGACCTATTTGCAATGAACTTCTGAATCTAGGCTGTTAAATGAACAATAGGAAGAATAGCAGTCAGAATACTAATCTTTGATACATGCTATTCTTCTTACATCCTCACCCGCTCTGATATCGCTCCTCACACATCAGGTGCTTTCCAACAAAACTGTGTCAAACTCATCCAGACTGACTATTTAAAGGTTAAGTACTAATTTTTCAAAACATTGTCAAAAGTGTTTCAGAAGGCTAGTCACTCCTGCTGAAAAAGCTACAATTAGGGTTTACCACAATTCATTTAAACTGTCAATCTTCAAAAACTTCAAGGAAATCGAGCAAGTGAAATCATCATCTCCTTATAGATTCGTGTTAGCTGCTGTTTGCAAGAGGCTAAATCATACAGGTAATCCCAAATGTTTTTCCTAACAATCTGTCCAATTATTTTACAAAACGAAAAGAACTGTGGGTGCTGGAAATCTGAAACAAGGCACAGAAATTGCTAGAGAAATTCAGCAGGTCTGACAGTATCTGTGGAGAGAAATCAGAGTTAATATTTCGGGTGCAGCAACCCTTCTTCAGAACAGGTCCTGAACAAGGGTGACTGGACATGAAACGTTAACTCTGATTTCTTCCCACAGATGTTGCCAGACCTGCTGAGATTTCCCAGCAATTTCTGCTTTTGTGTCCAATCATTTTACCTAGCATTAACATCAACTCATGGGCTTGTAATTGGCTATGCTTATTTTGTCAATTTCCTATAATGAAAATTCTTATTTTATTTCTCGTGTTCTGAAGCCTCCAATGTAGCTTTACCTCCCTCACAATGACAGTCTCAAACCTCAGCCTTTATCGCTATTAGTTCCTGAGGATAAAAAAAATTATGTTTATTATAGTGTATGGTACGACAGAAAGCAAGATAAAAATCAGATGATATGAGTTGCATGAAGGTTGACACGGCTAGGGGTAAAGTTAAAACATCTGCACATTTCAGTACACAGCTGTCAACAAGTTCAATCACTGTGAAACAGCAATCATCAAAACAAATAGAGCATTGAACTCTGTGGGCAAAGTAGATGTGCACAAATTGTATGGTTCTCACAGCTTAAATACAATGTTCAACTCTAGACTCTAAAGGCATAAAATCTTGAGGGAAGGGTGGATTAGGATTAATTTCTCATGGTAGAAGATTGGAGTAAGAGGAATAAAAGAACTGGAGAAACTTCAATCTTGAAAAGTCAACTGAGAGCTAATTTTATTGAAGTGCAGAAAACAGGCACTAGCAGAGAAAAGATAAATATGACACCACTTCAAGTAAACTTTGGACATGCAGGCAAGGGAATACAACTTAAAACTAATGAAGCAAATTTAGGACTGGTCTCAGGAAGTATTTCTTCACACAAAGAATGGATTTATATATTGGAAAGCGAAAGCAATACCTGAAATCACTTAAGAAACAGCTGGATGTTCTGATAGGGTGACTTCTGGATAGGTGAAGAGGGAATGGCCTTCTTTCATCTTTTGATTTTAGGAGTTCTAAAGTTGACAGATACACTTAAATATAGGGAAGACTGATTGTTGAGCTGGAATTTCTCCTTCTGTCAAATGCACAGCAGTTGGTTTTGGATTAGAATCCTCCAAAAACATTAAATGTTAAAGTGAAAGCCCATGGGATCAAAGAGGAAGTTGTCAACTGGACAATGAATTGACTGAATGATAGGAAACAGAGAGTAGTTATCATTGGTAAGAGTTCTAATTGAACAGCTGTCACCAGTACAGTTCCCTAGGGATCAGTCCTTAGACCCCTGCTGTTCATAATATTTATTAATAACCTTGATGGAAGTTCTGGTAAATAGAATTTCAAAGTTTGTGAATGTCACGTAATTGTGTGGTACAGTATGATGTTGTAAAAAGAGAGCTATATTTCAAAGAGATCTACAGATACTGGACAGATGGAGCTTAAAGGGACTGTTGACTGTAGATTTATATAAATTAGAAATACTTAAAGGAAGAGATCAGTTTCAAAACAAGACTAGTTTACTGAAATGAAGTTTGAATTCTCTTAACAAAAAGTGACACAACAGATCTTAATGAGATTAAACTGCCACAAATTGGGACTTTGTGTTTTTTTTGTGTATCTTTAGTAAAAGTATATGAAATTGAAAAATTAGATGCAGTCATTGTTATCTTGAAGAGAAGCTCATTGTTTCTGTAGGCAAGAAAACTGTAGTCAGGTTGTCTGGGTCCAAGTCATGCGGCCTTTGAATTCAAGTTAAATCAAATTATCAGATTTGCAAGATAACTGGCTATTTTATGCTAACTCCAACTAATGTTAAAATCAGATGAACACTTGTCATTTCAACTACCATAAGGTTTCAAAAGTAAGCAAACCTTTAGCCATCAGGCTAGAGTTCAGAACTTATTACCAGTTTCCCTGCTTAACCTGCCCCATCAGATTCAATGGTAGCTTGGAGTGGTTAACCCAATGTGCCACTAAAGATCCTGGCGATTTCTCTCCCAGATCTCTTCAATGATGCAGTAGAGTATGCCCCGTGCAGACTTATTAGGCTCAGGTACCCCTTGCATTATTGAACTGTGGGAGAACAGAAACTTGCTTTGTTAGCTAAAGGTCCCAACTAAATGTAAAACTCTAAGGTCAGCTGGGGTAAGTGCTATGCTTTCTTGCAAGTAAAGATCCTGTACCGTCGAGAAATCTGCACAATATGACCTTAGGTGAGAATCTAAGCACCACTGTCAAACTTGTCAATTAATATTTTGCAACATTCCACTTAAAGCACTGATTTGAGATTCATTAAATACTCTTTTTTCTGCTGCTGGTGACTAGGCCTTCAGCCATTCAGCTTTGGAATTCACCCCCACATCTGGCCTCAAACCTTTCCATTTAGCCCTGCTCCCTTAAAAAGACTGCTTAAAATCTATTTTTCTTAATCAAGTATTTGGTTACGTGTCTCAATGTCTCCTTGGCACAACATCATGGTTTCTCTGATTACATACCTGTGAAATTTTGAGAGGTCTTATTATGGCAAAGGTGTTATTTGAATGTAAGTTATTGTTGTTAAGTACTGTACTGGTGCTAACTAGGAGAGGTTGAAAGCACAGAGGTAGTGCCCCAATAGTTTACCCAAAAGGGTTGAACAGCCCCATGTGTCATTACAAGATTTCAGCTCCAAACTGATCTGTTTGATAAATTTGTATCGGTCAAAGCATCTGAACGGAAATTACCTAAATATCGCTTTGATCAACTCTTAAGTCTAAGTTTACATGACCATTGCAAACAGTAATCATACCAAGTTGAATATATTGTGCTCAACAGTTTAACTCAATACCTTCGGAGTTAGGCTGAAGTTGTAAAAACAAAACTGACCCAGGACCCAATCCTACTTTGAATCCACTCATTTCTGAATTTCTGGAAGGAGGTTGAGTTATCAATGACCAATATAATCATGGAAGAAAGTTGCATGTCTTCATTGTTAACTCATGCCACTGGATTTCCCAGGCCTTGGAAAACCCAAAAGATGAAAAGAGACAAGAAGGGCTGAATCAATGAGATAACTGGCATTGTACCACTGTTTGTGGGCAGGAAGAGAAGGACTGTATCTTCCAGGCACTACCCAACAACTACTACCATCTCCAACCTCCCAATCTGTCTACTCCAGTGACTTGACTGTCCACATTACTTTTGGACTCCCTGCCTGCCATTGGACTCCACCCCACTCAAACCAGGTTTGGTCTCTACTCGTGTTCGAGATCCGCACAGTGATTCAAACTCCCACCCATTTAACAATGTCTTCCATAGGCCCCAACTCCCACCTCGCCATGCCTATCCACTCTCTTCGGCATCCCCATCTGACAGTTATAGGCTGCATGATATTCAAGAGAACCTCTTCTTCAGGGTCTCTTTCTCAATCCTGAAACAGCCCGCTCCCAACCCCCTACCCTGGACAATGTGTTTCTGAGCTAAAGCCTAGTTACTGTATCACTTCTGAAGAAACAATTATAAATAATCTCCGTCTATTTTGCCTTTTTTACTTTTTCTCTCACCCTTTAAAATAGTTTTCAAACAAACAATTGGTATACAATCCATTTTTGATGTCCTTAATGAATATTAATTTCTGCTGCTTCACATTAAGATTTGGCCTTCAGTAAATAAGGTTTAGCTCCATTCCTTTAACCCTCTCCCTTCCCCCTCCCCTCCTTCCAGTTCCCTATTGACCACTGACAAACCATATGGAGAGATTGAACATAGGATAGACACTAATCACTTTCAGCTGGAGAAATATTTCTTCCTGGAGGCAAAGATGAGTGGGTGAGGGTTTATCCAAACTGAATTTGTCATGCTTCATCCATCTAGAGCTAGTGACAGCCAAGAATACATATTATTGGAGGAAATTAGCATCCCAGTTTTAGCCAGAGATACTGATTTCCAGAGTTGAGAGTTAACAGGAAAAAATAGCACATCTTATTTTGATTTCAAAAGGAAGCCTATTTACATAAAGAAATCAAAACCAGAATCCCAGTGACATGCAGACTTTTCTAAAGTTAAATACCAGGAGCACTAACATCGTCAAAACAATTACACCAACATTAAATCCAATCACACGCTCAACTCCATGGCAATTTCTCAATGCTATAAAATATTCTTCAAGTAATATAAAACTTGTCTCTTTCAATTTTTAGTGACACCAGTGTCATGACCACAGATCATAATTCTGAATCACCCCTATTAACATATCGAACCTTAATTACAATGTGTGTTTTTTAAAAAGTTAAAGCCAAAGCTGACTGGACATTTAGTGGCTGCCTGAAAAGAGACACTCTGGAATATCACACCGACAAGTGTCAATGAAGATGCTTCAAAAGGAGAAATCACACGACTGTAATTTGTAATCTCCTGGGGATAACTCAGATTGCAAACATGATGACAAAAAGCAAAAGACAGCAGTCTGGGTGAAAGACACATTTGCATTTTCTTCCTTTGAAAATACACAAGAACAGGGGTCACAGGGGTCAAAGCCAACATGTGTGTCAGTGGCCTAACATTCTGTTGCGTGGATAGGTGCATGATGAACATCACAGCTTTTAGTTATATAATCACAATGTGGAGATGCTGATGTTGGACTGGGGTGGACAAAATTAAAAATCACACAACACCAGGTTATAGTCCAACTGGTTTATTTGGAAGCACTAGCTTTTGGAGCGCTGCTCCTTCATCAGATAGCTGTGGAGCAGGATCAGAAGACACAACTTAGAGCAAAAAATTAGTGTCATGCAACTGAAATGATATATTGAACAAACCTAGATTGCTGTTAAGTCTTTCATCTTTTAGAATGGGTTGCAGGTTATGGCTCATTAATATGTAAATCCCAGAACTTCTTTTAAGTCACATTCTCGAGACAACTTAGGGTCTTATAAAAAAGGTGACATCTCAGCTCAAATAATGCATTAAAAGGTGTGAGGTTAGAGTCTGTCTGTATCCCAATCTTGAGTCAGACTGGTTCCATTTCCAAAGTAGGAATTTATAAAATATTACATGGATTGACTGTCTACATTGACTGCATGCAGGTTGTGTATTTTTTTTAGCAAAATAGCATGTATCTGCAAATATAATTCTGCAAATGCAAATGAAAATTCACCCCATAGCCTTATGTGTGTATGTGTCCATGAGCGAGAGCGAGAGTGTGACTGTGAGTGTGAGCATATGAGTGTGAGTGCACATAAGAAAGTATTTGTTTGCGTGTGTGTATGCTTAGTAAAATGTGTGTGTGTGATGGAGTGTATGTCTGTGAGAGGGTGTGAGCATGTATGTATGTGTAAGAGGGAGGGTCTGCGTGAGTGTGTGTGTATGAGCACTTGCGTGTGTGAGTGTATAGTGAAGTGAGGTCACCTGTAGTGTGACATGAATCCAAGGTCCTGGTTGAGGCCATCTTCATGGGTTCCAAACTCGGCTGTCAGCCTCTGCTTGGCCACTCTGCGTTTTTGCCTGTCCTAAAGTCAACCCTGGAGAACGGTCACCCGAAGATCCAAGACCAAATGTCCCTCGCCACTGAAGTGTTCCGCAACTGGGAGAGAACACTGACTGGTGATTGTTGCATGGTGACGGTGTCGATTCATCCATTGTCATATTGTCTGCTTGGTCTCGCCTGCATACCATGCCTCAGGCATCCTTGCTTGCAGCGTTTGAGACAGACATTGGCCGAGTCACATGAGTACCTGCCTTGTGCATGGTGGGTGATGTCCCACAATGACAGCATCACTGCAACAGCCTCAGTATTCAATACCAACAACTACCAATCTCCGAGCACCATCCTATAACTCATCCGCTTCATCCTCAACCATAGCATTCTCACCTTTGACAACCAGCTCTTCATCTAGACACATGGAACAGACATGGGGACCAATTTGCACCCCAATATGCCAACATTTTCATGTATAAGTTTGAACAATATTTCTTGGCTACACAGGGCCTCCAAACAGCACTATACACCAGATACATTGGCGACATTTTTATCCTCTGGACCCAAGGCGAGGAGTCAGTGAAACAACTACAGACTGATCAACAAGTTTCATCCCACCATCAGATTTACCATGCACTACTCTTTAGTATCTGTCTCATTCTTGGACACAAGCATCTCCATCAAGGGCGGGCACCTCAGTACCTCACTCTATTTCAAACCCACGGATAACATCTCAATGTTACACTTCTCCAGCTTCCACCCTAAACATTATAAAATAGCCATTCCCTACAGACAAGCCCTACGCATACATAGGACCTGTTCAGATGAAAAATGCAACAGACACCTGAAAGTGCCATTATCAGAACAGGGTACAATGTAGGGTACAATGCTCAACTCATTAATTGTCAGTTCCAACATGCCACAGTGAGAAACCATAATGACAAGAGACGTGACTGACAGGGTACCCTTCGTTGTCCAGTACTTCCCAGGAATGGAGAAACTACATCATGTTCTTCGTAGACAGAGACACATTATCGATTACAATGAGCATCTCACCAAGACTTTCCCTATGCTTCCACTTCTCACCTTTAAACAACCACCAAATCTTAAACAGACCATTGTTCGCAGCAAATTGCCCAGACTTCAGGACAACGTTGACCACAGCACCGTACAACCCCATCATGGCAACCACGACAAGACATGTTAATGTGTCAACATGGATACCATCATTATACATGGGGACACCCCATCCACCATGTACGTGTTAGGTTTTCATGTGACTCGGCCAACATTGTCTATCTCATACACTGCAGGCAAGGATGCCCTGAGGTATGGGTACATTGGCGAGAGTGGCCAAGCAGAGGCTGACAGCCATGAGTCTGGCCTCAAGTGGAACCTTGGGTACAAGTGAACACACACACACACACCTCTTACAGGCTTATGTTCCATCATTCTCAACATTTTATCAAGGATACACATGCAAACACATACTCTCTCACATGCACTCACACTCTCTCTCTTGCTCATAGATGCACACACACATTTAAGTCTATGGGGTGAATTTGCATTTGCAGAATTATATTTGCAGATACATTCTATTTTTGCTCAAAAAGACACAACCTGCAGGCAGTCAATCCATGTAATATTTTATAAATTCCTATTTTAGAAGTAGAACCAGTCTGACTCGAGATTGGGATACACACTCTAACCTCACACCTTTAATGCATTGTCTGAGCTGAGATGTCACTTTTCTTTTTAAAAAAAACCTTGTTATCTTGAGAATGTGCCTTAAAAGAAGTTCTGGAATATACATATTAATGAACCAAAACCTGCAACCCATCCTAAAAGATGAAAGACATAACAGCAATCTAGGTATGTTCAATATATCATTTCAGCTACATGACAGTAATCTTTTGCTATAAATTCTGTGTCTTAGGATCCTCTTCGAAAACTACCTGATGAAGGATCAACACTCCAAAAGCTAGTACATCCAAATGAACCTTTTGGACTATAACCTGGTGTTGTGTGCTTTTTAACTTTATACAATCACAACAGCACTCCAGGTCAAGGAAAATTTATCTTTTCACTGATTGCCAGTCAGTATCTGATGAAAGAAAACAGGATAAAAGCATTTCAATTAACTTACAGTCAAAAACATTGAAATTGCCTGTTTAACTAATAACTTATACCATCCAGTGCTACAATTGTAATGTTCAGCCATCTGCTAGTCATGAACAAGTCAGAGACTAATTCAAATCTTATTTTTGTTAAATTTTGTCTTTTTTGACTCACGTCTGATTTCAAAGCCATGTACAAGTATGTTGAATTATATTACTTCATGCATTCAGTAATTAGTAAAGTTACTGTTTTTGTTAACTCAAGAACACATGGTTATTTGGTCTCCTTTTAAGGGATCCACAAAAAATGGGATGCTTTGTAAAGCAACCAATGGGGCAAGTGAATGATTAAGGGGAGCCAGTTAACCCCTCCTCACCTCGGAAATTAATGGTTTGAGGTATCCATCCAGAACAGTAAGGATTGTCTGAGAACTGGTCATAAGACAGGGTATGATATTGGGATCGATGAGAATATTGGTGTGGTGAAGATTGGCTGATGATTAGCCATGACCCATTTTAGACTGATGTAAAGTCACCATCGTCTCAGAGGATTGCACTTCCATTGGCTCTTTCTCTCCTCTCAGGTTTAACCTAAGGGTGACCATGCCTCAAGTGAATGGGAAGGTTGAGAAGGTGGGACCTCGAAAGTGACCTCAACTGATACAGGAATTGAACCCACACTTTTGGCATCACTCTGCATCACAAACCGGCTGTCCAGCCAACTGAGCTCACTGAGCCCCGGATAAGACCAATGTCACCACATCTGGGTTGAGATTCCAGGAACAGACAAACTGATCCCATATAAAGGAGGCTCACTTCTGGGTTTATCGTTGAATTACAAAGAGCATGCAGAGCAAAGACAAGCTATTCAGCCGTACTGATCTTTATTCTTCATATGATCTTCCGACCAAGACTATTCATCTCACCCCATCAGCATTAACTTTCTCTTGCTCATCTCCAAATATATTTATCAACCTTTCTAATATACCTGTACTTTTCATCTCAACTGGTTTTTAAATCAAGAGATTTTCACATTCTTACTACAAAAAAGGCAGAGAAGTTGTCCCAGAATTCCCAAAAGGCCTTTTTTGGTATGGTATGTGATTTGATCAAAGTGCCTTACATTGCTGCTTAAGGAAGCATTTACTTGTGACCATTTATCCTGCTGCTTATAACTGCTTGGAGAATACCAGCATTGGGTAAAGCAGGGGACTATTCTGAAGGATCCTGCTTGAGATGTGATTTATGTTGATGGGTGGGAAGATGAACAGGATGCATTCCTGGATCTCAGGAGGTGAGCTAGTATGAAAGCAGTGCAGCAGCCTTCAGGGTCAAGGTCATGCATTTCTTAAAGAAGCAATACTTAAACAAGCTGAGGTTTTTAGGGAATTAATACAGCATCTGTAACCTGTGGAAGTGGACTTGAGTTCCTACTGGCCATGTATTATACCAAGGAGACTTGGGTGACATAGTACTGAAGAATTTAATTAACTTTTATTACAGCATGTGTTATTTATATATGTGTACATTACAATCAAAGGTGCTTGCATGCCTGAGCTCAATGAGAAATTCAGATATGCTTTTGCATGCTTCCTGCAGCATGTCATGCTGCAAGAGGATTTAGTAAGATGGAGACTGAGACATTTATACAATGAGGTCACATGCCAAGACATAGTGACAACTTCATGTGCATGTTCCCTTAAAGGTATATTGTATTATCTGGAGTGAGATATAACACAAAACAAGTAAAAAAAAAGCCTTAGAGCTCAATACATTTACTGCAGAAGGATTTCAGTGACCAGCAGTGATCTCATTTAAATAAGGTTAGTATGGAAGCATTCTCCAGGTCACTAATACTTTGTATGACAAGGAAGATGAAAGCACTATTTTTTCTCAGAGATGCCAGCGAGCAGCAAGCAGTTATTTGGCTTTTGGGTTTTATATCTATCTTGGTGGTTTGCCCAGAAAGCGGGATTTTGTTGACAGCACACATGTGGTTGTGAGCTCCTGGAGATAAAAGTATCCCTTTTGTGAAATCATAAGGGGTACAATGAAATTGATGCTTCAATGCCAGATTCCACAGTGGATCACAATGCTTTTAGCTTTTACTAATCCAGTATTCTATCACAAGTTGAAGGCGGCCAAAGTTAGACCATGAGATATAGGAGCATAAGTAGGCCATTCAGCCCATCTAGTCTAGCCCACCATTCAATGAGGTCATGGCTGATCTGATAATCCTCAGCTTTATTTCCTTACCTTGTCTCCATAATCCTTGATACCCTTTTCCCCATATAGCCCTCAATATACGTCATGACCCAGCTTTAAAAGCCCTCAGCAGTAAAGAATTCCATAGATTCACAACCCTTTGAGAGAAGAAACAACCTTTCAGTGTCCTTCGAATCTCACACGTTTCAATAAAGGTCTATACACATTCTTCTAAATTTCATGAGTACTATTCCAAGCTACTCGCCCTCTCCTCAGTAGAAAATTCCTCCATATCTATCTGTGATGTGGCTTTCTGCATTCCTTCCCCATGTAAATTACTTACAGCTCTTCTATTTTTCCTGTCAAAGTATATAAACTCATTTCTCAGATTATATTCCATCTGCCAAGTATTTGCCCACTCACTTAACCTGTCTATGTCCCTCTATGTCACCCTCATTACTTACCATCCCACCTATTTTTATGCCATCTGTAAACTAAATACTATGTTACGTAGATCAGTTTCAAAATCATGGGCAGGCTGAATAGGGTAGATAGGGAGGGGTTGTTCCTGCTCTTGGAAGGAACAAGAACAAGACTGCATAGATTAAAAATAATGTGAAAAAAAGCAAGGATGAAGTGAGAGAAAGTTTTATTACTGAGCCAGTAGTTAGGTTACAGAATTCACTGCCTGGGAGTGTGGAGGAGGCAGGTTCAATTGAGGCAGCTGAGAGACCATTGGATGACTATGTGGAAAGAAATAGTGCACAAGGATATGGAGAAGAAGCAGGAGATTGAGACTAGGTAATGATACTTGTTTGAAGAGCCAGTGCAGGCACGATGGGCTGAATGGCCTCCTTCAGTGTCATAATAGTTCTGGTTTTCAGTTATGGTCACTGTTCCCTGGGGATCTTTCACTGAGATAAATTTATGAAACCTGACTAATTTCATATTACCACATCCAAAATAGCCCAATCCTTCACCTGAATCTACAACATATTGTTCCAGGAATTCTTGTGGCTACCTTTGCCAATTTGATTTTTCCAATTGACATGAAGATTGATGTCACCCATGATTAATGTAATGTCTTTTTCATGTCTTACTTATTCTGTCCTAAAGTACAATTGCTGTATGTGCGCTTGAAGACTATGCCTATTAGTCTCTTTCCCCCTCTTTTTTATATTTTGCCTCCACCTCCATAGATTCTACATCATCTGATCCAACATAATTTCTTGCTATCTCCCATCACTCTTCCCCGTTGTTACAAAAAGTCCCATACTCCTAAATATATCTTACCCCACTTCGATCTTGTTATAAGCTTATCTCTGTAATGGCTATATGATTATGCACATTAACTTTTATTTTTGCCGTGAATTGATTTATTTTGTTCTGAATACTGCACGCATTTCATTAAAGAGTCATTAATTTTGACATTTTTTCCCCAAATGTCCCAAACTCTAAGTGACATTATCAAAACAGTTGCCCTGCTATGCTGCCATATCCTTTTATTTGTAACCCCTCTGCCTGCGTCCTCATCCCTCTAATTAGTCCCAAAAGCTCCACAACTCACAGTTCTTCCACATTGTTGGGGAGGCAATGGCCAAGCGGTAATATTAATCTAGAGAAAACAGGTAATGCTTTCTCTTGTTCAAATCCTACCATGGCAGATGATGGAAATGACTTTTACAGAGATCTGGAATTAAGGGTCTAATGACGACCATGAAACCATTGTCAATTGCTGTGAAAACCCATCTGATTCACTAATATCCTTTAGAGAAGGAAACTGCTGTCTTTGCTTGGTCTGGCCTGCATGTGACTTCAGACCCACTGCAATATGATTGACCTTTAATATCCTCTGGCAAATTAGCAATGGTCTGTAAATGCTAGATTGGGTAAAGAAAGGTTCCCAATTATTGCAATGAAGGAGAATCAAAGGGACCACAAATGCTCCTATTTCTACCAGAGTCACTAGAGAAGACATGACTGGACTGAATTTTCAATCAGTGGTAATTACGGGCTGGACATGGGCCATCCAGGTCCATGCCTGTTTGCCTACTAGAAGTTTCAAAACTGAAACCAATTAAAAGGCCAGGGAGCATGCTCACCATTCAGTCAGGGACAGCAAATAGACAACCAATGGGAGGTGCTGCAGCACTTGAATACTGACAGAGGGAGGTGGTAGAAGGCCAGATTAGCTTGACTCACTGTTTAAAACAAAGTCACATCTGCCAGGCCATGAGCACAGAGAAACATGTCCTCTAGAGAATGGCTACGAGTCACACCTCTGGCTCTGTAGCCATGATAGGTCCATCATATAATCCATCCCACTTCCCAAATCATACTTCCTGTCCTGAGGCCAAACTCTGCAACCAACTGTATTGATAGAAAAATCCAGTTAGCACAGAAATTGGCCTTTAATAGGCCCCATAATTAATCAGTAGTTGCCCTCAATTGGCTTCCCAGTTGTTTGGAAACATCAAGCAGCCAATAAGATCCCAAGCCATCTTGTAAATTGGTTAGGGGTGGTGGTGATAGCAGTAGCAAACTGCACATCTGCCTGCTCTCAATCGGACCACACTTTAATCTAAAACTCCTGGTCCATGTTTCTGCTGTGGCTTAGTTGGTGGCAATTCTCCCAACCAGAAAGTTGTGGATCCAAACCCATCCCCAGTCTTGAGATCAAAAATTTTCCGTCAGAACTCCAATGTGGCAGTGTCAATATGTTGCATCGTCAGAGGAGCTTTCTTCCGGGTGAGATATTACATCGAGGCCTGGCCTACACACTTAACTGGCTGACAAGGTCCTGTGCTACAATTTTTGAACAGCCAGGGAGTTTCCCCCGGTTGCCTTGGCCAATATTTATACCTAAATCCACGTCAGAAGAACAGATTGTCTGGTTATTGACACAGGACTGTTTGTAGGAATTTGCTACGTACATAATGGATGTCATGCTTTTCAAATTACACTCCCAAATTATTTCTTTGGCTGTAAAATGCATTAGATATTCTGTGGTCATGAGAGGTGCTATATAAATCCCAGTCCCTCTTCTCACAGAAGCAGTGGTTCCACAAGGAGAGGGCTGCAGTACATTCCTGCAAAACGGCTTCATGATCTTTGAATGGTCTGGATAGGAACAAAGGTGTCCACCCAAAGGAGTGAAAACTGGAACTGTCAGAGATGCTTTCTTCAACTGGCAGAATGCGAACAGTAGAACTGCAGCTATTACATTGCTTTGAGGGGCTGGGAAGCAGATGGCCCTGGATCCACCAGGACCTCCAAGGATGTCTGCTTGCTATCAATACTATGCATCAGCACCTCACTCATACATGATGTGCACGCCTTCAGGCTTGTCTCCATGGTGCATAAGCTGCTAGGCACATGACTCAATTACAGCATCAGTTTATCACAGTTGAAATGCTAAACCACAGAGGTCTGGATCCAGTGCCTTTGCAGCTGCTGGAGATGGTTCTTATCCATCAACAACAGGCCTCTTCTTCCACCTACTGCTCTTCCTGTTCCTGCTGCCTGGTGGTCAGTAATTCTACATCAGTGTTCTCTTCATGCCCTCTATTTATATCATCAAGAGTGATGTAATGGGCTTCAGCACACCATGTCTTGGAACTGATGTTTCTTTAAGAACGTAAAGAGCAAAACAACATAGCAAATTAATAGGTAGCTGACTGGAAGTTGTGGACCTGAGCATCACTCTCATATATGTTGGAAAGTCCAGAATGCTGACATTTGCAGTCAACCTGACCAGAATGGAGAATGACAACCCATCCTGGACTTCCCACATAGATGCAATGGTCAAGAAGGTACAATAATGCCTCTTCTTCATCAGACAGGTCAGGACATTTGACATGTCCATATGGACCCTCACCAACTTTTACAAATGCACCCCTGAAAGCATATTGTCCAGTTGCATAACAGCCTGGTATGGCAACTGCTCTGCCCAGGACTGTAAGAAATTACAGTAGGCTGTGTGCATGGCCTAGACCATCATGGAGGCTAACCTTCCACCCACTTACACAGCTCATTACCACCGAAAGGCTGCCAATATCATTAAAGACCCATTGCACCCCAGTAATGCTTTCCTACAACTTCTTCCATCAGGCAGAAGGTACAGCAGCTTGAACACATGCACCAACAGGTTCAAGAACAGCTTCAGGCACATGTGATAATAAATAAATCAAAGAAATGAAAGAAAACAATGAACCTTCAGTAGAGATCTGCCAATTCATAGCATTATTTTCTGATCCTCTATGATGTTGCATTGCCTGCAGTCTATTGCCATGTCTTTAAATGGTTGTGACTATTTGACTATAGAGGAACTGTAACAACTGTAAAGCAGCTCTTGACCTGTCTTCAGTTAAATGGTGTTTCGCCCATAGAGACATATGACTTACAGCAGCATTATAAAGCTTGCTCCAACATTGACAGTGCCACTTCCCTTTACATCTAGAAGCTAATCTGAAGGCAACGTTGCCTTTTTGATCTTTCATGCATTAGATACTTGCAGATACTTGTGTGGAATTAGTTTGACTTGTGACTACTGAACCAATCCCTACTGTATCTGAGGTTATGCAATTGCTGCATGCTGCTATTTTAACAGCAGTGTTTCATTGATAGGACACAGTTGGCAGATGCCACATAACTGACTGCATTTTTAAATCTGTGTAAAGATTCACACTTGCTTTCTCCTTCCTCATAAAAATCATGGAAGTTCTCTCAACAGAGCCCTAATTTCTTTGCATTGTACTATGCTGCTGTGATGGTCTCAATCACCTACTGCCATGATCTATCATCCATTAAGACAAGTAGTGATTACTCCTTTGTTTTACTCCTTGCCACCAGGGCACTAACACAGAATTCCAAGTCTCATGAGGTTATGAGTTCAGCAGTAGCACTTTAGTTGCCTCTGCCAAATGATTGCTCTCAATATGAAGCCCCAGGACCTACCATGTTATGTTGGTGGGATACAAATGTATCTAAGAATGTGGACAAGTGAGATACGAGGTGGATCTGGTCTAATCTATTGCCCATTCTTGAGGCCAAAGGAAATTGGACCTTCGACAATCTCATGAGACCTGCATGGTGTCACTTACAGTGTGATTCTATGAGAGTCTCACTGCATCATCCCCGAAGTCCTGAATCACAGTGCAAGTAATTGAGCCACACTTCCATGGTTTCATTGGATATAACTTGGGAAGGTGAACTAGGATAAGTGGCCACTGTGAACCTGGAAATTGAATAAATCCACACAAGCCCAAATATCCTGTACAGCAGAATTACAAAGAGCGACGTAGATGCAATCTGTACTTTAAGTGGATTTGAAATTGCCAAGAGACAATGATTATTTGTGTAACATATGACCAAAGTACAACCTCGATTGTCCGAACATCGAATATCAGAATTTTGCATTATTCAAATGAGATCTCAAGGTCCCGTAAAAATGGTATAAGGCAACTCAGCATTCAGTTACCAGTTAGATGGTGGGCATTGCCAGATAACAGAGACATGTTCGGATAACTGGCACTCACAAATTACCACTGCTTTATGTTCAGATCAGTTATCCAAATGATCAATTATCCAAACAAAATACTCCCCTTCCATCTCGTTCAGATAATCGAGGTTGTTCTGTACTGTTAAAGTAGGGAGGAAA
Organism: Hemiscyllium ocellatum; assembly: GCF_020745735.1. Classification (NCBI taxonomy): domain Eukaryota; kingdom Metazoa; phylum Chordata; class Chondrichthyes; order Orectolobiformes; family Hemiscylliidae; genus Hemiscyllium; species Hemiscyllium ocellatum. The sequence continues at coordinate 88,298,788 of NC_083411.1, read as the reverse complement.
AAGTCATTAATGAATGGGCTATTGTGAAACAATTAAAAGATGTCTTGAGTCACAGAGTTTTTCCAGCACAGATGGTTGTCATTTGGCCAACTGAGACCATTCTGGCTTGGTGTAGAGCAAATCCAGACAGTCCCATATCCTGCTTAACTCCTTACTCTACATGTACCCTAGGATCTTTATCAATTGCCTCTGATGGACAGTGAAGGTCTAACGCACTATAAATCACTGCACCAAAAGTTTTTCCTCACAGCATTGCTGCATCTATTACTCAGTGCCATAGATATGTTCCCACTCTTTGTGGCATCAAATACTGGGAGCCTTCCTTATCTAGGAGTGTGATGGAACACTCACCAATTGCTGGATGAGTACAGCACTAATAAAGAAGCTGAACACCGTCAGGTCAAAGCAATCAATATGATTGGCACTCTCTTCACAACTGACGCTCAGTACCAGCATTGTGTACCATTTACAAGATGGACTGCAAAAATTCACCAAGGCTCCTTAGATAGCACATTCCAAGTCTACACTCGCTGCCACCTAAAAAAGGACCAGGCCAACAAATACATGGGAACACCACCACCTACAAATTTTCCCAGGTCACTCACCATTCTGACTTGGAAATATATCACCATTCTTTCAGTGTTGCTACAATAAAGTTCTGGAACTCCCTCTCTTAATAACCTCATGGGAGTGCCTACAACAAATGGACTGCAGTGGTCCAAGGAGTTAGCTCACCATCACATTCTAAAGGGCAACTCGGAATGGACATACAAGTGCTGGCTTAGCCAGAGATGCGCTTGTCCCATAGGTGATTAAAGAGTTCTAAACCATCTAATCTTGTTCACATCCATCAAATTTGACCTCCTTTGTTCCAAGGAGAATAACCCCAGGTTCTAGCTTTGTAGCAACGTTCCCTAATTGCTGGAACCCATCTAAGAAATGTCTTCTGCAATCTGTCAAGAATCTTTTTATCTTTTCTGATGCGTGGAGACCAGATCTGGACACACTCTCCCTCGATCTAACCAGAGCTTTATAATGGGGAGAGCATACATTTCCTGCGATAGCACTTAATACCTCACCTTATGAAGCTCAAGCCTCTATATTCTTTGTTAACTACTCAGTCTAATTTGCCACCTTCAAATGATTATAAACTTAAATCCCCAAGTCTTTCTTTACTTATCTGATGAGACTTTACTATTCATAATTCGGCAAATTATGCTAACACCTCTATCTTTATGCTGAAAACAAACAAAAAGTTAAAATTTGTACATGTATTTTCCAGAGACCTTGCCCCTTTAAAATGAGGGGAAGAATCGGATGCAGACAGTTCCCTGTGGCATTGCTGTGTATTCTGTGGTTCTCTGATAAGCCTGGCTGAAAAACTTCCAGCTGTGAACGCCAAACTGCTCTAATCTCATCCTATCAGTCCAGCATGGAGACGTCATTTACAGACAGTGGCTGCAAGATATCAAACTGTGGCTTTGGATCTCATGCTTGAACTTGCACTCCTGAGTTAACATAGAGGACTCACTCAATTGAAGGAGTAAACAGCTCCCTCCCGTGGTCATCATGTGCTATCACACCAAGGTGCAACGTAATTTGGTAGTTTAAACAAAACAGCAAAACAAAAACCTGGTTTCTCTTACAATTGGAACCAGACCAAAAATTATCATGTCTGCTACCTAATAATTATTAACAATAAGAATTAATATACTTTATATTACAATAGAATACCTTTCTAATCTTTGATGTCAGGAACCTGATTAATATGGTGACTATCTTCTCTCTCCCTGTTTGAACTTTTGGTTTTGATGTAGAAATGATATGCATTCTGAAGGTAGTCTGCCATCTTTACAAGATCTAGTCTATATGTAATTCCAAATTGACAGCAATGCAGGCAGCTCTTACAAAGCCACTCAGATCAAGGGCAATTAGGGGCGGGCAACAAATTTTAGCCTTGCCAGCGACATCTACATCCATTTATAGAAAAATCCTAAGGAAGGTTCATAGTATGGCAGCAAATAATTTAGAAGTAAGAACAGAGAAATGCTGGAAACATTCAGATCAGGCACCATCTGTGAATATCTACAAATGTTTTAGGTTATGATCCATTATCAGAAAATGGAAAAAAAAGGCTATGGATGTTTGCTGTTCAGGGGGACTTGGATGTCCTTGCATAAGAAAACACAATGTTTTTAAAGCAAGCATTTAGAAAATCAAATGGAATGTTGGCTTTTATTGCAAGGGGACTGGTGTATAAGAGCAGAGAAGTATTCCCACCTCAGGCGACTGACTGTGTGGAGTTTGCACGTTCTCCCCGTGTCTGCGTGGGTTTCCTCCGGGTGCTCCGGTTTCCTCCCACAGTCCAAAGATGTGCGGGTCAGGGTGAATTGGCCATGCTAAATTGCCCATAGTGTTAGGTAAGGGGTAAATGTAGGGGTATGGGTGGGTTGCGCTTCGGCGGGTCGGTGTGGACTTGTTGGGCCGAAGGGCCTGTTTCCACACTGTAAGTAATCTAATCTAATCTAATCTAATCTAAACTGTGCAGGCACATGGTGCAACCTGGGACACGCAGCAAGCCTTCCTTAAAGTTGTTTATAGAATACACAAAAGGACAGGGATTTAAAAGTAAATTACTGCAGATGCTGGAATCTGAAACCAAAAGAGAAAATGCTGGAAAATCTCAGCAGGTCTGGCAGCCTCTGTAAGGAGAGAAAAGAGCTGACATTTAGAGTCTAACTGACCCTTTGTCAAAACTAGGTCTCTGTGTGCTAGTTCGTCAAGTTACTAATGTGTAATAAAACTACAATTGCCTTGTAGTAATATTAAATAAGACTGCAAGTGCTTTTTGAGATATGTAAAAAAGGTCAACTAAAGGCATGAGTGGACATGGGACTGCTGGAAAATGAGTTTAGAGATGTAATAAATGGGGAACAACAAAATGGCAGAGAAACTGAATGTGTAGTTTACATCAGTTTCACAGTGGAAGACACCAGTAGCATACCAGAACTTCAAAGGTTTTGGGGGCATAGGTGAATGTAGTGGCCATCATTAAGGGGAAAATGCTCAGTAAGTTGAAACATCCGAAGGCGGATAATCACCCGTACCAGATGGACTACACCCAGAGTTCTGACGGAGATAGCTGAGGCATTAGTGGTGATCTGAGCTGAAAATGTGTTGCTGGAAACGCGCAGGAAGTCAGGCAGCATCCAAGGAACAGGTGATTCAACGTTTCGGGCATAAGCGGGAGTCAGAAGAGGTCCCAGAGAACTGGAAAATGGTTAATGTAACACCCTGTTTAAGTAGGAAGGGAGGCAGAAGACAGTGAACTACAGGCTGGTTAGCCTGACCATGCTCATTGCTAAGATTTTAGAGTTCATTATCAAAGATGAAATTGTACTTGGAAATGCATGGTAAAATAAGGCTCAGTCACCAGGACTTTGTCAAGGGGAGGTCATGCTTGACAAATCTGTTCGAACTCTTTGAGGGGGTAATGAGCATCTTTGACAAAGGAGAGCCAGTGGACATAGATTCCCTACAAAGTGGAAGCAGGCCTTTTGGCCCATCGAGTCCACACCAACCCTTCAAAGAGCATCCCATCCCTCTCCCCTATAACCTTGCATTTCCCATGGCTAACCCACCTAGTCTGCACCTCCATGAACATTATGGCAACTTTGCATGGCCAATCCATCTGACTTGCACATCTTTGGACTGTGGCAGAAAATGGGAGCAAACTCACAGACATTGGGTGAATGTGCAAACTCCACAAAGATAGTCACCCAAGGGCGGAATTGAACCTGGATCAACCTGTGAGGCAGCAGTGCTAATCATTGAGCCACATTCAGTCCTCAATAGTTACTGCTCCTTAATGCACTTGACTTCCTTAAAACAGTTATCCTGCTTACATTAATTTTATTAAGTCTCTAATTCAATAATGACTTCTTTAGGGTGGCTGGCATTCTGACCTCTCTACCTCTGCTATAAATACTGATGCACAATAGTTATTCAGCATGGCCACTTTAATTTTCAATCAGATCATTGACATCAGTTTAAGGGGTCAATTTGGACCACCATTTCTTGAAAGCAATTGCAAAATAAGGATTGATTTTAATACCCCCCGCAAGTTTATTTTCATATTTCTCTTTCGTAACACTTGCTAATTGCTTAACACTATTTATGAGCTGTACTCTTCTAAAACAAAAATGCAAAAGATTTTACGTTGTTTTGTTCTGTACCTTACCTTTGCTCTCATATCTATTTTTGGCAAGTAGAGCTCTATGCACTTTTGGTGTATACAATGGTTCTGTATATCCCATCCAGTAAAGAGCTTAACTCATACACATCATCTGTGGGTCTGTGCATACTGATCCCTGAAAGCAATGTCATTCCTCAAGTGACAATACAATACAAGGAATGTCAAAAGTGGCAATCACAAGTCAATTTACATCTTGACCATATATGAGCAGACTCCAAATGTCAATGTGTCTGCCACCATAAATAGGATGACAGATACATTAACCTTTGCTTTACAATCCCATATTAACATAGAACATGGGACTGTACAGCATAGTACATTGGCCCACATCAAAGTGCCTTCTCCAAAACAAAGATGCAGTGAATTACGGCCGACCATGAGAGGGATGATAGAAAAATAATACATGTAAAAGTGAACATCCCAAAAGCCCACTCCACACTGGTGGCTTCCTTCCATTCTCAGTCAGTATCCCACATGATTGACCTCATTTGTACCATCTTAGGGCAGCACAGCAGCTCAGTGGTTAGCACTGCTGTCTTACAGCACCAGAGTCCTAGATTCAATTCCAGCCTCAGGCAAGTGTTTGCACATTCTCAGCGTCTATGTGGGCTTCCTTCTGCTGCAAAGATGTACAGGTTAAGTGGATTGACCATGCTATAGTGCCCAGGGATGTGCAGGCTAAGTGGATTAACCATGGGAAATTCAGGTTACAGGAATAGGATGGGGTGGGATGCTCTTCAGAGGGGCATTGTGTTAGAGTGCAGGTTCATAGCTCCTTGAAAGTGGAGTCGCAGGTAGATAGGATACTGAAGAAGGCGTTTGGTATGCTTTCCTTTATTGATCAGAGTATTGAGTACAGGAGTTGGGAGGTCATGTTGCGGCTGTACAGGACATTGGTTAGGCCACTATTGGAATATTGCGTGAGTCTCCTTCCTATCGGAAAGACGTTGTGAAACTTGAAAGTGTTCAGAAAAGATTTACAAGGATGTTGCCAGGGTTGGAGGATTTGAGCTACAGGGAGAGGCTGAACAGGCTGGGGGTGTTTTCCCTGGAGTGTCGGTGACTGAGGGGTGACCTTATAGAGGTTTACAAAATTATGAGTGGCATGGATAGGATAAATAGACAAAGTCTTTTCCCTGGGGTCGGTGAGTCCAGAACTAGAGGGCATAGGTTTAGGGTGAGTGGGGAAAGATATAAAAGAGACCTAAGGGGCAACTTTTCATGCAGACAGTGGTAGGTGTATGCAATGAGCTGCCAGAGGATGTGGTGGAGGCTGGTACAATTGCAACATTTAAAAGGTATCTGGATGGGTATATGAATAGGAAGGGCTTGGAGGGATATAGGCCGGGTGCTGGCAGGTGGGACGAGATTGGGTTGGGATATCTGGTCAGCATGGACGGGTTGGACTGAAGGGTCTGTTTCCATGCTCTACATCTCTATGACTCTATGAGAGTGGTTCATTTTGGCCATGAGAGAGTGTTCCCTTCAGGTTCCTCATTCCAAAAATTAAAGTAAACTCTGATTTAGTGATTGCAGTCTTACCTGTTTATGTCGACACCCTGCCCATCTCAATCACAAAATCAAATCCCCCTCCATTCTTCTATTTGCCCCTTATATCTTACCACATAATCACAGTATGGATATAAAGGTTGCTCTGATAAGTTAGCAATGACTTTTTTTTCCGCCCTAATGTCACCAATTGATGAAGCATTATGTATCTTGTCATCTCCAGCTTTCCATTCTGTTTCAAATTTAGTTTGAAGTAACTGGGCCAGATTTCTGTGGAGTTGGGGCAGATTTCAAGGCATTTTAAAATTGCAGGCTGGATCCAGATGTGATAGTCAGCCCACATTTTCAGCAGATCCCATCATGCTGGCAGAGGGATGGGATAGGGTATAAACCTGAATTCGGCAGGGCTTTTTGAAACTTAGAAGGCAGGTTATGTGGAAAAAACTTCATGGAACCAGTGGTGCAGGCATAAACGGGTAGGGCCAGTATGAATCATTAAATTGTTCACAGGAACATAGGATATATGAGCAGAATTAGGCCATTTGCCCCATCAAGTCTGCTCTCCGTTTGATTGAAGTTGATATGTTTCTCAACCTCATTCTCCTGCCTCTCCCATAAACTTTGATTCACTTGCCAATCAAGAACCTCTTCCTCTCTCTCTCACACACACACACACACAATGATTTGGTCTCCACAGCCTTCTGTGGTAATGATTTCCACAGATTCACCACCCTCTGACTCAAAAAATTCCTCCTCATTGCAGCTCTAAAAGGTTGTTCCTTTACTATGAGACTGTGCCTGCAAGACATAGTTTCTCCTATTAGTGGAAACATCTTCTCCACTTCCACTTTATCCAGGCATAATGTCACATTTTTCCCACATTGTATTCCATCTGCCACTTCTTTGGCCACTCTCCTGGCCCGTCCATGTCCTGCTGTTACCTCCCCACTTCCTATACTTCCACTTACTTTTGTGTCATCTGCAAACTTCACAGTTCCTCTGCCCAGATCATTAATGTATATCATGATCAGCTATGGTCCCAAAACAGACCCGTGCAAATGTTCACTACTCAATGATCGCCATCCCAAAAAAAACCCTACATCCAATTCTATCTTCTGCCAGTTAGCCAATCCTCTAAACATGCCAGTATCTAGCCCCTAACACAATGGGCTTTTATCTCATTTAGCAGCCTCCTGTGCAGCACCTTGTCAAAGGCGTTCTGGAAATCCAAATAGATTATGCCCACTAACTCTCCTTTGTCTAACTTGCTTATCATCTCCTCAAAGAAGTCCAACAGGTTTGTTAGACATGCTCTCACCTTGATGAAGCCATGCTGACTCAGTCCTATTTTATCACACATTTCCAAGTACTCCGCAATTTCATCCTCAATAAAGGACACTAAATTCTGACCAACAACTGGGGTCAGACCATCCTATAGTTCCCTGTTTTCTGCCTCCCTCTCTTCATAAGCATGAGTGTTACATTAGACATTTTCTAATCCCTGACTTCAATGATTTCTGAAAGATCATCAATGTCTCTACAATCTCCTCAGTACTCTGTGGTATAGTCCATCTGGTCTGGGTGGTTTATCCACTTTCAGCTTCCCCAGCACTTTCTCCTTAGTGGATGGCCACTACACTCATCTCTGCCCTCAAATCTCTTAAAGTTCTGGTATGCTGCTGGTGTCTTCCACTTTGACAACTGATGTAAGGTACCTACTCAGTTCCTCTGCCCTTTCATTGTTCCCCATTACTACTTCTCCAGCCTCATTTCCCAGCAATCCAATGCCCACTCTTTCCACTCTCTCAATACCTAAAAAAGCACCTACAATCTCCTTTCATATTACTAGCTAACTGAACTTTAATATTTCATCGTCTCCCCCACCACCTGCAACGCATTATAACTTTTTTAAAGTTATCCTCTGCTATTTTTTTAAAGGCTTCCAATCCTCTGGTTTAGCACTAATCTACACCACATTGTATGCTTTATCTTGTGCTTTTATGCTGGCCCAGACTTCTCTTGTCAGCCATGGTTACCTAATCCTACCCTTAGTATGTTTCTTGTTCCTAGAGATGAATTTCTGCTGTGCCTCCTGAATTCCCCATTGCTGCTCCACTGTCTTCCCTGCTAGTTTCCTCTTCCAATCAGCTTTGACCAGTTCCTCCCTCATGTCTTTGTAGTTACCTTTACTCAATTATAATGCCATTACTTCAAATTCCAGCTTCTCCCTCTCAAACTGCAAGGTGAATTCTATCATATTATGGCTACTGCCCCCTAGGCGTACCTTCACCTAATCAAGTTTGTTTTATTACACATCATCATATACAAAATTGCCTGTTCCCTAGTGGGCTCTACCATAAGCTGCTCCAAAAAAAAATCATCTGGCAGACATTCAGTAAGTTTCTTTTCTTGAGATCCACTACCAACTGAATTTCCCCAGATCACCTGCACACTGAAGTCCCCCATGATTATTTAATATTGCCTTTCCTATAAGCCTTTTCTATCTCCTGATTTCTTTTCTTCTCCATATCCTTACTATGCTATGAGGTCTGTACACAAATTTCACCAGGGTTTCTCAACTCCACTCTCAGATTCCACACATGCTGAGTCTACATCATTTCTTGATATAATTTAACTTTTGTTCTTTTCTTACTAAATGGGCAACTCTGTGCATCTTTTTGATAGGTCTCATTTCCTTGGATATTTAGTTTTGTTAGACTTTGGGCTCAATCTACCAACTTATTTTCTTCTATGTGTGAGCCCAGTCCTGCGTGCTCTTTAAATAAAGCAATAGGAAAAGATATTCAATCGTACACTTTCAGTTTTATTCCAACAATAAGTGGATAAAGTATACAGAGCTCTGGGTCTAAACCTTTCTGTCCCTGACAAACTACTAAATAAGTCAGTTCACAAAGAACAAAAGACGTATTCCTGCCCCTGACCCAGTCTTTTATACCAGACAAAACATCAGCCCATCGCTCAAGTGAGATTGTCTTCTAATTGGCTGTTGCTCTGACTCCATTCCCCACCTCCTCGCATTACCGGATGTCCGATCCCACGTGACCTTCCTTTGTCTCTCAAAAGGAGCACCATGCGGCCTCCTTTCGGGCGCGAAACGGCAGACTCGCACACTACCGGGGCGCGTACGTGACCTCCCGGCACTCTTCCGGAGCGAGAAACAGGGAGACCACGTGACCGCGCCCGCGTCTCAGAGCATCACGTGATCATCCTCTGCACACACATCAGAGGACCACGTGACCTCCGAACGCCGAGGACACGCTCACTCGCAGTCTAGAATCCATTCTACCGGTAAGCCTTTTATATATATATTTACAGTTTCCAGCCCTGATCCCCTTGCAGCCAGGTCTCTGTGATACCTGCAACGTCATAGCCACTAATGTCAATCTAGGCTACAAAGCTCATTTACTTTGTTTTGCATACTGCATTTAAGTATAACACCCTCAGTTCTGCATTTATTGCTACCCTTCTCCTAGTTGTCCCTCATTTCTTGTGCCTGAAGTTATTCCCTGTTCTATTTACAGAACAACCTCAATTAAGCAAAAGAGACGGGCGAGGAGTATTTTGTTCGGATAACTGATTGTTCAGATAGTGTTTTTACAGGACTTTGACATCTTGTTCAAATAATCTGAAATTTGGATAATTGAAACCAATTTGAGAAGATTTACAGCTCAGGTTGATAATCAGTATGTAAGTTAGCTCGCTGAGCTGGAAGGTTTGTTTTCAGATGTTTTGTCACCATACCAGGTAACATCATCAGTGAGAGTCTCTGGTGAAGTGCTGGTGGTATATCCCACCTCTCTGTTTATAGGTCTTGATGTTATAACACGGTGTTGTAAACTCTCCTGCTTAACTTAAAACCAGCAACACAAGATTTGTCCCCTGCAGTAATCTGTAAAAATTTGAGTGGCCAAGAACTATGTAAAGTAAAAACTAACAACTTTATTTCTTAAAATATAACAGAATAATTCATTAACCACTATTTACATTTTTTTCCTCTAATCTATGTTTTATCTTCCCTTCTATAATACCAGTCTGATAAAACTCCCAATTAAGATTTACAAAACAACATTTCATATCTCAAAACCAGGCAGCTGTAGGTTCTTGTCTTTGGATCTTCCTGTGTCTTCTTTTCTCCTCGCTAGGAATTTCTGTCTTAAAGGTTACTGATCAAAAAGGTACTTTTAAGAGAGACACTTTTTCCAGGCAGTCTGTTACATGCTAGGACTTGGCAGCTCTCCTCTGAACTGTGCAATTTCCCCCGGTCTTATACTCCAGAGCATCGGATTGTGTCATTGGCTTTTAAGATTGTCAATATATTCAATTCAAACTTAATTGGAAATTGGTATGTTTTTCGTGGTATAATTTAAACTGATTGGCCAAATTCAAATTTGTTTTTGTCTCCAGGAAATGAACTAATCAAGTTATTCGATCCAATGTTATATTGTTGCCTTATTGGAAACACTGGTGCTCTGTCCGGTAGTTCTGCTGCTTTTACTCTCTTAAAGGTACACTCACATCTTCATAACATTTGGTTTCTTAAAGTGGATGATGTCATTTCCGATTTTTTTCCCAAAGGGAAGGTAGATGGGATTTAAATCAATGGAATTCTGGTTAGAATGCTGTGCCTCTAAGAATTCTCATGCATGTCTTTGTTTCATCTGTCCTAGGATGTGTGTGTTGTCCCAGTCAAAAAGTGGTGTCCTTTTTTGTCTGTACATATGGAAACTAGTGATAGTGGGTCATGTCTTTTGGTGGCTAGTTGGTGTTCATGTACCCTGGTGACAAGTTTCCTGCTTGTTTGTCTGATGTAGTGTTTTTTTTACAGTTCTTGCATGGTATTTTGTAAATGGAGTTAGTTTTGCTGGTAGTGTTTAATGGATCCTTTAGGTTGATTAGTCACTGTTTAAGTGTGTTGGTAGGTTTGTGGGCTACCATGATGCCAAGGGGTCTAAGTAGTCTGGAAGTCATTTCTGATATGTCTTTGATGTAAGGTAATGTGGCTATCCACCATCAACAATATCCTGACAGGCATAAAGTTCACAAAAGAGGAGGAGAACGACAACAGACTCCCATTCCTGGATGTGATATTGAATGTATGGTTAGCGGAGAGCTTCAAACCATCGTCTACAGAAAAAATACAAATACAAACTACATACTTAACCTCAGAAGCAATCACCCCAACCCCCACAAACAGAACTGCACCAAGACATTGTTTCAATGAGCTACATCACACTGCAGTATCTGAGAGCAACACAACAACTGGATCTCCCCACCTACCTCTCATTCCCAGGACCAAGACCAAAGCACCAGTGAAAACAATAATGGAGTCACATGTAACTCAGACTAGCATATTCGTGTTTGATATATTTCTTTTGCAATATTCTTTCCCATAACACTCTTTATTCATCTCCTCAGATGGAGCCCATTGTTACCAACATTATTGATGTACCTATACCTACCAAAGACAAAGACAAAGACAATCTAGTATTATATTGACAGAGCTGTACCCATGAGTACAGAGGGTTACACAAACAAAGATGTACCTACTAATGCTTTATTGCAGAGTCCCCCAACATTATACAGAAGACATGCATAGACTTGAACTGAATTACAGGATTATACAAATATACCTGTACCCAACAGTAGTCTAATCCGATATTATTCAAATAGACAATAATACTGTAACCCTATGTTACACAGCATCTCACTCTAGTATTACACCTCAGTGACAGACCTGCAACCAACAGACATTAGCAATCGGGCTGTGTCTCTGAGGTTTCCTAGAGGTAAGCAGAAGTTGCATGAGCAGCCGGTTAGACTCATAGAATCTCTACTACTGAAAGAGGCCATTTGGACCACAAACCCTACACTGACCTTCCATCCAGACCCAGCCTCCACCCCTCCACATGCCATCCCCCATCCACCTAGCCTGCACATCCCTGGTCACTACAGGGCAATTTATCTTGGCCAGTCCACCTAAACTGCACTTCTCCACTCCCTGACCTTTAACCCCTGACTAAGAGGAGACCTTTCACCTGCAGAACACCATGGCAACAGTGCGGGTTTTACCTGCAGAACACCATGGCAAAAAGGCCGGAACAGAACATGCACCACTGCCACTTCATTTACAGGCGCTTATTTTAAAATTTCTGCACCAAAATTTCAACATCAGTTTACATGTATTTTTCATTGAATTTGGGAGGAAACCCAGCTTAAACCCATGCGGACACATGAAGAACAATCAAATACCACACAGATAGTCACCAAAAGCTGGAATTGAACCCAGGTCACACGCACTGAAAAGCAGTAGTGCTAATCACTGAGCCACCTTCCACCCTAAAACTAATTTATTTGTTTGCTGTTTGGATAGCTGCAGAAAACATTGGTACAGGCAGGTCCAAGCTTAAACCATGTGGACAAAATCCATTTATGCAGTGAATTCTTGGGGAGGTCAAAGACTAAAATCTCAGAGTTACAGATATGAACAGATCTGTAATTAGGATTTATGCTTCAATGTAAAGAGGACATCTATATTTAATCAATTTTCCCTGTATACACAGTATAGTTTCACTCGTGATGTAAAGAACAGGGTTTCACTTTTTTAATCCTTCCAAAATAATCTAGACAAAGAGATAGAGCGTAAGTAACTCTTCGAGTAAAAAGTGAGGTCTGCAGATGCTGGAGATCTTCCCTCTTCCCTATTTTGTTTCAGATTGAGCTGGTTGGAAGGGAGTTCTGATCGGAAGCATTAACTAGAATTGGATTTTCAAGATATCTGTAACAACACAGGGAGCAATTGGCAATTTAGGATATGGTCTTAGAGCAATATTCTAACTGGAATCCCCACTTTGCCTTTACTGATTTTGATGTCTTTGATGTGGCTTTTATGTCACTGCCCAATGTAAGAGTGCTCTGCCTTGTGTACCAACGCTGGAGTTGATTGTGTGAATTGAAGAAAATGCTTATAATACTCCAATTGTCGTTAAGTCATTCGATGCATAGTACATGGTACAGTTGAAATTATACCTCTTCAGAGTATCCACAGAGACAACCATATTTCAGAAGGCATATTCTCAAAAAGAAAGCTGAAGGCCACTGAAGGACTTTGAAAAGACATGAAGATTAGAGCAATTATTTTTTTGCATTTGACGTACGAGCATAACACTCCGGGAGAGGAACAAAAACGTCTCCTGAGTGAGTGCAGGTTTATGCAGCAGCCCCGAGCAGAGACTCTCCTGGGGGATGTCTGAAGGTCCACACCAGGAGAGTGTGGCCGGGTGCTGCTCCCTCCTGATGCCTGGGCAGGACGGAGGTGGAAGGCGGTAAACAATGAAATAGATTCAGTCACAAAATAATAATAAAACTCAATGACAACTCCATTTAAACTAACGAAGAAATTTTGATGAAGTTTAAATATAAGAAGCACCAGTGAATGAAGTGACAGCGATACATCTTCTGTTCCGGCTCCGTTACCATGGTGTCCCGCAGGTTAAACCCCGCCCCGTTACCATGGTGTCCCGCAGGTTAAACCGCGCCCCGTTGCCATGGTGTCCCGCAGGTTAAACCCCGCCCCGTTACCATGGTGTCCCGCCGGTTAAACCCCGCCCCGTTACCATGGTGTCCCGCCGGTTAAACCCCGCCCCGTTGCCATGGTGTCCCGCAGGTTAAACCCCGCCCCGTTACCATGGTGACCCGCAAGTTAAACCCCGCCCCCTTGCCATGGTGTCCCGCAGGTTAAACCCCGCCCCGTTGCCATGGTGTCCCGCAGGTTAAACCCCGCCCCGTTACCATGGTGACCCGCAAGTTAAACCCCGCCACATTGTCCTGGTGTCCCGCAGGTAAACTCCGCCCCGTTGCCATGGTGTCCCACCGGTTAAACCCCGACCCGTTTCCGCGGAGTCCCGCCGGTTAAACCCCGCCCCGTTGCCATGGTGTCGCGCAGGTTAAACCCCGCCCCGTTGCCATGGTGTCCCGCAGGTAAACCCCGCCCTGTTGCCATGGTGTCCCGCAGGTAAACCCCGCCCTGTTGGTGAAAGGTCTCTCGGTTGTCGGGGGTAAAGGTCGGGGAGTTGGCGATAGCGTCTGCCGATACCCACCGGCCGAGAGCATTGGGTGGTGGAAGACAACTTGCTGAGGATCAAAACAACAGTAGGTGTAAATGATTGCTCCTTAGTCTAACCGAGCTCCTTGTGGGAAGGCGGGAAGGTTAATTAGATTAGACTTACAGTGTGGAATGTTACTGTTGAAATGGGATAAAGTTTGGTAATCCAGAGCTGTCAGTGTAATCATGTCAGAAACAAGGAGCGTGTCTTTCTCATCTCTTTTTTAAAAACCGTCTCTGATCCTGGCTCTGCAGTCACCTTAACCTTATGCATATTTTCTAGAGTAATCAATAAGGATTTTTTTTAAGGGATGGCCACAACTTAACTTTTTTGAACTTTAGATTCCGGCTGTGGACTGTACTCTCGACTCCTATAGCGGTCAAGGTAGATCATCACATCCCTTTGTTCAAGGCTACTGGCCATATAAAACTGGAAATACAGCCACATCCACCTTCTGGCCAATTTAAATTGAACATCATCCTAATCAGAAACATGTGAATGAGTGCTAAAGCCACGAAGGAAATGGGAGTAAAAGTTAATATCTGATGGAAGCACGCCGTAACTAAAGCAAAATCCAAATGTTACTGCTTGAATGAAAGCAGCTGCCCAGCTTTAGTGCACACTTAGCTGCCTGATTTACCACTAAAATATATTAAAGGGTGGGCAAATTTCCATGTTTGATAAGTGTTATTCACTGAAAAATAACAATTACAAACACAGGAGCCTCATTTCTACAGATTGATTGATTGTAAAAAGTTAAAATTAAATGCATTTCCTTTCTGTACCTGATTTGACATTGAATTCACCTATGGAGTTTGTACTTTTACCTCTCAGACCTTGTGCTATTCATTTCGCAACGCTTCAGTCTGGTAAGGACTACCGTTGTTCGCCTGCTTTCCCTCATTGCTAGAAGTTTGGCGGGATCAGGTTAAATTGATATGGAGATGCCAGTTTTGGACTGGGGTGGACAAGATCACCTGATGAAGCAGCGCTCTGAAATCTTGGGATGTCCAATTAACCTGTAGAAAGTGAGGACTGCAGATGCTGGAGATCAGAGTCAAGAATGTGCTGCTGGATAAACACAGCAAGTCACGCAGCATCCGAGAAGCTTGAGAATCGACGTTTCGGGCATAAGCCCTTTATCAGGACTATAACCTGGTGTTATGTGACTTCTAACCAGGTTAGATTGAGGTATTAAAGACGATATGGAGTAATTAGCTGGATATAAATAATGCAAGAATATGGAGAAAAGTAGCAACTTAGTAGTAGGTAATGTCTGTTTAAAGAGCCAGTGCAGACAGAATAGTCAAATGGCTTATTTCTCTGCAACAGTTTTGTGATTGCACTGTTACCAGTTTGTAATTCAAGATGCCACACAATAAGTTTTAAGTATCAAACAATGCTAGGGCAAAGTCTAACTAGTTAGATCCATTAGATGCCCTTTAAATTGTCCCAATGTTTGAGCAGGTTTAAAGAAAAATCACTTTCAATTTGCATCACAATGACTGATTTCTAATAACATTGAACAGTAGCTATTTGGTCATAATTATCTGTGTATTTGCAAGATTAATCCTGTCTGAAATGGACATCATCATACAAACAGGAAAATAACTGTCACAATATTCTTTCAGTAATAATCTAATGCACAGAGTACAAATTCCCATTCTCTCTGCTTCATGAACTTGGTGTGTTTTTTTTTTAGTTTGTCATTATCCAGCTATAACACTAGAAAAATATACCTGTCAAAGTAGTGTTTTCTTGCATCCAAAACACATGCAATACCACTTAAACTTGCAACTTAATTTACAGATATTATTTGGTAACTTTCAGTTCTGCTGCACTGTAACCTGTCAAAGCAGATTACCCATCTGTTGGAAAGTCCATTCTAATTTAGTTCCTTTTCAAGTAGATTGGTTGTTGCACAGGTTAGGTAGTCAGTGTGGAACAGTAAACCTAATTTACGTGGTCCCAATTTCCAACCTCGAGTCGCATGACAGTTTATGCCAAGAATGGAATCTTCAAAACATCCTGTGAATGTAATAAATTGGAATAATTTGCTTTTGCTTTGTTTTTACAAGAAACTATGAATCTTCAGTCAATTTCATATCTCATGGTCTGTGGACTGATACTTGTGTTTGCTGAAGACATTGAGGATTCAGAATTTCATGATGAAGAATCTCCCCGTTCAAACCAGGTGAGAGCTTTTCTTGTACGTATTCATAGATTAAATGTTCCAATTTCCTATGGGTAATTGCTGTTGAATTTGGTAGAGCACTTCCTGCAAGTATGTACAAAATAAGCAGCTAGCATGAAATTCATCACACCTTTCCCTAGTTACAATCCTTTCTGAAGAAGGGTCACTGGACCTGAAATGCTGACTCTTTCTCTCCACAGACCCTGTCAGACCAGCTGAATTTCTTTGTTTTTTAGGTTTTAGATTACTTACAGTGTGGAAACAGGCCCTTCGGCCCAATAAGTCCACACCAACTTGCCGAAACGCAACCCACCCAGACCCATTCCCCTACATTTATCCCTTTGCCTAACACTACGGGCAATTTAGCATGGCCAATTCACCTAACCTGCACATTTTTTTGGACTGTGGGAGGAAACCGGAGCACCCAGAGGAAACCCACGCAGACACGGGGAGAATATGCAAACTCCACACAGTCAGCCGCCTGAGGCGGGAATTGAACCCGGGTCTCAGGCGCTGTGAGGCAGCAGTGCTAACCACTGTGCCACCGTGCTGCCCCTTTTCTTTTTGTTTTTTAGAGTGAAAGATACGTGTCACTTGTCACCAACCCAAACCTTCTGCACAGATTTCAGAATGATGGCATCTCTAGTTTTCTGTTTAATTACAGGTTACATTTATTTAATAGACAACCTCTTCAGGTTTTAGTATGATATTAAACTGGGGAATTTATGAAGCTGGTTGAGGAGATTGTATCTCTGGTCTTCTCCCTTTTACTGTAAGAAAATTCCTAGTCATAGACTGAAGGGATATCTTTGGTGGCTCTACAGTATAACAGTGACCCTAGCCCAGACAATTGAATCACCTGTAGGTAAGAACTTTTCTAAAACACAAAGCTACACGTTAATGTGAGCTCATATACTCTGTACTTTTTTCAGATTGCTTATAGACCACCAACGCCTACTGGTGATGTCTACTTTATGGCCTCCTTTGACACTGATGGTCTTGAAGGGTAAGTGATCTCACTGCTTGTGTAAGAAGTGTTTGTAGGTTAGTGAGACTGTGATTAATTCATCTGTGTAAAATCTCTCATGATTTAATGATGAAATTGATTTCACAGAAATGTAAAACTGTATTCCATAAATATTAAATATACCTGAAGTTTGATGGCTACGATAAATTGACTATATGCAGTTAAGAGATGCTTTGTTTGATTTCAAGTCTGATTTTCAGTGTAAATGTCAGTTGGTAACTTGATTTTCTGTTGTTGGTGGAAGAGCCAAGATGATGCTGGTAGATTTCCAAATCCCTTTTTTCAAATTACTATTGCTGCAGTGTTCTTGGTGGGCTGGTCATTGCTGCTAGATTGAGAAGTTATTGTTATGTCTTTATAAATAAGACTGGTCTGAAACTGTTATCTATCATGATACATGTATTGACTGTAGATGCAGCCCTGCACTAGCTGTAAAAAATATTTTTGAACAAAATTCACGAATAGTTGGGCAAGAGAGATTGTCCAGCATAATGGAACCTTCGTGATTTTCTGTCCATTATGTTGAATTGACTGAATATTTTGCAGGCTGCAATATGGGAAAGTGATTCGCCTTGAACTCCCTCTTCCTGCATCAAGGTCATTTTTACCATGAGCATAGAGAAAGAGTCACCCTTATATTAAGTGATAATTAACAGCATTAAGAACTAAAGGTCCACTATTTCTTCAGATTAGACTTACAGTGTGGAAACAGGCCCTTCGGCCCAACAAGTCCACACCGACCCGCCGAAGCGAAACCCACCCATACCCCTACATTTACCCCTTACCTAACACTACGGGCAATTTAGCATGGCCAATTCACCTGACCCGCACATCTTTGGACTGTGGGAGGAAACCGGAGCACCCGGAGGAAACCCACGCAGACACGGGGAGAACGTGCAAACTCCACACAGTCAGTCGCCTGAGTCGGGAATTGAACCCGGGTCTCTGGCGCTGTGAGGCAGCAGTGCTAACCACTGTGCCACCGTGAGATCTTAAGAATCTCTTTGAATGAAAAGACTAGAGTAGAGTTGTTTAGTTGTTTCTCCATTTCTTTAGCAGTTGCAAAGTTTGCAGAGCTTGTGTTCTCAAACAATCATTTTTTTTCCAAGTTGCTTTTTCGTTGGTGCTGGTTTCTGTGACTGGTGGTGGAGAAGAACTTCCAGTATTCTTGCTGAAAGGCTGCTGTTGATGTACAGTTCCTTTCCAGATTCTAGTGTGTGTCATCGTTTCATTTCAAGCTGAATAGTTATAAAAATGATTAATCTCTAACATGTGCAATTATTATCAAATATGTGTAAAATATGCGATGTAAATCTTAACATCTTAATGCGTTTCAGTGCATCTTGATTAAAATAGCAGTTCTGAGGCAGACTGTCTTATGTTTCATGTGAATTGCTGAGGCTTGTCAGGTAAATATAGCAGCAATTTTAGATCAGCAGTATTCTTCTTGAAATCATATTTGACCCTGAAAGTCTCAGGTATTAAAGTCAAGTGAGAAGTTAAATATTAATAGTCCATTTTCAATATGATTGTAACAGCACAGGATACCAATTAACACCTTTTTGAAAAGCCTTTAAATATTTTAACAAGTTGACTGCATACAATTAATGGTCCTGAATTCTTTGCAAAGATATTCTCAGTTATTGAAAATTGGGTTATTCACAAATGGTGAAATAGACGTTGTGATTAAAAAGGCTTTTTTTTTCCTTAAGGTAAATACATTTTCAACTGGATTGGATTAACTGACTTTAAGTGCATCAAGGGATATTTTGTATTTCAAAATTTTAAAATGATTGCATTCTAAAATGCTGTTCAATTATGCTAATTCATGGCAAATTTTACATATGTTCAAAATGAAAACTCTTGGCCTTAAAAGCAATGACATTAGCTACCAGAATGTTAATTGTTTTCCAAGTGTTTGGAGGTTAACCAGAATATCCATGTTTTACTGACACCCACACTGATGCCAGAAACGATCCTTTCCTTCAAGTTAGAATAGCCACTAATTTGGAAGGAGACATTATTATATACTGATCAACCTGGTGCTAAATATTTCTAGGGAGAGGCAATAAATATAGCCAGCTAATGATGCCTACATTCCGCGAGAGAATAAAACAAACTTCGCTGACTTTTTTTCCCTTTCATTGTCTTCTGAAAGCACGGCCTCTTTTCAGCTCCATGTTTATACTACACAACCTTCCCTACATAGCTACTTGGCCTCTGTCAGTTTATACAAAGTATCTCTAATGGATTCAACTGCAGAGTGAACTTAAACCAGATTTAAAATTGGTATTGTGTCTTGAGACCACACACGGGCACTTGATTTTTATTGCTCATTCATGAAATGTGAGGATCATGGTAAGGCCAGCACTATTGCCTATCCCTGATTCCCTTTGACGTTGTAGTGAGCTGCTGCCTTAAACTGCTGTAGTCCATCTAGTATAGGTACACCCACAGTGCAAGAATAAGGGAAATGTAGAGTAAAGTCGCTTAGCAGGACCCAAACTGAATATTGTGAGCAAGTTATTTCTGTGTAAATACCACTGGTGATAGACTTCACCGGCTTAATTAAGGGTATGGCTAGTTATAAAGCTCAGTTCTTCTGTACAGCTGGATTTTGTTGTCCTCAGTCCTTGCAATATCCAGTGCCTACAATTAATAACACAACAAAGATCAGCAAGGTGGCCTTTGTGTGGAGCCACAGAAAATGGGGGAGATACTAAATGAATATTTTGCATCAGTTTTACTGTGGAAAAGGATATGGAATATATAGACTGTAGGGAAATAGATGGTGACATCTGGCAAAATGTCCAGATTACACAGTAGGAAGTGCTGGATACCTTGAAATGGTTAAAGGTGGATAAATTTCCAGGACCTGATCAGGTGTACCCGAGAACTCTGTGAGAAGCTAGAGAAGTGATTGCTGGGCCTCTTGCTGAGAGATTTGTAGCATCGATAGTCACAGGTGAGGTGCTGGAAGGCTGGAGGTTGGCAAACATGGTGCCACTGTTTAAGAAGGGTGGTAAAGACAAGCCAGGGAACTGTAGACCAGTGGGCAAGTTGTTGGAGGGAATCCTGAGTGACAGGATGGACATGTATTTGAAAAGACAAGGACTGATTCGGGATAGTCAACATGGCTTTGTGCGTGGAAAATCATGTCTCACAAACTTTTTTTGAAGAAGTAACAAAGAAGATTGAGGGCAGAACAGTAGATGTGATCTATATGGACTTCGGTAAGGCGTTCGACAAGGTTCCCCATGGGAGACTGATTAGCAAGGTTAGATCTCATGGAATACAGGGAGAACTAGCCATCTGGATAGAGAACAGGCTCAAAGGTAGAAGACAGAGGGTGGTGGTGGAGGGTTGTTTTTCCGACTGGAGGCCTGTGACCAGTGGAGTGCCACAAGGATCGGTGCTGGGCCCTCTACTTTTTGTCATTTACATAAATGATTTGGATGCGAGCATAAGAGGTACAGTTAGTAAGTTTGCAGATGACACCAAAATTGGAGGTGTAGTGGACAGCGAAGAGGGTTACCTCAAATTACAACAGGATCTGGACCAGATGGGCCAATGGGCTGAGAAGTGGCAGATGGAGTTTAATTCAGATAAATGCGAGGTGCTGCATTTTGGGAAAGCAAATCTTAGGACGTATACACTTAATGGTAAGGTCCTAGGTAGTGTTGCTGAACAAAGAGACATTGGAGTGCAGGTTCACAGCTCCTTGAATGTAGAGTCGCAGATAGATAGGATAGTGAAGAAGGCATTTGTATGCTTTCCTTTATTGGTCAGAGTATTGAGTGCAGGAGTTGGGAGGTCATGATGCGACTGTACAGGACATTGGTTAGGCCACTGTTGGAACACTGCGTGTAATTCTGGTCTCCTTCTTACCGGAATGAAGTTGTGAAACTTGTAAGGGTTCAGAAAAGATTTTCTAGGGGAAAGTGAGGGCTGCAGATGCTGGAGATCAGAGCTGAAAATGTGTTGCTGGAAAAACACAGCAGGTCAGGCAGCATCCAAGGAGCAGGAGAATTGACGTTTCGGGCATCTGTGATGCAGATTCCTGAAGAAGGGCTCATGCCCGAAACATCAATTCTCCTGCTCCTTGGATGCTGCCTGACCTGCTGCACTTTTCCAGCAAAAATTTTCAGTTCAGAAAAGATTTACAAGAATGTTGCCAGGTTTGGAGGATCTGAGCTACACGGAGCAGCTGAACAGGCTGGGGCTGTTTTCCCTGGAGCGTCGGGGGCTGAGGGATGACCTTATAGAGGTTTACAAAATTATGAAGGGCATGAATATGATAAATAGACAAAGTCTTTTCCCTGGGGTTGGGGAGTCCAGAACTAGAGGGCATATAGGTTTAGGGTGAGAGGGGAAAGCTATAAAAGAGACCTGAGGGGCAACTTTTTCACACACAGGGTGGTACGTGTATGGAATGAGCTGCCAGAGGATGTGATGGAGGCTGGTACAAGTGCAACATTTAAGATGGGTATATGAATAGGAAGGGTTTGGAGGGATATGGGCCGGATGCTGGCAGATGGGACTGGATTGGGTTGGCATATCTGATCGGCATGGACGGGTTGGACCGAAGGGTCTGTTTCCATGCTGTACGTCTCTATGACTTTATGACAGGTTGAACAGCCTGTACTGTACTGTCATGAAACAAGACACCTATCTAAACTAAAAACATTGTGCCTCTACATGGTCTACATACCTCTATTCCCTGCCTGTTTATGATTCTGTTAAACGTTGCTATTGTATCTGTTTCTCCACCTCCTCTGGCAGTGCATTCCAGGCAATTACCAACCTCTGTGTTTTAAAAAAAATCTCCTTTTAAAGTTTTCCCCCTTTTGTTTGGTTAAACCTATATCCCCTCGTAATTGATATTTCTATCCTAGGAAAAAGATTCTGACTATCCATTTGATCAATGCTTCTCATAATTTGTAAACTTCTATCAGGTCACTCCTCCGGCTCCGATAATCAAGTGCAAATAAACCAAGTTTGTTCAATCTCTCCTGGTTAGTAACCCTCAAACCAGGCAACATCCTAGTAAACCTTTTCTGTACCCTCTCCAAAGCCTCTCCTGTCTTCCCACAACCAGAACTGTATGCAATATTCCAAATGTGGCCTAACTGAAGTACTATACAACTACAACAGGACTTGCCAATTTTTATACTCTATGCCTCAACCAATGTAGACAAGCATGCTATATGATTTCTTGACCACCTTATCCAGTTGTGTTGCCATGTTCATGGAACTGTGGACCTGTACGCTGAGGACCCTGTTTCTAAGAGTTCTGCCATTTACTGTATACTTCCATCCTGCATTACATTTCTGAAATGCATCACTCTCACGTTTGTCTGAATTAACTGCCATCTGCCAATTCACTGGCCAAGTCTCCAGCCTATTTATATTCTGCTGTAACCTCCAGCAATCTTTCTCACTATTACAAATGACACAAAGATTGGGGGAATTGTGAATTTACAAATCAGACCACCTACATTCTGATCCAAATCATATATATATAAAGTCCCAGCATTGATTCCTGTAGAACATCACTTGTCACAAATCACCAGTCAGAAAAACATTCTTCACCACTGCTCTGTCTTCTATGACCAAGCCAGTTCTGTGTCCATCTTATCAGCTCATCACCTTCTGTATCAGGCTGACATGAGGGACTGTCAAAGGCCTTGCTAAGATTTAAGTAGACAACATCCACTGCCCTGCCCTTGTCAATCATCTTTGTCATTTTCTCCAAAAACACAATCAAGTTTGTGAGACATGACCTTTCCTCCATAGAGCCATGCTGCATATCACTAAAAAGTTTGTTTTTACAGATGTGAGTAATCCTGTCTCTAATAATCTTCTCCAGTTATTTCCCTGCCATTGACCAGATTTATTAGCCTGTAATTTCCCAGATTATCCCTGTTGCCCTTATTAAACAAAACATTAGCAATTCTCCGGTCCTCTCGGACTCTAGTGATTAAAGAGGATGAAATATTTCATACAAGGCCTAGCAATTTTCTCACTCTCCTCCCTCAGTTTTCTGGCATAGATCCCATTAGGTTCTGTCTACCATAATGCTTTACAAAACATCCAACACCATCACTTTTTTTCTATATCGACATGCCCTAGAATATTAATATACCCTTCTCCATTCACTATGTCCTTTTCCTTTGTCAATATGACCTCGTTCATTTCCTGCGGCTCCATGCATAAATTCCTTGGTTTAACTTTGAATGAATTTTACCCTTTTCCTAGCTACCCTCTTGTTCCTTATAAAATGTCTTGATTTTCCTTTATCCTGTTTTTCAAGGAAATTTCATGTCCCCTTTGAGCTCTCCTAATTCTTGTTTAAAGTGCTCTGCTGCTTCCTTTATATCCTTTTGAGGGCTGTGTCTGTGTTCAGTTTCCTAAGCCTTATGTATAACTCCTTTTCCTTTTTGAAAAGGAAAAGCTCACATTTTCTCTTGTCATCCAAGATACCCGAACCTTGTCATCCTAATCCTTCAATTCATAGGAGGATGCTGGTCCTGAACTCTAATCTACTAGCCTTTGAAAGATTCCCATATGACAGATGTTTATTTACCCTCAGACATCTGCCCCCAATCTATATTCCTCAGTTCCTGCCTAATATTGTTATAATTAGCTTTCCCCAATTTAGTACTTCCACCCAAGGACTAATCTTATTTTATCCATAAGTAAAACTTATGGAATTATGGTCACTATTTCTGACATGTTTCCACACTGACCCTTGATCACCTGACCAAGCTCATTCCCAGGAACCAGGACGACAATGGCCCTTCCCTAATTGGAGTATTTACATTTGCTTCAAGGAACCCTCCAGGATACACCTCTCAAATTCAGTACCCCCTATCCAAGCCCCTGGCACTAAGGGAGACAGAGTCAATATAAGGGAAGTTAAAATTACCCACTGCAACAACCTTGTTGTTTTTTACATTTTCCCATAATTTCCCCACATATCTGTTTCTTTATGTCCTGCTGACCATTGGGATGCCTGTAGTATAACCCATCAGTGACTGCATCTCTAAGTATTTCTGAGCTCTACCCGTATGGTTTTGCTGGATGAGCTCTCCAAGATATCCTCCCTCAATACAGCCATGATATTCTCCCTAATAAGTAACGCAACTCCCTTACCTCTTTTACATCCCCCTCTATCTTATCTGAAACATCCAAATCCTGGAACATTAAACTGCCATTCTTGCCGGTTGTTTCCTGCTGTGACCTGCTTCATATGTTTTTGTCTGAAGAACGTATTCTCTGCTGCTGGCTGAGATAGATCATCCAGCTGACAAATCTAATTTTTGCTTTCTCTTCAATGATGTTGTGAATTCCATCATTGTTGAGGAGAGGGATATTTGTGGAGTGTTCTCAGATTGTTTAATTGTCCTCCTCCAATCTGATTAATTGTGGCAGTGTATGTTGTTCATAGAATATATAGCATACTGTTTCTGTTATCTTGCACATGTAATCTTGTGTTGTAACTCTACTGATTGATCACCTAGCTGGACGGTAATGATAAGGTGAGGAATATGTTGGGCTATGGGGTTACCAGAGAAAACTGAATTATGATCAGTAACTGGGACTGTTTGTCCCCCCCTCTCCAACCTAGAGTTGTTGTGATGCTCCTGCTGATCTGGCTGAGAATAGCTAATTCTGTGCAATCGAGCATCAAATCTTGGACTTTTGGTCTGTGGCACCTCAATAAAATAAATAACAGCTATCAAAAGAATCATACAATTTGCTGGATGTTGTAACAGTCAATAGGCATTTGCTGACTAGATCGAGGAAAAATTAGTATTTTCTTAAACATTTTCTTTTACAATTTCTACCACAATCAAACAGCTCTGATTTTGTTCGTCTTTTACAAATTTATTGGATTGTTTGCCTCTGCTGCAGACTCATCCTTTTAACTGGTAAATAACGTGAAAGGTGGAATGGCTTGTGAATGACTCATTACAAGATTGAATCATAGCGGGCTGCTTAACTGCACAAAATGGTGGAACTATACTGCCAATGGAAATTCGAGCAGGAATAGGCCTATTGACTCCCCAAACAGTCTCTTCCATTCAACAGGATCATGGCTGGTCTTCAAATCCACTTTCCTGCCTTTTCCCCACAACCCTTGATTCTCCTACTGATGAAGATCAACCAAAAATCTCAGCCTTAAATATACAAAAGGATTCTGCACCACAGCACTTTGTGGCAAAGACTCAACCATCTGAGAAAAGGAATTCCTCCACATCTCAGTCTTAGATTGGTACCCATTAATTCTGAGACTATGCCTCTGGTCCTAGACACTTCCAAGGGGAAAGATGCTCCCACCATTTATCCTGTGAAGCCCTTAAGAATCCTACATGTTTCAATTAGACCACCTCTCAATCTTCTAAATTCCAGTGAGTCGAGTCCTAATCTGTTTAACCCTTGCACAGAAGACAATCCCTCCATATCAGGGATCACCCTAGTGAACCTTCCCTGAACTGGCTCCAATGACATAATATCTTTGCTTAACTAACAGGACCAAAACTGCACACAGTGCTCGAGATGTGGTCTCACTAACACCTTGCACAGTTGTAATAAGACTTTTCTACTCCAACTCTCTTGAAAAAAGGGCTAACATTCCATTAGCCTCCTGATCATCTGCTGCATCTGTGGGATGGGTTTTGTTTGGTGCACAAGTACCCTCACATCAGAGAGAGAGAGAGAGAGAGAGAGAGTGTGTGTGTGTGTTGCAGCTTTCTGCAGTTTTTCCCCATTTTAAATAATACTGGTCATCTGTTCTTCATTCCAAAATGATCAACTTCACATTTTCCCACTTTATAGTCAATTTGGTTAAGTGAATGAGTAAAAAGCTCTCAATATCTCTGTAAAGTGTTTGTATCCCTTTTGCAACCTGCCTTTCCACCTATTTTTTTTGTGTGGCATGCAAAGTACATATATTTGCTTCCTACTTCCAAGTCATTAATATATATTATAAACAGTTGCAGTCCCTGTGGAACACCACTGGTTATAAGTTTCACCGAGCTGTGGGCGGCACGGTGGCACAGTGGTTAGCACTGCTGCCTCACAGCACCTGTAGACCCGGGTTCAATTCCCGACTCAGGTGACTGACTGTGTGGAGTTTGCACGTTCTCCCCGTGTCTGCGTGGGTTTCCTCCGGGTGCTCCGGTTTCCTCCCACAGTCCAAAGATGTGCAGGTCAGGTGAATTGGCTAAGCTAAATTGCCCGTAGTGTTAGGTAAGGGGTAAATGTAGGGGTATGGGTGGGTTGCGCTTCGGCGGGTCGGTGTGGACTTGTTGGGCCGAAGGGCCTGTTTCCACACTGTAAGTCTAATCTAATCTAATCTAATCTAATCTAAAATAACCTCTTATCCTCACTTGCTGTTTTCTGCCCATTTGCCAATTCTCTGTTCATGTCCATGTGCTACCTTCAACACCATGGGGTCTTATGAGTTAACCTTTTTGTGAGGTACTTTGTCGAATGCCTTCTGAAATTCCAAATGCAACACATCTAGTTCCCCCTTATTCAACCCTGGTTGTGACTTTGGGGAAAAAAAGATACTATTTCCCCTTCGTGAAGCCATGCTGTGTCTGCTTAATTAGATTATGTACTGCTGTTCTTGTTTAATAGGAGGAAAAAAGGTTTACACATCGTAAATTTATAAATGGCAAGATTCCAATTTGGACGTTGAAATAGGGAATAGATTCTGACAGAAAACTATACCTGATTTTAAAAACTGGATAGGTTAGCAGATCAGAGACTAGTGCTACACACTTCAGAGATTAAACAGCGAAAGCTAGGGGCTATTTCAGTATTCTGCTTATCACTGTCTGGGTCAGTATTTATTGCTATCCATCGTTGCCCTTGAGAAGGTGGTGATGTTCTGTCTTCTTGAATTGTTCTAGTCCATGTTCTGCCAGTAGAGACTGTATGGATAATATAGGTTGCCACATAACAGCTGAAATATTCTGCATTCTTTTCTTCAGATGGGTGAGGTCCGAAGCAAAAAAGGTCGACACTAATGAGAGCAAATATAATGGTAAGATATATCTTTCCCTGTGAAACATAAATAGAATACAGAAAATAGGATCCAGAGTAGGCTATTTGGCCCTGCTTTACCATTCAGCATGATCTTGATTGATCATCTAATTTTAGATTATTTACAGTGTGGAAACAGGCCCTTCGGCCCAACAAGCCCACATTGACCGTCTGAAGAACAACACACCCAGAGCCATTCCCCTACATTTACCCCTTCACTTGACACTAAGGGCAATTTAGCATGGCCAATTCACCTAATCTGCACATTTTTGGACGTGGGAGGAAACCGGAGCACCCAGAGGAAACCCACACAGACATGGGGAGAATGTGCAAACTCCACACAGTCGCCTGAGGCTGGAGTTGAGCCTGGGACCCTGGTGCTGTGAGACAGCAGTGCTAAGCACTGAGCCAGTGTGCCACCCAAATTTAGTGCCCTGATCCCACTTTCTCCCCATACCCTTTGATCCCTCTAACCCGAAGAATTATATCTAACTGCTTTTTGAAAACATTTTAATGTTTTGGCCTCCAGCTCTTTCTGTGTTGGAGAATTCAACAAGCTCACCAGCTAAGTGAAGAAATTTCTCCCCATCTTTGTTCCAAATAGCCTACCCCATATCCCTAAACTAGCAGCCTGGTAAGTATTTGTTATACACCCTCCATAGCCAGGAGCTTCCTAATTGCTTTTGAACTGAGTGACTCTCGAGACCATTTCAGAGGGTGGTTAAGAATCTGGAGTCATACATAGGCCAGACCAGGTAAGGATGAAAGATTTTCTCCCCTAAAGAGTAGTAATGATTCGGGTGGGTTTTAGTGACAATCAAGAGCAATTACTCAGTTGCCCTTAGTCTGGCTTTTAATTCCAATCGCAATGAATTCAAACTTCATTCTGCTATAGTGAGATTTGAATCAATCTCCCTAGAGCATTAACCAGTGACATTCCCAATGTACTGTCACCTCCCCACTAATGTGTATTCGGTCATTATTTAAGCTATTCCTTTGGCTTAGTGATTCATCTTTCTATGTTGAAATATCCTGACCAGGTCAGCAATTGAAGTTGAATTAAATTTAGTTACCTGTTTGTTGTCCTTCCTCAGTATGTCATAATTTGAATCTGAACTTCACTTTCTGTTGACAACCAAACAAGAGGTCATGCTCTAAACTTTCTTGAGAATTTCTTAGTTTTTCTTCTTGTCTACTGCAAATTTTAATTTTCTTTTGAGTACAGTTCCAGAGGTCCCAGAAACCTTTTTCAGCTATTTTCCATGTCTGAGCCTAAACTATTCATTTATACATACTGTTCGCAAATTGACTATTAATGTGTCATCCTGAACTGCTGTCTTGGCAGTTTTGGACAGTGATAGTTCATTGCCTTCTGCTCTGAGGCAAGTTAAACAGGCTTCTTACTCTACTTTTTCACTTGGTAAAGAATCAAAACCATGCTGCTGTTATTATGAACACATTATGACCATTTAGCCGATCAGTTCAACAAATGATGATTTTGGGCATTTGTTTGATCATGGCTGGTAATGATTATCCAGATCCTGCCTTCACTTACTTGGACCAGACTGAGTTATTGTATGGCACAGCGTATGCATGACGCAAAAGTGAGGACTGCAGATGCTGGAGATTGGAATCAGGAGTGTGGTGCTAGAAAAGCAGAACCGGTTAGGCAGCATCTGAGGAGCAGGAAAATTGACGTTTCGGGCAAAAACTTTTCATCAGAGTGTTCATGACACCACTAAATGGTGTACTTTGTAAATACTATAGATTGTAAGATACTGTTTAAAATGGACCCCTGCATAACTCTGGGATATTGTGCTTATGGTACAGTATGCAATACTGTTTCAATACTGGGTGTTATACATTTTATATTGAATGGCTGTGTTTATAATAATGAGTTCTCAAAGTAGTGGCTGTTTGTGGTTTGTGAATTCTAGGAATATGGGCTGTAGAAGAATCTTATGATCAGAAAGTGCCAGGAAACAAAGGATTGGTGTTGAAATCCCAGGCCAAACATCATGCCATTGCTGCCTACTTCCAGACACCCTTCCATTTCAAAGACTTGCCCCTAATTGTGCAGTGAGTATTGAGTTTTCATTCCAAGCCTGGCTTAAGTGCATCAGATGAACGAACAGGACCGCTACTCAGGTATTTAACTGTGAAGTACAACTGCATGGTCACTAGCTGTCTTCCAGTTCCTTACCCAAGTGTTCAATCTTATGTTCAAGTTTTAAATAATAAATGATAAAATTTCCATCAAACAAAACTATTTTTTTCTCCAAAGGTTAGTTTGCCTTCAGAAAGCAATATACTGCGGATTCTCAAAATCTGAAAGAAAAGTGCTCCAGAAACTCAGCATGTCTGGTAGCATCTGTAAAGAGTCAAACCGGGATAACATTGAGTATGCTGTCTATAGATTCTATGAGAGCTACTGAGTTTCTCCAGTACATATTGTTTTTATTACTCTTTGGAAAGATTAGCACTTGAATGTTCAGCATTTGGACCTGCATAAACAGGAGTTTCCTATTACAGTGAAAAAGTGACCAAGGAAGAAAGTTTAAACGTTTGTATTAGGGTTTTGTTCCTGAAGAACACATTGCAATGGACAACTGAAATAAAGCACTGTTTTGGCATTATATAACTAGGACTTTAAATCCATATAAACCTGGGAAATTAATCAGCCTTGCGTCTAATTGATACATCAATTTGTATTTTGTCAGATACAGGACACATGAGGTTAAATGTGGTAACATATGGCTTCCACATCTGAAGCACCACTTAGTCTATAAGCACTGTCCATTTGTGAAACTTTGCATGCTATTGCAAGTTTGCAATAGAGGTGTGTAGTCATTGTCAGATTGTTCTTCTGGTTTCATAAGTCATGGTTGCATTCCCCACCTAAAATGTAGGTCAATCTTTATTTGTGAGTCAAAACATGATTTGAACAGCCTGCTGACACATTGCTTGAGACCTCACACTGTGCCCAATCCTGTCCTAGGCAACATCCATGCATGAGCACTTTCTAGCAGGGATGATGATAACAATCAAGAGATTGAGGTATGTCAAATGTCCCTTTTTAAATCTATAGATACTGAGGGTAGTTGTTGTCATTCCCTCCCCTCCACCCACCCCAGGATCAGGTAACTTGTTGTTCCTTTTGTTTGTTGAGATGTTGTTTGATGTGATGATGCATTGATTAATGCACTCCTGTATCACAGGGCATAATTACAAAGTGTGCTGCAGACCCAAACACAAGCATGGTAAACCAGTAACATAGATGGTAATAGTAAGGAAGATATTAACAAATGTGGTAGATTCAGTTTAAGGTATAGAAGAAGGGAGAGAAGCAATATAAAGTAAATAGCACAATTTTAAAAGGGGTGTAGATAAACCAGGGAATCTCTGTACAAATGTCTTGAACGTTTGCAAAATAGTTTAGGATGACTATTAAGATGACCTATAGAATCCTTTGCTTTATAATGTTACGAACAAGGCAGGAGGAGTACATCATCACTCAGTCTCACTATCCATGGATCGCAACAGAAAGTAAAAATACTTTTTCCATTATATGTTTCAACTATGACAGATTTAAAGAATAAGACCTATCAACCAGATTTCTTAACACAATCATGAATTTACTATCAAAAGTCATTCAATGAAGAAGCAACAATTGCTTAACATACAGTCAGTAACTTGGAAACCTAAATGTTTAGCCTTTTAAATGTTCCCAAAAATACTCATTCAAGTGCACACCATGTCTTTAGGAAAATGGGGGGGGGGGGTGGATAAAATAGATTTCTCCACAGAAATTAGATTTCTGAAAAGAGAAAATAATTAATGGTCTTGTTTTGCGAGCTAAAGGATAAATCATAGAATATTGCAGAGCCTGTTGCTGCTATGTTCTTGTACAAGTGATCAATTCACAGAACTTGCACCATTGTCTGTAAAGTCTTGCAAACATTCTTATTCAGAAAGTGTAATTCTGAGAAGTTTCTTCCATCATTCTTTCAAAGAAAGTAGGTTTCATCCCAAACTCATGTGTTTTCTTTCGGAAATGAGATCAACTTGTTCTTAGCAGGCTTTCCTCTAACTGAATGAATGAGAAATAACAGTCATCTCTTCATGCCAGTCACTGTATAAGAAAAACCCCAGCAGGGGTTCACGGCAAAGTCAGCGGTTATCAGCATTCATGTAATTTACAGGAAGCCATGCTTAACAGAGGCAGTCAAGGAAAATGTCCAATCCAAAATTAAATCATACAAAGGGACATGTACTAAAGTGATCTTGTTGAATGATAGGCAGCATTGAGGGACCAAATAGCCAATTTATGCTCCTATTTCTCATAATCTTGTGAAGATTTGGTGAGCAGAAGACAAGATTTAAGGTAATTGGCGAAGAACCAAAGGCAAGATATCAGAACATTTAGTTATGCTCTAGAATGCACTGCATGACAGAGTGATCAAAGCAGATTCAGTAGTAACTTTCCAAAGAGAATTCAATACATGCTTAAGCAGTTAAAACAAATTGCTGGATTACGGGAAGCAAGAAAGTGGGACTTGTTGAATACTTCTGAAATGAGGGGCCAAATAACCTCCTGTTTACTGGATCATCATATGGATAATTTCTCACCACAGTTATTGGTAATATTCAGTTTTGTGGACATGTATCCTCTCACTGAGTTTCCAAAGTTAGTTACAGTATCAGGGATTTACTGACTGGAGGTTGATCACTTGATGTCTCCCTGTGGGGGAGAAAAAAACTAAAGAGAGTTTCATTACTGGCTTCTTTTTCATATAGCTCCTAACAAGGTATTAAGAGAAATCTATCAGAAACCTCCTTAGGCCTACCCTCTTAGCCAGTGAATGGAGTTTTAATGAGTAGAAACTGGAGAACAAGCAGAGGAATATTATTAAATCTTTTTTTAAAGGTAGAGGCATCACTGCAGTTAGATGTACCAGTCTCCAATTCTTCTTCTTTCCTGCAGGTATGAGGTACATTTCCAGAATGAAATAGAGTGTGGGGGTGCATACCTGAAGCTTCTCTCTGAAGATGATCAACTCGATCTGGTAAGTTATCCTATTGAAAAGCTCAACATCCTTTTTGGGCACGCTGTAGTGCGAAACATGTCTTTACTGAATGCAACTGGGTGTTGATTGGAAAACATCATCTGCATTAAATATTTCATTGCTTGTCTAATGTATCTCTAGCTGTAATGTTTCGATGGATCGTTTTCTCTACATAAGAGTATCACGTAGTGCAAGTTATTGTGCTGGCAGTGGTTGTAGCACAAGTGGAAGTAGCTTAGTATCCCAGAGTCCTTTGGTGTAAATAGCACTAGTGTTGTAGCTATATTGGAACAGTTTGGCTAAGGCTCAGTTAGTTCTGGTATAGAAACCTTTAGCATTATAGTTATGATGCTGTTAGAGCCCATAACCTTTGCTGTTTTAGTGGGCTCAGCAATTTCTCTGTCATGTGGAGTGAATCAAAGTGGTTGAAGACTGGCATCTATGATGTTGGAAACCTCAATGGGGGAGACCAAATGGAACATCGCGTCAACAACAAGGTTGTGAATAATGTTCTGAAGCAATCTCGCAGTGCGATAACAATTCATCTGATAAAACCAAAGTTTATCAAACTTAATGGTTACTGTTTTCCAGACTGTTAACCAATAAGTCCAGGAAATTTGGGGTTGCAGCGTTTGGTTATTCGTCATTCTTGGATTGTTACTTGATAATTACTTTGATTTCAGATTGCATTGGTATGTCTCTACCCATCAACCCCAAACTCAATCAAAACTGTTATGTCGAATTACAACTGTGCTACATGGGATACGTTCAGAACATTTCTAGGAACTCAAAACTGGGATTTATGAATTGAAGAATTGTACATCTCCACAATCTAACTTCATTACCCAGCATATCCCTTTTTGCCATTACCTTCAAACCAAGGGATCAACCTTGGTTCAATGGTGGGGACGGCATGCATGATAAACAGTGGAGCAATGTCTGTAGATAGAACTAAATGATCCCAAAACCAACCATTCAGATCAAAACTCTGCAGTCCTGTTACATTCAGTGATAACTGTTTGATTCACATCACATGATATCAGCATGCTACTGGGTACACTAGATAAGGCTATAGGCTCCAATAATATTAAAGCTGTAATGCTTATAGACTTGTGCTGCAGAACTAGCTGCACCCTGGGCCAAGTTAATCCTGCATCGTTACAAACTGACATTTACCCAACAAAGTGGGGAAAAATTGCTCAGATTTCTCTTGCCCAAGTAAGCCAGGGCCAATCTAACCCAGCCAATTACAATCTAATATGTCTGCTTTCAATTATAGCAAAATGATGAAAAATGTCATTAAGGGTGCTACCAAATGGCAATTACTCTTCAGTAACCTGGCCACCATATCTCAGTTTAGGTTTGCCAGGATTACTCAGCTACAGAACTCATTCCTGGTCCAAAGAGTAGCAGCATTTGAGAGACATCAAGGATTACTAGCAAAATTGGAGTCTGTAGGAACTGTCGGTTGGGGGAGCTGTCTGCTAATGGAAGAGCTGTGAATGAGACAGGAGGGTGCATTGCCTCTACAGTCCCACTATTCCAAAGGCTGCAGCATAAAATAAACATACTTTCTGGTCAGCAAGGTGACCAACTAAATATCTATATCAGGTTTTAAACAAAAAGCTCTACCAACCAAGTTTCTTAACTGCTAGAATTATGAGTTTATTATCAAAACAAAATTATTCAAAGAAGATACAATAATTACTTAATGTAGTCAGTAAAATAAAGTATAAATGCTTATCCCTCTAAATATCTCTCACTCAAACACACATTCTTTAGGAAAAGAGGGCAAATAAGCAGATTTCTTGCAGAGAATGGCTTCCTGAAAAAAAAACACATTTTGAGAGATAGGTATTTCTAAAGGCAGAAGGATAACTGATAGAATGTTCTGGAAACTGGTATTATGCCAAGTGTCACTAATTACACAAGGTTGTCTGTGAATTCTTGCAGACACAGCTTACTCAGGAAATGCAATCTTGAGGTGTTTTTACAATCACTCTTTCAAAAGAACAAATAGATTTGTTGAACTGACTTGAACTGACTAAAGGGTTTCATTTTTGGAAATGAGGGGTCAGCTAGTCATGTTCAGAGCAAATTTTCCTCCAACTCGGCTGCTTTCTTTTTACATGGTTTTCCTCCAAGTTAACTAGATAAAATAAGAATGTCTCTAAGCCAGAAGAAAAAGGGTCTCCAGCAAAGCAAGCAGTCATCACCAGTCATCTAGGAGGTCTTGTTGATGTAAATCTCCACTCTCCACAGTATCCTTTCAATTACCCCTTTTTAAAGAAACCATTCCAACAATGTCTACAAAAATTAAAATAAATTCCTTTTTTCACAAAACTGAAGTTCCTTCAAGGATATTAAATCTTTCATAATATAAGTGATACCTAACACAAAGAAGATGGTTGACGGTACTGGAGATAATCACCTCAGTACCAGGACATTGCTGCAAGAGTTCCTCAGCATGATGTTCTAGTTCCAGCCATGGTCTGGTGCTTGATCAATACCCTTCCCTCCATTGTTTGATCTGAAGAGGGATGTTTGCATTGTTCTATTCACAACTCCCCAGATACTGAAACAGCCATGCTTGCATGCAGCGAAGCCAGGACAACATTCAGGATTCAATTGACAAACAATATTTATGCCGCATAATTGCCACATGATCTAACCATCTTCCTCAATGTGCAATTGCATTATTATTTCTGCAAGTCACACAGCATATATCTTGGAATTGCCATTCTGCAGAAACCTAACTGTTCCACCATTATAAAGATAGTACTTACAAGAATATATTAGAGGCTGAGCATTCTACAGTGAATAACTCATCATCTGACCCCTCAAAGACTTTTCACCATGCATAATGCACATTCAGGATAGTGATGAAATTATACCCCATTTATTTGAATGAATGTGGCTTCAATAACACTCCAAGCTCAACACCATACAGGACAAATATTGATGGGCACTTTCAGCATTCACTCCCTTCACTGCCAGGATGCAGTGATGCGCTGTAAAAGCTGCCAAAGCTCTTGCACATGTTTGCTTAGTTCTCCTCTGTTACATTCCAGCACGACGTAGAAATGCATCACTTAACAATGCTGTTAGGTACTTGCAACACAGGAGGCAGCAGTTCAAAGAGGCTGCTCATTTCCATTCTCAAAGGCAATTACGTATTGCCAAAACAGCTCACATTTATTATCTATGCTCACATTCCATGAACAAACAAAAAATAGATGGTTGGTGTCAGTTCCACAGTGTCAATAGTTATCATTATTCTCAGATTACATCAATGGATGATTGTTAATACAGACCTCTAGCAATATTTAGTGTTTCCAGTTATTCTAGACTGTGAATCATTGCCATTGATTTTCATACATCTATAGGGAGCAGATGGATACCAGCTTGATATTGAGTCAGGAGCACAGTTAAAATAGTTTGAATAGGTTCTGCACATGGCGACACAATCTGGATGATCTGAATGATACTTTTCTCTTTTTTTATATAAGTTCTAATGTTGTTTTTACAGAGAAAGTTCTTTGACAAAACCCCTTATACTATCATGTTTGGACCAGACAAGTGCGGACAGGACTATAAATTGCACTTCATCTTCAGACATAGGGATCCAGTGACGGGTGCATATGAAGAGAAACATTCCAGGAAACCAGAAGTGGACCTACAGAGTTACTTCACTGATAAAAGACCTCACCTGTATACATTGAGTAACAAAACTCTCTTAATCTTTCTAGAGTATTCAGAAATAGGTCCCACAAGATGGCTGACAGTCTTTAAGTGGGTATCCTCAATGGGTTAGGATTAGAGTAAAACTTGCAGGCTTCATTTGTGAGATAGTAATAGTTCATTAAAGAACAACAGAACAAGCAAATCTAAACACGTTTGAATATAGCAATTGAATAATCTAACAACTCTCTATTAGTTAACATGTGAAAATAATAAATTGTTCAGTAATATTAAAATGTGTGTTGGGCAATCTGCAGAGCCAACCTTCTTGCAGCAAATTTAGATTACATTATAGCTGCCAACGTCTAGCTACATTGATTTATTTTTAACTGGGTTAATTATTATACTTTTAGTAACTTCAAGTATCATTAGCATAATATTTAAAGTTACTAAAGTATAATAATTAACCCAGTTAAAGGGGGAAGCAATGGCCTAGTGATATTATCTCTGGACTGTTAATCTGGAGAGCCTGAATGTTGTGGGGACCCGGGTTCAAATCCTATTATGGCAGATGGTGGGATTAAGAGTCGTCATCTAATGATGACCATGAATCCATTGTCAATTGTTGGAAAAACCCATTTGGTTCACTAATGTCCTTTACGGAAGGAAACTGCCATCCTTACCTGATGGCTTACATGTGACTCCAGACCCACAGCAATGTGGTTGACTCCTAACTACCCTCAATTAGGTGGGCAATAAATGACAGCACAGCCAGCAATGCCCTCACCTTCTGAATGAATTTTTAAAAATTATACTGTATAATTGCTGTACTTGAAATATTCTCTCTATCTCTATCCAATAACAATTTCAAAATTATTGGTTTAGTTGTGAGACCTGATAACAGTTTTGAGATACTAATCGATGAGAACAGTGTGAGCAGAGGAAGCCTCCTGCATGATGTAACTCCCCCTGTCAATCCTCCCAAAGAGATCGATGATCCAAATCATCAAAAGCCTGAAGACTGGGATGACAGGTGGCAGATACCTGACCCAGATTCCGTGAAGCCCCATGACTGGTGAGAATTAAGCAAGATCAGGTTTGGTGAAAATGTTTGTTTGCACTTACGT
This sequence comes from Hemiscyllium ocellatum, assembly GCF_020745735.1. NCBI lineage: Eukaryota > Metazoa > Chordata > Chondrichthyes > Orectolobiformes > Hemiscylliidae > Hemiscyllium > Hemiscyllium ocellatum. Next base: position 88,261,750 of record NC_083411.1, on the reverse strand, counting down.
AGTCTGTTTACACCAAAACCAGTTGTGGCACCTTTTATTAGAATTTACTGTGAATTCAAAGTCAACAAGCTAACCCCAGTAGCAGAGACCACAAATGGATTTCAGTCCTCTTATGGTAACAACAATTGAATTATGACCTACCTCTCTCAAACTATAGTGATCGTCAGGAAGTAGGACTCCCTTCCATCAACAGTCGAGGGCACTAGTGAATTGACATCACAATCCTTTATACTTGAGACCACTATGAGTAGAAAGAAAACATGAGCCCAAGACCATCAGGAAATTCAGAGATCCTCCACTCTAAAACATAGGGACATTCTTGTCTCAATGCCATACACCACTATGGAATACAGAAACAACAGGGGGCATCAGTCAAATACAGTGACATACCTCTTCCTAACAATAGAGTCCTGCAGCACACTCAAAGGGCTACCCTCCACTAATATTAAGACTATAAGTGAATAGACATGACCAATGGAGAGAATAGATCATCTGCCAACACAGATATCACAAGTAAATAGAGAAACTACCTCTTCCGACACTAAAGACCATAATTGAATACAGAAACATCCTTTCATAGTACAATTTTCAAATTACTGTTTGCAGTCTTTGCTTTCATTAGTGGAGTCCCAGCCAAACAGCTCGATAATCTTGCTGGTCTTAATGGAATGTAGTCAATTCAGAGAGACATTCTTGATGAGAATCCAGAAGCTCTTGCTTCAAGTCCTTTTATATTGGGAACAAACCAAAAGGACTCAGCTGTGAACCTCCTTTAGTTACACACCTTACCAGTATTGAAGTTGGATGTCAACTTTGGAAAGAAAGTTAATGAGGAAGAAAAGTATGCACTGTTGATTATCTTCCTGTTCAGCTAAGTTCAAACTCCCCATCTGGGTCCTTGGGTCTGTGTAAAACCTGGAGTAATTATTGTTGGTTGTATTTCATTTATAGCCTCCTGTGTTTGAATGAAGATATATCAGATATTCATATGTACAGATGCTAAAGGATGTTGTCATATTCTCCATGCCAGGGATGAGGATGCTCCTCCCTATATTCCAGATTCCACAGTCATGAAACCAGATAACTGGCTAGATGAGGAGCCAGAGTATATTCCAGATCCTAATTCAATAAAACCTCCAGACTGGTAAGTTATGACTTACTTCAGATAGCCTCAGAGACTAGTTAGTGATTTTATAGTTGCATGAAAGGTCAGTGTACACCTGTCCTTCAAGTATATGATATTTGGTACCATCTTTCTGATATTCTTTCATAAACCACACCTTCACTGTTACATTCTCTGATGCACCCAATTACTCACTGGAACATTCTTTCATATATTCCATGTGTCTCATTGTAATACTGTTTAACCTACCTCACAAAACTCATTGATGTAACCTTCACTCCTCGCTGAGAGGGTGCATGTTAAGTTGTACTAACCCATGCATGCCTGATCTGAGTCCTTGATGATGATACCACTTTCTTCACCTTGAACAAAAATTATTTGCAACGCAAGTTTAAAATTAAAAATAATTCAAAATAAGATGTACCCAAAGTTCAGTCTGGAATTGTTTTAATATCAGTATTACATTATTGTATTTTACAGGGATATTAATATGGATGGTGAATGGGAAGAACCCAAAATCCCAAATCCAAAGTGTAAGACTGCTGGCTGTGGAACCTGGAAACCTCCCATGATCACTAACCCTGCCTACAAAGGCAAATGGAAAGTACCAATGATTGACAATCCCAAATACAAGGTAAATTTAATTGTTGTAATCTTTCTTACATATGTGATATTTAAATATCCCTTGTAATTCTCAGGATGGCTTTTTGGCAAATATATCATGTGATTTGTGAAATTTCAGAACATCTTTAGTGAGTTTCTGAGTCCCTGGAGAGTTAGCTGATCTCAACTTATCATAGAAACAGGAAGAACTGCGGATGCTGTAAATCAGAAACAAAAACAGAAATTGCTGGAAAAGCTCAGCAGGTCTGGCAGCATCTGAGGAAGGGTCACGAACCTGAAATGTTAAATCTGATTTCTCTGCACAGATGCTGCCAGACCTGCTGAGTTTTTTCAGCAATTTCTGTTTTTGTTTCGGCTCAGCATAAGGTTTGATGTATAGTCTTTGTGCTCATGGATTAGATAGATTAAAACTATTGCAATTATTGTTCCGATCCACTGAGTTGTGCATGCATAGGGCTTCAGGTTTGATCAAGATATCTTACACTGTTCAATCACTGGGAGACATTTCACTGGTGCACACACGAGGAGCAAACTTTTGGATTTGCTACTGAAGAACATCCAGTCCCTCAGAATCAAACCGCAGCAAGCATCAGAAGTGTTTTCACATGAGGAAGTGGAAATTTGACAGACATAAATTGCAGCAAACTTTGTTTTAACCAGTACCTTATGAACCCGCCCCTCAATAAACCAACAAACATTATAAACCTTAAATACTGGAAATTTATTGTATTGCAATCTTCACAATATTTGAGTCGTCAGTCGAGGGTGCGAGTGAGAGGGTACTCTACCAGTAAGTATTATTTAAGTGATATATGCCCTAAATAAAGTATAATAGTGATGCATCACATTTCTATTACTTATTGTGTTTTACACTGATTTTGTCAACGTCTTGATTAATTGGTACACACCTGGTCCCATAGGCCCTATTTTATACAGTTAATAAAAAGTTTGCTGTACTTTGCAGGGAGACGGATTTAGCTGTGTACTATGTTGTACCATAGGATGATTGCAGTTTTTAATCTTAAAATAATTTGAAATAGTGTAAAACACAGCTTTGTTTAATTCTTAAATATTTTGCTGTTAAACATGGATTGTAATAAGCAGGTCACTTAAATTACTCAATACCAGACATTTCTACATTTCTTGCACTTTCCCTGATTCACAAGACTACTTACTCTATTTAAATTATTTGATTGGCCCATCCGACAAGCACTAAAAATAATTGCCGAATAACTGCATGCTTGTAACTTAGTGATTGTAGTTACATGTGATAGAAAAAGTTAACCATCTTGATTTTTAAAATATATTTCTGTAACAAATTCCTCTCTGCAACATCCTTTCCTCTATAATAACCTGTATAACGTTCTGCTTTTCACACCCTCCAATCTGAACCTCAACTATTCATTACATAGAGCAGTGGAATTAATTCACTTTTTGTTTCTCATTAACTTAGTCTTCTAAATGACATTCAATTTTATTTGTTGTTGCTTGTAACTTCTTCATAGCACATGCATCTCTCTGTCTCCCTCCCACTGTGTAGCATAATTCAGAAATCTAATTATCAATTTTGAGTAACAGTTTTTCCAATTTCATTCTAAAAGGGAGTCTGGAAACCTCGCAAGATTCTGAATCCAAATTATTTTGAGAATACAAAGCCATTCCGTATGACTTCAATTGCTGCAGTTGGGCTTGAGCTATGGTCTCTGACCCCGAACATAATGTTTGACAATTTTATTATATCGTCTGATGAGAGAGTTGTCAAGCAGTGGGCAAAAGACACATGGGCACGAACAAAGGCAATCTACGATGCAGACGGAGTAAGTTGATTTGATGGCTATGTGCATGTAACCATGTGGAGAAATCTTGTTCCATGCTGCTACAAGATTACATCAAAGAATGACAAGTTCTGCATATAATGAAGCCAATCCTGTCAGTGTCTGAGGTACTCCAGCTCTTCTGTAACTAGCCCCAGGAATTTGCTCTGGCTCAGTCTCTACTGCTTTACTGAGGTTGCCATATAGAAGGTTATGTTTGACATCAGAACGTAGAGGTGAAAACTCTAAATGCTGCAGTTCTGAGAATGGACCTCCCCACTGGAAAATTTATGTTCCTTTCAGTGAGAGCTGCAATTCTGACCTTTTGGACCACTACTTGTCCGGTGAGGCCATTCCCAGCCTTGCATTTCATCATTTGCACAGGTGGCAATCCTACCAAAATCCCACTCTCCATCCGAGATGAAGCCCAGATCTCAGGAAAATGCAGTAAGATGGATTCATTAGGCTGGGTAAGAGTTATGCTACAATCAAAATCTAGCTTAAGAGATTCCCTCTGCCCCCAACTTGCTTGCCTGTATGTAACTAGTGTTTATTGTGATTTGCGCAGTGTAAGTCTGTGACTGAGACAGAGTGTGTGTTTCTTTTATCAGTAACTGAATTAATTGCTACTGTACCCTGTTGTCCACAGCCGGGTTTGATCATGCGGCTGTTTTTGGCAGCAGACAAGCGCCCTTGGCTCTGGGGAGTCTACGTGTTCACTGTTGCTCTGCCAGTTATTTTATTCATAAGCTTCTATTGGCCAAATAAGGTAAGTCTGTTTAAGAATTATGTGTATTTCCTACTAGAGGATTGGTGTGTTGGATACTCTGCTTTTCTTTGACTAACCAGTCGTCAATTGGTAAAAATCATCTGAATTTTTATTAAGCAGTGACCGTTACATCCAGGTTGCTGAGAATAAACATCTAACTGCATTAATTCTAAGTTCGGCTTATGTTTTTAAACATTAAGATGCTGATAGCTTTATCTTAATTATGTTTCGTTTTCAAGCCTTTTCATCACTAAACCAATTACAACATGACATTCTATCAGTAAGTCACTTGACTTGAACCCTTGCAACACCGGTTGGTGGTAGCTCGTGTACATGTTTAGATGCACTGTTCAGTATTGTCGGTCATGTAACCCTATTAGCAGCAGAAACAAATGTAACTGTTATGAGATTAATTCACTCCAATAAGCTGTTTTCTTATTTTTAATTGTTATACGACATTGGCTGAATCACATTGTTTTCTTACATCCTCACAGGTGTAAGAGTTAACTAAAGTGAAAATAAGCCCTCTGTTTAAATTGCTGCTTTGTTTCTATTTGGCAACTTTTCTATATGCTGTTGTCCTGTGATGCCACTTCTATCCCATACTTTCATGTGCTATAACTCTCTCGCTCTATTTTCATGTATCTCCTATTCCATCTTAGTATTTTATTTTGTCATGTTGTACTGTCATGTGCTATCATTTGTTCTCCCAGCGATTTGGGCCCCCTGATGATTATTATTATAAGAAGACAGATGATGTGCAGCTCAATGATGAAGAAAAAATAACGACAGAAGCACAGTCTCAAGAGTCAGGTAAGCCAAACAGCAGCAATAATAATGGTGAGAGAGTACTTACAAGTTTCCCTGCTTCTCAGGTGAATTTTGGCTGACTTTCCCACACATTAATTACCTCATAATAGGGTTGGTCGTCTCAGCATCACTTTACCATTGATGCAGTGGTTCTTTGGCTCGTTGTATAAATTGTCTCCTTTTCACAAATTGTCAGTTAATAGAGCTATTTTAATAAAATATAGGCTGTTTTAGCTTGGAATTAGCCATCAGGTTTCATTGGTGATGGAAGTTAGCAGGCCTGCTGAAAGTAAATGTCTCATAATTTCTGTGGGTCCAACAGTCAAGTCTGTTTGTAAGTGGCGGAAATGGCAGAGGATCCCACCACCAGAGATATATTTCCCTCCCCACCCCACCTGTGTTTCAGAAAGACCATTCCCTCCGTGACTCCCATGCCAGATCCATGGCCCCCACGAATGCACCCTCCCCTCCGAACACCTTCCTTTGCTGTCGCAAGAAGTACAAAACCTTCACCCACGCCTTCCACCTCACCTCCACCCGAGGCCCCAAAGGATCCTTCCACATCTGACAGAAATTTAGCTATACTTCCACACACATCATCTACTGCATCCTTTGCACCTGATGTGGTCTGGGGAGTGCATGGGGGAGACAGGACACCAACTTACGGATCATTTCAGAGAACATCTCTGGAATACCCACACCAACCAACCCCACCGCCGAACTTTAACTCCCACTCTGCCAAGGACATTGCAGGTCATGGGCCTCCTCCATCGCCATAGCCAAAGCCTAACCACCCAACGCCTGGAGGAAGAATTCATCTTCTGTCTTGTGGACTTCACTAGTTTCCCCATTCACATCCCCCCCATCCCCACTCCCATCTTATCCTAAACCCAACCTCCCAACTCAACACTGCCCTCTTGAATGGTCCTACCTGTCAATCTTCCTTCCCATCTATCTGCTCCACCCTGCTCTCCAACGTATCACTTTCATCCCCACCTTCATCTATCTTTCGCATTCCCCCCCAGCCCCACAACCATCCCATTTATCTCTCAGCTCCCTTGGCCCACGAGCCTCATTTCTGATGAAGGGCTTATGCCTAAAAATCAACTGCCCTTCTCCTTAGATGCTGCCTGACTGGCTGTGCTTTCCCAGCACCGCAATTAATTTGAGCGAACAATTAAGTCTGGGGCTTTTTTGCTTCAGAGTCCCACTGGACATCAAGTATGTATCTGCCAGTGAAGCTCAGCTTTTCAAAAAAAAATCCTTATTGTTGATGGGGAATATTTATTGAAAATGTTAGGAATTAATGGCTCCATGCTAAATTGACTGAAAAATGGATTCATGTTTAAAATAAAAAATCAACTGCTGGTCCACTTAATGGACAGCCCATTCAACAGGTGGCAGCTCTAGCTTGAAAATTACTTGTTAATAAATAATTATCCATAATTACAGATCTCCATGATCAACAAGGAAATGCAGCTAAAAGCAATGACAGGATGAAAGGAAGTATCATGTTAAAAACAAAAGAAGACTTGGAGACTTCTTCAAAGGTTGGAGATTTTAGCATTTTTCAGTATCTTAAATGGGATAGATGTTTTTACTTTGTTCAAAAAATGTTTGAAAATTAAAGCAAGAACTTGTGTTACCCATAATATGTTCCAACACGCGATTAGTTTTAAAAGAAAATTTTCCAATTCTGGATTAATGCTGGTATAATCTGACCAGTAGCCAGGGAAAGATTTTTCTCTAGATAATTTTAAAACATCCGGAAAGAGGAAGAGCAATCAATCGCTCCACAATCAATTGCACTGCATTCAGGAAATGTATTATGGGAACGACTAGCAAATCTAGACAAACAGTATTCCTAAGGCTCAGAATACACACACACAAGCAAGTTCACTTCTGATAGCCAGAAAAGACACCTGCCAAAATTCAAACACTGGTAATGGAGAAAGGTTGTCCCCATAAATAGAAAGGACAAAAGAAATCTGAAGTTACTCCTTTATTAGCGGCAAACACTGGAGAGCAACCGCCTTTAATCAGGGGAACATATGGGAAAGTTGCTGTTTGTGTTGTGTTGCTGCTGATAAGATCTGACATTGGTCAGAGTGCATTGTTACAGTAAAGTTATAACCAGCTCGGCACTAGATAATCATTTTGACTGATAATGGCCAAAGAATAAATGGTGGTAAAGACAAGCCAGGGAACTATACACTGGTGTGCCTGACCTCAGTGGTGGGCAAGTTGTTGGAGGGAATCCTCAGGGACAGGATGTACATGTAGTTGGAAAGGCAAGGACTGTTTAGGGACAGTCAGCATGGCTTTGTGCGTGGGAAATCATGTGTCTCGAACTTGATTGAATTTTTTGAAGAAGTAACAAAGAGGATTGATGAGGGCAGAGCAGTAGATGTGATCTATATGGACTTCAGTAAGGTGTTCGACAAGGTTCCCCATGGGAGACAGATTAGTAAAGTTAGATCTCATGGAATACAGGGAGAACTAGCCATTTGGATACAGAACTGGCTCAAAGGTAGAAGACAGAGGGTGATGGTGGAGTGTTGTTTTTCAGACTGGAGGCCTGTGACCAGTGGAGTGCCACACGGATCGGTGCTGGGCCCTCTACTTTTTGTCATTTACATAAATGATTTGGATGTGAGCATAAGAGGTACAGTTAGTAAGTTTGCAGATGACACCAAAATTGGAGGTGTAGTGATTAGCAAAGAGGATTAACTCAGATTACAACAGGATCTTGGCCAGATGGGCCAATGGGCTGAGAAGTGGCAGATGGAGTTTAATTCAGATAAATGCGAGGTACTGCATTTTGGGAAAGCAAATCTTAACAGGACGTATACACTTAATGCTAAGGTCCTAGGGAGTGTTGCTGAACAAAGAGACCTTGGAGTGCAGGTTCATAGCTCCTTGAAAGTGGAGTCACAGGTAGATAGGATAGTGAAGAAGGCGTTAGATGTGCTTTCCTTTATTGGTCAGAGTATTGAGTACAGGAGTTGGGAGGTCATGTTGCGGCTGTACAGGACATTGGTTAGGCCACTGTTCGAATAGTGCTTGCAATTCTGGTCTCCTTCCTATCAGAAAGATGTTGTGAAACTTGAAAGGGTTCAGAAAAAATTTACAAGGATGTTGCCAGGGTTGGAGGATCTGAGCTACAGGGAGAGGCTGAAAAGGCTGAGGCTGTTTTCCCTGGAACGTCGGAGGCTGAGGGGTGACCTTATAGAGGTCTTCAAAATTATGAGGGGCATGGATAAGGTAAATAGACAAAGTCTTTTCCCTGGGGTCGGGGAGTCCAGAACTAGAGGGCATAGGTTTAGGGTGAGAGGGGAAAGATATAAAAGAGACCTAAGGGGCAATTTTTTCATGCAGAGGGTGGTATGCGTATGGAATGAGCTGCCAGAGGATATGGTGGAGGCTGGTACAATTGCAACATTTAAGAGGCATTTGGATGGGTCTATGAATAGGAAGGGTTTGGAGGGACATGAGTGGGTGCTGGCAGGTGGGACTAGATTGGGTTGGGATATCTGGTCGGCATGGACGGGTTGGTACGAAGGGTCTGTTTCCATGCTGTACATCTCTATGACTCTCTGGCCAGAACACACTGATAAATCCTTTTGAATTATGACATGGGATCTTTTACTTCTATGCAAGAGGAAGACAGGGTCTTAGTTTAACATCTCATTTGAAAATGAGACCTTCAACAATTAGCATTTCCTTCATTTTGATATTCCCTCTGAGCTCAGCAGCTATCCTGAAATCTGGAGGTTCCCATGCAGGCTGCGCAAAAATCTGCCCTTTAAGTAACATGTTGCATAAAAAATTTAAAGGGTCCATGTACTTACATGTACAAAAAAAAGTTGTTGCTCACTTGTGGCAAGATGTCAACTACTCAAATTTTATGCTGTAGTCTCAAATGAGGCTTGAACTTATAAACCTCTATTGCAGAGGTGATTCTACTACCAACGTGCAGAGTTGCAATAGAACCACTTCTAATTAGTACATAGGTTCATGAACAAGCATTTAATTTACAATCGTCCTTCTCCTAAAAGCAATATGCCCAATGTACTGTGGTATCTTGAATGTGCTAGCCACAAATAAGGATAACATTTGTTTTTCTGAAAATCAGCTGCATGGTTTATAATTTTTCACAACTGCTTCTTACTCCTGACAAGTGAGTAGACAATGCAATGTGTTTCTGCATTTAGTTGTATTTCTAAGGAAGAGTCCAGTAACTAAGGCATATGTAGATTTACAATTAGGTTTACATAAGAAATATAGTACAAGATACTTATGGAATTAATTCTGGTTACAGGCACAAGGGGGCAGTGGTGAACCAGATCCAGGTCAGGTTTCAGAAGAGGCTGTGCGATATCGCAAGACAATGCCAAAATAATGACCACTAGGATTCATGCTGTTTGGGAAGATGAACTTCCACATAAGGCATTGATTTGTTTAACAAAAGTCTTTGGGACACAACTGTTTGTTAGTGATGCATGCTGTGCAGCAGATATTAGAGGAAGATGCTCTTTTTAAATTTGTAATATTAAAATAAATGTTTTAATATTTGCATTTGTAAGTTTACTATATATAATGGACAGAGATGGAGTTCTTCCACATTGAGTTGTGATAAAATAAAACACATTGTATTCTTTGGAATGGGATGCACTTCTTTCAATTTTGATGTAATAAGACTTAGTAACAATAATTCTCAAATAAGGTTATTGCATTATTATGTCATGCTCAACAATGCTATTAAATACTCTGCATCCTAGGCAATATTGTTTCTTCTCATGCAATAAACTAGACTTCATTTGCCAGAGATTCCATCTGAATTCAGTTGAGAAAGCACCATCTTGACCAAACTTGCTGTTAATTTATAATTTCAAACATCTTCCTCATTTTGATGTAATCGTCTCTAATTATGTCATCAGGAAGTGATCAAGACAGCATTTTATGACCTCACTTTAGCTGTCTGTAATGGCATTACAAATTTCTAGTACAACTTTAATACCATAACCATCTCACATTTGCCCCTCCCACAAGTAATGCAATATTTCTTGAACTGGAATGTTTTATTTTTAAAAAAGACTTTTCAGCTTATGATGCCACAAACATCGTAGCGATCTATTATTGTTGAAAAGAGCTGTTGAAGTCCCTTGTCTTGCACTAATCCGGATGGACAGAAGCATGTTAAATTTCATATGATCACAATAGGACAAAAGCTTGTTGATTTGTTTCCAAGTTGATCTATGGCAATGCCTTGGCCAATTTAAAAAAAACAATAAGGAATTAACTGGACTAGCAATGTAAGTACTAAGCTGCAAAAGCAGTTGAGATGCTGGGGGTCCTGTAACAAGTACCTCCTGACTCCCAAAGTCTGTCTAACATCTACAAAATCACAAGGAGTGTAATGTAAACTTCCTACCTGCCTCTGAGTGCAGTACTATCAACACCATGCAGCAAAACAACAGCACTCTGTCCATGACCAAAATCGTGGGCAACTGGGTATAGCGTACACCAAATTTACTGTAATGAATTACCTAGCCTCCTTCAATAGCACCTTCCAAACCTGCACCTTCCTCTACCTTTTGAAGGACAAGTGCAACAGATGCATTGGAATATCACAACCATACAGTTGCCTTGAAAGCTACATGGCACCCTAAGTAGGAACAATAGTGTTGTTCCTTCAGTGAATCAAACACCTGCAGCTCTCTTTCCAACACCATTGTAGGTGTACCTACACCAGATGGACTGAATCATTGAAGACGGCAGTACACTACAAATACAGCGAATAGTGATGTGCTAAATGCTGAACTTGCCAGCAATGTTTACACCTTATGAAAGAACAGTAACCAGACTAAAATACCAGAGTTCAAAAGGACTGTCATCAGAAACTTCTCCATGTAAAGACATTTGAATGTGTGGAACAGATTTCCAGTGCAGCAAATGAAAACTGTGAATGCATGGTGGTGATGGTGCTGCGTCAGACAGCAGTGTTGGTAATTCTGCATCAATGATTCAACAGTTCGGCCAAACAAAGCCTTTCATTCAGTTTTTTTTTAAAACAATCTTGTAATCAAGCGATTTGAAATAAAAAATCAGGCCAAGTTGCTAATCAACAATTATTTAGGGGCTAAAAGGAGTTATGATGTCTTGTGGTCTACAATCTGGGTACAAAGTATTGTCTCGGTACATTGGGCTAATGTTGAGATCTTCTGTCTCTCAAATTAATAATCTAAAATGAATCCTTTTGGTGCAAAATGAGATGTGAACATAAACATAATATCAGCATTAGGGTTTATTATTCCATAATTAAATAGACTAAATACAAAAAAGATTTGCAAGTTGACTTGAGACAATAAACTACGGGTTCTAACAGGGTTACAATCCTAATACTGGACAGTCTTGACTCTCAGTACCCTTTACCATTATTATTGTTATTATTATTTGTCTGTCTTCTTGGAGCTTTTGGTTGGTCTGGAAAATAAAAAGGACACTTTTTATTGAAACTAATTTGTCATTTGTGGTGAATGGATTGAATGAATGTAATAATCTGGATATTTAACCCTTTCACTTTTTTTGACATGAAACCAGGAACAATTTCAGACTATCAGGAACTGGTATGTGCTGTGTGTGGGGGCCATAAAACATATCATGCCATACACTGATGGGCTACTAGACGTTGTTAACTGTGCAAATGCTTTTAAAGACTTCAATTGAAAGCAAATAATTTTTAATTCAGAACATTTGAAAAAATGTTATGGGTTTTGAGTTTATAAATTTTACTTACAATTGCTAATGTTTTGAAAGGGTTTTGTAAGTCATTCTGATCAACTCACAATTATTAGGCTGTATCCTCTTGTTCAGACCTTTTGATTCTGTTTGTAAATTAGGAACTAAATTCTAAAAGCCCTGGATCTTGAAGTGAAAGGGTCAAATTGAGTTTTCACACGATAAACACAACATGCAGGTTAACCCACTACACCTGTCGAGATATAAAGCTGACTGGTATCAGTGGCATGAGCTCCTTACTTTCTCTTGTTCTTCGAGTCTGTGGTTTGAAAGACGCTGGAGGCTGACATGAGGTTTTCAATGTATTGACCAAGTACTTGATTCTCTGATTTGAGCTTCAGGTTCTCCTCTTTCACAGCATCCACTCTGGCTGACAGATCTGAAAAGCAGATGAAGTGATCAGCACAGAAGTGGGATACCCTTATTGTTGAGCAGGCCAACTACAAAAAAGGCTCCAATTAAACTAGATATGGAACACATTAAGGCAATTGCTTTCGAGTAGTTGATGGATTTATAGTTTGCACAATCCAGACATCATTGTATTCCTTTAACATAACCCCAACCCCTCTATTATTGTTCTGCTGCCCATCCATCTTCAAGTTAATTATAAAAGATGCAAAAGTAAGGAATAAGAAGTACATTAAATGTTTACAGAGATAAATGATAAACATTGTGATGAAGTCCTTTTGTAAACTTTCTTTATACTAAAAGTCTGTGTTCTGTGAAAATGGTAACATTGCAGCATTCACAGTTCCAGAGTGACTATGCAGCAATATTGAATTCTGTCCTGCAATGGAGCAAAGTTTACTGTAAGTGTTTTGATAGGTCACTCAGGACAGTTTAGGGGTCACTGAAAAGCAAGTGAGAAAGAGGCAGACTCCATTTCAGGAGTTCTGATGGGAATGCAGCTCAAATGAGGAGTCCTGAACATTTGAATAACCATATACTGTAAGAACAAACTTGGGAAGAAGTTTTAGGAATTGGTAAGCAGATTAACAATTTGAGCATGGACTCTAGTCATGCTGGGGAGCTGAGAAAGTGGTAAGGGCACTATCTCTATGTTGAAGAAAGCCATGAGGCTCTCAGAAGAACTGTGAGCATTATACTTCAGTGCAGTTGCGAGAGTGTGGGGGCTGAAGCTTTTTGGTACTAGTAGTTTGGATAAGGAGGGAAGTCTCGATGAAAAGTTAGATTTAACCAAAAATCTTCCTTTTGTTCCTAAATTTATGGAAGAAGGGGTAGAGATATCTTTCCTCATTTCCTAAAAATCTGAAGTTACCAAAAGACTACAAGTATTCAAAGTGATGGATGTTTATTCCAGTCTTTTAGGAACACAATCCTCAGATGAAGTACCACAGTTTTAACTGCATCATAATGTTAAAGCTTACCAATTAACACCTGGGATATGTGCTGAATTCACTAGAGAAAAATAAATCATATGGGATCATTGGTTCTTTTAACTGACGTTAGAGCAAATGTAAGGAACATCATTATTATGCAAGGATACAAGAATACTATTAACAATTAAATTCTATTTGGATAAGTGTCAATGTGTAAAGTAAAATAGGCAGGAGTTTTCTTAGGTGTTTTTGATATTTCTCTCAGCTAATGTTCTGCTATAACACGTTTTGTTAATGTGAATTTGCTATAATACGATTGATGAATTGGGGACATTGTTTCTAAAATGCAAAGGACTAAAGTGTGTATTGGTTATAATATGATTCAGGCCTCATTAGTTTAAACGGTGCTGCTATTACGTGATTTTCTTTATAACACAAGATTAATGTGATCTTATGAATTACACAGTAGGCTCAAGGGGCTGAATGGCCTACTCCTGTTCCTAATTTGTATGTTCATTTATAAATCCAAAAATTTATTCCATAACGAGTGATGATTCCATGAGTGAAGGGATTACAATTAGCTCCATTTTTTTTTCTGAGCTGAACTAGAGGAGATAGGTTTAGGGTGAGAGGGTACATCTCTATGACTCTATGACTTCAATCCTCCACATGCAAGTAGAAGGGCCCTTGTTAAGACTGAAACTATAGAGAAAATTTGACAAGGCTTATGGCATTATGTAAGTACAACAGAAAATCAGTTTTAATACAAGGGTATAGTACATTACCAAAGAGAAGGGCAGGAAAAATGGAAAGGTCCAGATGGTGTTACAGGTTCTGATGGAAAAACAATAATATTGCTCCATGGCAATCAAACTGTTACAGTGCATTCCTTGAGGTCCATTGGCATGGACTGCACACTTACAGAATCGAAGCAAGTCACAGAAAGTGATGAAACACTGTGCACTTTGAATACATTTGTTTGATAATTACAAGGAGAAGACTCTGGCAGATAAAGGGCTGGCTGAATATGGACACCGTAATACTGAAAAACAGAAGGTATTTGCCCCAGAGGACAAATACCAAATGTTGGTGCTAGAGTCAGAGATACGCCAGAGAGGGGGGAAAGCCACCAGCAAATACAAACATTGTCTAAATGTGTAAACTAAGGGACAGGACATAAGATCCATCAATCCACATAATGATGTAAAGAACAAGAAGGCCAGAAAATGCAGGACTAGTTCTGACAGTGAACCTGGAAGTCAGCCCAGCCCTAGGAAATGGAACTTCGATTCTCGAAGGAGATGTTGCAGTAGTCCACAACGAGACAATGGTGAGTGGAGGTCACAGTTTGACAAGAATAAGAATCATGGAACAGACCAAGAATATCACAAAAAGTAGAAAGCCTGATGATTGAAATATTTTAGTGGCTACTGAAAGAATTATAAGATAAATTGATTTAAAACAAAAGGCAAACAAAACAGGCTGGAAGGCTGTAAAGAATTTGGTATATACACTGAGGCTAGTCCCATCACTGAGAGAAAGTGCTTTTAGTACACGTAATGCTAAAGCCAGGTTAATGGATTGGGATTATAAAGAGAGACCAGATGATCAAAAAATTAGAGTCGATTCCCCTGCAGCAGGAAAAGCGAGCCTGAAAATTTTCTGAGCTTTTAATTACATTGGAGGTACTATAGTTCAGAAAAAGTTTAGTAGAGTAATACCTCTTAGTATAGGACAGGGAAAGTGTTGTCTTATGAGGAAAGGTTGGACAGGCTGGGCTTGTATCCACAAGTGTATGGAAGAATAAGAGGTGACTTGATGGAAGCATAAGATCCTGAGGGGATGTGGGGAGGGTATCTCCTCTTATGGGAGAATCTAGAACTATGGATCACTGTTTAAAAATCAGGGGTGGCCTGTTTAAAACAGATAAAGTAAAATTTTATCTCTGAGGATCATAAATCATAATCATGGAACTTACCTGAAAAGGTGATGAAGTCCTTGAATATTTTTAAGGCAGAGTTAACAGATTCTTGTTGAGCAAGGAGTTGAAATGAATAATAGAGCAGGCTCAAGGGGCGACTAATTTGTATGATTTTACATAGGCCCAAAAATTCATTCAGTAATGAGTGATCACCCCCACCCTTAAAAGGGACTGCAACTATCCCCACTTCTTTTGAGCACTTGATTGCTCTAATTGCAAGGACGGGTGTATTTGTCAACACTGAGGTTTCTAGAGAAGTAAATCAATTAAAATAAAAACTGCACTTTTGCGTGGTGAAAACTTTCAAAGTGAAGTCTTTTTGCAGTCACCTAAAGAAGACTGTAATATAGAAGGGAGTAGTGGAAATTAAACAAGTGCATTTATGGGTTAAAAGATGCATCAAAAGTCTAGGATTTCTCAGGTCTATCCTGTATTGTATTCAGTTAAACGTTGACTGAGCAATGTTCTATTGATACCACAAGGTGCAACAGGCAGGCATCTTTAGGATGCAGGTTGACAACCTTCTGTCAGGAGGTTCTGCAGAATTTGAGTATTAAGTGTTAGATAAAAAAAATTTTAAAAAAAGAATGTAAGGCTTATAATTTCAGGGGCCTTTAAATAGACAAAAATAGATGTAAAACAGGATAGGATTAAAGTGACCTAAGATCAACAATCTTATTTAAAACATGTGAACTGAACCCCAATAAACAGGACCAGGTCCTCACAGAAGGAGGATCCTGCATCCAAGGTAGAATTGGTCAGTTCAATGGTTGTCCACTCAAACTTGACCTGATGCTAATTATGCCCAGATGGAACTGAGTACCATGTTGAAACATGCTAAAGTTGAGGAAGCTCAAAGGGCAAATTGAAGGAATTAAATTCATAGCAAAAGACCCCAAGTTTCCAGCCTTGCACAATCCAAAAAGTAAGAAGTTAGTCATTGTTAGTGGTACTAAATTAGACAGGTATTCTAGAATGGCAGGGTTTATCACATTCTTGGAATAATAAATGATGCCAAGTGGAAAGCAATAATTTAGTGGTATTGTTACTGGATTAGTAGGCCAGATACCCAGACTCCTGTTTGTGTGAGACATGAGTTCAAATCCCATGATAGCAGTTAGTGAAATGTGAATCAATAAAAATCTAGAATTAAACAAATAAATCATGTAGCCATTGATAATTTCTGTAAAAGCCTCATGTTCATTGGAAGGCAATCTGTCATCCTTACCTGGTCTGCTCTATGTGTGATTCCACAACAATGGGGCGACTGGTCATAGCAAGTCATTCACTTCAAGAGGCAATTAGGGATAAGCAATAAGTGAGCAACATCCACATCCAATGAATTACAAAATTAGGATGTGCCTAAAACATTGAGTGTGGGATGAGGGGGCAAGGGCCAGCATAGAAAAGGGTGTTGAACATGAGAGAGGTGAATGCCAGCATAGGTGAACAGAGAAGCACAAGAGAGGAAAATAGAGGAAAGAAATAATAACAAATAAAGATCAAAAGAGAGAAAGGTTACAGGAAGACAAATATTGTAAAACGAGACTGGGAAGCAGAGAGAGAGAGATTTTATTGAAACATATAAAATTCTACTGGGGGATTATTACAGGATAGACTTTTGAGAGGATGTTTTCTCTCAAGGGAGAGTCCAGAAAAGGGATGCACTTTCAAAATAAGTGCTTTCTGATCTAAGACAAAGATGAAAAGAAACCTTCTCAGGGGGTCGTTAGTCTATGGAATTGTTTACACCCTAGAGCAGTGCAACTTTGTTTACTAAATATATTCAAGGTGAGTTAAATTTTTGAACTATGCAAGAATCAAGGGTTATTGGTGGAATGGTGGGGTTGGAAGGGAGCATTCTGCAAAGTCGAGTTGAGGACACAATCAGATCAGTCATAATATTAAGGGCCTAGGGCCTCAGGCACAGGAGCCAGTACATAAACAAGAGAAATGTAAACATGAAAAATAAAGAAGCTGTGAGAGTAAAAAGCCAGGAAACAAGAGGAAGAGATCAGTATAGCAGGAGAAAGAGACAACATCGAAAGCAAGGGACTCAACACAAAAAGAGATATCAAGAGAGAATGACAAAAGCAAAGGGAGAAAATTTATTGTTAAACCATCAAAGCAGTCAAGTAATCACCTTCGAGTGTGTGCTGCAGCTCCAGAACCTGGTTTATTAGCCGCGTCTTCTCCTCCAGCTCCTCTTGATTTTCATAGTCTGTGCCTTTGAAGGTAAAAAAACAATCCTTTAAATCTGACATAAAATATTACAAGTGCCAAGAGACCCTTACAGGCAAACATTCTCTTTAATTACGCTCTCTGGCATATCATGGTTAAACATGGCTTCCCCAGCATTTACTTTCAACGGTAATGACAGCAGACATAGAAGCAGCAATAGGCAATTCAGCCCTTCAAGGCAAAGTAAAGATGGTGTTGCCCCCTTTACAGTTTGTCATGAAATGTAGCCAGAGTTATAACTGTGTTTATTAAAATTTGTGATGTGTTGTAACTGCAAAAGGTATGTGAATGTTAAATAATGATGCTACCAGGCACCAAATGAACCGGCAACCTTTCAACTGAAAGACAGCATTGTAAAAGTGGAAATGTTTTGAATGCATCGGAATAGATTATTGACTGGATAAACTGCTGTTCTGAATTCTACGATATTGAAATGCTGTCCCTGTGTGTAATACAGAGGTAATCATTTACACATCTCCCACTGATTTCATTCATTTATTCTATTTTGCTTACATCAGCTACAGTTGCTTCCTATGCCTCTCTATCTTTAACATATTAAAAACTACAATCAAATCACCCCTTTGCCTTCCACACCCTAGTTTGTGTGATCTCTTCTCATAATTTGGCGCTTGGAGACCATGTTAAATGTACATCGCACTTCCTCCAAGTTTGGTGTTTTCTTTCTAATGCATATCAACCAGAAGTGCTAATATCACTCCAAGTGTGATCTTACCAGGGTTTCATGTGTGCAGATTAACTTCTGCCCCCTTATGCTTCATTAACCTTTGATTATATTCTGTACCTACCTACAACACTTTAACTAGATAAATGGACTCCTAATTCTCTTACAACATCCACTATTTCTAGCTTTACATTATCTATAAAATACTCTGTTCTATCCTGATCTCCCCACTGTTTTGTTTGTTTGATTAATTTATTAACATCTCAGTGCAGCTTCATGTTATTATCTGCACTTAATTGTACAATGCTGACTATCTCCACATCATCAGCAAGCTTGGATGTGGGCTTCCTATCCCGTCATCTAAATTATTAATAAACATTGTGAATAGTTGGAGCCCCAGCACAAACTCACAAGTCACATCCTGCTAATTAGAACAGTTTACCATTTTTCTTATTCTCTGCCTCCTGCTACTCAGCCAATTTCCTAACCAATTGATACTTTGCCTTTGATTCATTTACCTTCAATTTGTCCCTTGTATTGCATGAGGTCTTACTTTTCTTTTTGAATCCAGAACTGCCACACCAACAGTATTTCCCTCATTTACTCCTTCTGTTACCTCAAAAAAAACTTCATCAAGTTATTTAAGTATAACTTTCCCTTAACAGTCTGTGTTGATTTTCCTTAATTAACCCACTTTGCCCAAGTGACTATTACATTTCTCCACTATTATGACTTCAAGAAGCTTCTCCCTCAGCCAGGTTAAACGGACTGGCGTACAGTTGCTAGGCTTGTAATGTTTACAATTTTTCCTTCCTCTGGCACTATCCCTGGGTAAACTGGAAAATTATGGTTAATGCCTTTATAATATCCACTCATTGCTTCTTCCATTCTCTTTGGATGTATCTCCTCCAATTCTGGTCCTTTATCAACTTTAAACACAGATTGTCTCTGCAATCTTTATCAAATTTAAACCCTTAGAGTGTTTGAACCACCTCATCTTTTGCCATGACTTCTACAGTATTTACCTTCATGGTAATGACAAGACCACTGCCTCCCTGTGTAAATCCCCTTTTTGGTCCCTAATTGACTCCATTCATTCTTTGGTACCCTACTACTATTTATGTGCTGATGGGTGAGTTTTGAACTCCCTTTTATGTTATCTGCAGTTTCTTCTCATTTTCTCTCTTTGCTTCTTTTACTTGCTTTTATAAATTCCCTCTGGACTTTCTTTGTTTGTTGATGACATGGAAATTGACAGCACTGTACATAGTGCAGATGATAAACTTGAAGTTAGATTGAGATGTTAATGAATTAATCAAATAGACAAAATGGTGGAGAATGAATAAGGATAGAACAGAATATTTTACAGATAATGAAAAGCTAGGAATAGTGGGTGTTGAAAGAGACTTGGGAGTCCATTTATCTAGTTAAAGTGTTTGATCTGTTTCTTAATTGTATTATCCACCTGACATCTGTCAAGCACCCATAATTTCAGCTTCATCTCGATCTTTTTTTTCTTCATAATTCGGGGAGCTCTGCATTGGTTAACCCTATGTTTCCCTTCACAAGAAAATGCCTTGATTCTACTTGAACTGTCTCTTCCTTAAATGCAGCCCACTGTTCAGTTATAGTTTAAGTTACAGAACCTTTACTGTTGAAACACAGTGCAAGATGGTGGCAGAGTAACAGGGCTGCATGCAGTCTCTTGTCTGGGGCCCATCCTCTAACATCTGTTTTCCTTCCTTGTTTTTTAGTTTTGCTTCTGCTCTTTCACTTCGTTTTCCTTCTCTTTTGGTCTTTTTCCTTCTTTTCTGTGGCAATAGCAAATTTTAAAACTGACCAGATTACTTATATCGTTTTCACAAATATTATTTCACGAGCATAGATGTGGACTCCTTGGTTGCTTTTCTGGAAATGTTGATCAGGGTCACCTTTTCAGCTTCACTCACAAAGGCAGTAATATTTCCAACTTGGCTTTCTACTGTCTGGGCTTCTGGAAGCTGGTGTAGGAGATTGGGCAGGGAGTTTTCAAATATTCATGCTGCATCACCAGCAGCCAAACGCATCTTCCCAGAAAACACAGTTCAAAAACAAACTTCAACTATGTTCTACCCTAATACACTGACCACCCTAGAGTCATAGAGATGTACAGCACGGAAACAGACTCTTCAGTCGAACAGGTGCAGACCGACCAGCTATGCCAACCCAATCTAGTCCCACCTGCCAGCACCCAGCCCATATCCCTCCAACCCTTCCTATTCATATACCCATCCGAATACCTCTTAAATGTTGCAATTGTACCAACCTCCATCACTTCCTCTGGCAGCTTATTCCATACCCGTACCATCCTCTGTGTGAAAAAGTTGCCCTGTAGGTCTCTCTGATATCTGACTTCTCTCACCCTAAACCTATGCCTTCTAGCTGTGGACTCCCCCATACCAGGGAAAAGACTTTGCCTATTTACCCTATCCATGCCCTTCAGAATTTTGTAAACCTCCATAAGGTCACCCCACAGCCTCCGACGCTCCAGGGAAAACAGCCCCAGTCTGTTCAGCCTCAAGCTCCTATAGCTCAAATCCTCCAACCTGGGCAATATCCTCGTAAATCTTTTCTGAATGCTTTCAAGTTTCACACATCTTTCCAATAGGAAGGAGACCAGAATTGCAAGCAATATTCCAATAGTGGCCTAACTAATGTCCTGTACAGCCGCAACATGACCTCCCAACTCCTGTACTCAATACTCTGACCAATAAAGGAAAGCATACCAAACGCTGCCTTCACTATCCTATCTACCTGCGACTCCACTTTCAAGGAGCTATGAACCTGCACTCCAAAGTCTCTTTGTTCAGCAACACTCCCTAGGACCTTAGCATTAAGTGTATACATCCTATTAAGATTTGCTTTCCCAAAATGCAGCACCTCGCATTTATCTGAATTAAACTCCATCTGCCACTTTTCAGCCCATTGGCCCATCTGGTCAAGATCCTGTTGTAATCTGAGATAATCCTCTTTGCTGTCCACTACACCTCCAATTTTGGTGTCATCTACAAACTTACTAACTGTACCTCTTATGCTCACATCCAAATCATTTATGTAAATGACAAAAAGTAGAGGGCCCAGCACCGATCCTTGTGGCACTCCACTGGTCACAGGCCTCCAGTCTGAAAAACAATCCTCCTCCATCACCCTCTGTCTTCTACCTTTGAGCCAGTTCTGCATCCAAATGGCTAGTTCTCCCTGTATTCTGTGAGATCTAACATTGCCAATCAGTCTCACATGGGGAACCTTGTCCAACGCCTTACTAAAGTCCATATAGATCACATATACTGCTCTACCCTCATCAATCCTCTTTGTTATTTCTTCAAAAAACTCAACCAAGTTTGTGAGACATGATTTCCCATGCACAAAGCCATGTTGACCATCCCTAATCAGTCCTTGCCTTTCCAAATACATGTACATCCTGTCCCTTAGCATTCCCTCCAACAACTTGCCCACCACTGATGTTGGGCTCACTGGTCTATAGTTCCCTAGCTTGTCCTTACCACCCTTAAACAGTGGCATCACGTTAATCAATCTCCAGTCTTCCGGCACCTCACTTGTGACTATCGATGATACAAATATCTCAGCAAGAGACCCAGCAATCACTTCTCTAGCTTCCCACAGTGTTCTAGGGTACACCGATCAGGGCCTGGGAATATATCCACCTTTACCTGTTTCAAGAGATTCAGTACTTTCTCCTCTGTAATCTGGACATTTTGCAAGATGTCATCATCTATTTCCCTACAGTCTATATATTCCATATCCTTTTCCACAGTAAATACTGATGCAAACTACTCAATTAGTATCTCCCCCATTTTCTGCGGCTCCACCCAAAGGCCGCCTTTCTAATCTTTGAGGGGCCCTATTCTCTCCCTATTTATTCTTTTGTCCTTAATGTATTTGTAAAAACCCTTTGGATTCTCCTTAATTCTATATGCCAAAGATATCTCTTCCTGAGATCTAAGTTACCACTTGCTGGAATATAAGATCTCTTCCAGACTTGCTGGAACCAATTTTCATGTACTGACCTCGTTAATAACCAAGTTCTGCTGTCTGTTTAAACACAATGTTCCTCATAGGGTCACTGTGTCTATTAGAATCATTTTAATCAATTATCAGCCTGCTTTTAGTCTCCAGGCCTGGCCTCACAAACAAACAAAAGCTTGTTTGGTCCATAGTCTTCATTTTACACACAATCTGTTTCACAACGACCATAAGTCATCTTCAGATTATAATTTACAGTTCACAGTTCCAAACTAAAATTGATTTAAAAAATTAAAAATGAAAATTCAGCAGATGTTTGAACAAAATCAAAGACAGTTCCCATTTCATGTCTCCTCACCGATTCTTTTCTTATGTGTGTAAGAAATCATAATCTCATTCCTGAATGTCATTCAAACACATTTTCCCCACTTCTGTTAACAGCAAAACACCTTGTGGAATGCCTCTGAAAATCATTAAACATCAAGACATTGAGAAGCATAAGTGCTGGGTACCTCATCCTCATCACCTGTATACCTCACAATAGTGCTCCCAGCTACGGAGTCCCATGTTCTACATGAATGTAAACAACATTAAAAATTATTTAGCACTGTTTCTACTCACGCTGAGCCAAACTATTTTCCTGTTTAATTTTACAATTTTGGTTCAGCATCCCACTTCAGCTCCTGTCTCAGTAAGTTAATATGCCTAAGCCAAAGGGACCGATCTTCCTGTATTTTGCAGGTTCATTCCAAAATTTGTTTTTTCCTCCCCCCATTAGTTGGCTGGGACATCATCTTTCACTGCACAACAGCTGGGAGACTATAGAGAGTCTCCTCTCGCCATTGTCCAAGTATCTTTGCATGTGTTGCTCATCCGAGCACAAGGAATGCAAGAGCAGGAGGCCTGGCAGCAAATGCTCAGCCTCTGCCTTTGCCTCTGCTCTGTCAAAGTCTCAAAGGAAGATGTTAGGCAAATGGATCATTCAAGGATGTTGAGGACAGAAGGGGGTATGTGAGATGATGGAGGACCAGTGGCAGGCCTGGTCACATGGAGGGATCCACTGACATCATGTTTTTTGGAGGGGTTGGGTCTGGCGGAGTCCAGTGAGCCTGTGCTTTGGATCAGGGATTTGACATCATTCCTGATGGAAGAATTTGATTGGGAATAGGGCCAGCTGAACGAATGGGAGATATGAAAGAGGAGGTGTTGAACACATCTGGCATGGGAGTTGGTTTGGGTGGAGGTGTGCATGTGTTTGAATATTGGGGGAGAAACATAGAATGTTGCAAGCGCATAGTTTCATACTTGACAATTCTTCTGGGCCTTTTCGGTACCATCAATGATCTGCCCACTGTCCCCTCAGGTCTGTCACATGACTATACTGTCATACCAATTTCTGGCCTTCAAGATCTTTACTCTTATTCACAAACTTTACTGATATGAATGAAATCTCTCTTTTTTTTTACTTCAAAGGATAAGTAAGCAACACACTGACCAATTAGTAACCCAATTGCTTGTGATGTGGCTTGGAATCTCCAAGCTTTCTGTCCTGCCTTGATCAGCTTTTCAACTTCTGTTCTGGAAGGAGGTCCTCCCTCACCAAAATCCCTTTACTTACATTCGGTCACAAGCCGCACTCTGATCTGATTCTCGTCAAACATATCTGAAGAAACCTGCTATAGTTTTATTCAGATTAAATTATGTTGAGCGGTTAGAGACAAAAGAAGGTAGGAAAGACCGAGTAATACATTCTTTCCTCATATTAATTAGAAGCACAGTCTTTAATTAACCTTTTTTTTGGAGTTCAAAAATATAAACAGTGACAGAGACAGAGGAGCGGTTAAGGGTCAGAAAAATACTCAAAGCCACGTGTCTGCTAAATGTCATGAGTTCTCTGAAGTAAGCAAGATTATATCAAGGTAATGCAGTTAACATAAAATCAAGACTTTGATAAGGAACAACACAGAAGATTCTAGATCTGGAGAGACCAGGAAGTGGGGACATGTAGCACAATGGAAAGCAAGCAGAAATTTGAGAGTAGGAGTTGAAAGTAATTATTGGCAAAAAGTGAGACAGTTTTCAGAGGAATCAATGTAAAAATATATTAGAAGAATAATACCAGATCTTAAAGGTTACATCCATCACGAAAGATTGAACAAGCTGGGGCTTTTAAGAACAAGGTATGACCTGTGGGTGGCATAGTGGCATAGTGGCTCAGTGGTTAGCACTGCTGCCTCATAGTGCCAGGGATCCAGGTTCAATTCTACCCTTGGGCAACTGTCCGTGTGGAGTTTGCACGTTCTCCCAGTGTCTTCACAGATTTCCTCCAGGTTCTCCAGACTCCTCCTACAGTACAAAGATGTGCAGATTAGGTGGATTGGCCATGCTGAATTGCCCAGAGTGTCCAAGGATGTGCAGACTCGATGGATTAGCCATGGGAAATGAAGGCTAGGGATTTGCATCTGGGTGGGATGCTCTTCAGAAGGTTGGTGTGGACTCGATAGGCCAAACAGCCTGCTTCCACATTAGGGATTCTATGTTAAATATCACAAAAGGGATTAATATGGCAGACATAGAGAATATACTTTTATTTGTGGGTTAGACCTGCACTGGGGGCCACAAGCATTTAAAAAAAGAATTGAGGGAAAAAATGCCTTTCAGGAGAAGTATTGAGAATGTGGAACTCACTATCACATAAAAAATCACTAACAAATTAATGGGTAATTCAGGAGCATTTTTCTTTATTCAGAGAGCAGTTAAGGTTAGCTACATTTTGGCAAGAAAAATGTCAAGCATTACTTGGATTGCACATGGATTGAAATGAGGTAAAGGAGCAGAGAGTGACAGTGCAAATATGTAAATCACAAAGTCATGATGCGGTCAATAGACAATAACAAAATATCAAGCATTCAGGTTCATTTCTAGAAGGACAGGATCAAAAAGTAGAGAAGTTATGCTCACAAACCATAGTCAGGCATAGAGTTCTCATTATTATACTATTAATAAAGGGTTATATAGACACTGGAGAGGATGCAGACAAGATTTACGTGGACACTAGCAGATTTGCAAGGTTGGACTTTGGAAAGGATGTACAAAAGAAATCCACAGACAATGGACTATATCTAAACTCTGTAAGCCTGCTGCATTTAGTCGTGGGTGATGATGGACAATTAAACAACTCACTGGAGAAGTAGATTCCACAAATAGCCCCAATGATGGAGGAGCCCATTATACCAGAGCAAAAGATAAGGCTAAAGTATTTGCAACAATCTACATCAAAAAGTGTGGAATGGATGATTCATCTCAGCCACCTCGAGAGATCTCCAGAAACCCAGATGCCTATCTCCAGTCTTTGTGATATCAAGAAATGACTGGAGGAGCTTGTTACTACAAGGGTGTGGGCTCTACCAACAATTTGGGAATACTGCTGAAAACTGGCTCTCAATTATATCCTTTAGACAAAAACGAAAACAAATCCAATCCAGCAATTACTACCCCATCATTCTACTCTCAAGCATCAGTGCAGTGGTGGAAGGAGTACTTAACAGTGCTATCAAGCAGACGTACTTAGCAATACTCTAAACAGAAATTGCTGGAGACATTCAGCAGAGCTGGAAAGATCTGAGGAACAGCATTAATGTAATGAGTTCAATGACCCTTCTTCAGGCACGTTGTGTGAGAAATGCAGTCTGTTGCAACCACTGTAAAGCTATTCTATGTTTCTAGATTCATTTAAGTTATGTTGTACAAAAGGACACTGGATTCACCAAAGCAAGAAATCAGGTTCCAAACATATGATCAATGCTACAATCAATTCACAACTGGGAAAAAGTTTATGTGCAACATGTTGGTAGAAACAACAGGGAGAACACCAAAGATCTGCATAAGTGCAAGCATGTATATCAAGTTTTCAGCAATTCTGACCAGGGTGAAGATTGAGAGAGGAAGAACTAGCTTTCGCTACTATTAACATCATATGCCAGAGAAAACTAGTGCAAAGTTCCATCAGAATTCAGAAAGATGTGTTGGACGTCATTGATACAACCTGCAGCAGCAGATTTACTACACGTAATAGGTCACCTATTCTTCACATTGGTACATTACAAATAGAGTAATTCTGTATGGAATCTCAAGTATTTTAATGGACATGAATCGTTCAGTAACAGCAAGATTATCAGCATGAACGGATCTCAATATTGTGACCATTCACTACATCACCAGATACTAGTTGCAGCAGAAATGACCATGTATACTTACACTGACTCAATCCAGGACTACAATAATTGTCCCCATACGGATTCAATGTAATTGCAGTTTCAAAGGTGATACCGCATTACACTTCAGAGAAGATGCAATTCCATAAGTCAATGCTTGCAGAAAGTGCAGCATTGACATACAAGAGAAGTTTAGGAATGTGTTGGTTAAGTGGAATGTAATGACATTATCCGTCATGTACATCGGCACATAGACTGGTGCCATTCATTTACATACATGGTAATGAAGGATTGGATAATCAGGACATGTTTGAACAGAGATGTCTAAAGCTTTCTTTGAAAAGATGCTCACACAAAATTCCAACAATGAAGGAACTGAATTCCAAGTTCACAAGAGCTAAATTCTTCTTCAAGCTGGATGACAAACACAGATATTGTCAGTTCACAAGGTGGTGGTGGCAGCTGGATAGGAAGTGTTCAGGCTCCTGAGTCTGTATGCTCCCACTTGCCTGGCCATCTGCATTTTTTAATTTCTCCATTTCTCTATTGTATCAGAATTCACCTTTTCTTCTTTTCTGCGGCTAAAATGGAAGAAGACAGTTGCGAGATCCTGCTGTAGTGGCAGCATCATGGTGGTTCCGGAAGTCCTTTCCTTAAGGGCCATGGTTGGAATGATGGCTTCATCACTGGTGACTTGGTGGGTCCAGAGGGTTCCTTCTGACGACAGTGTGCTAGTTTCTGCTGTAGTGGCATGGTGGTTCCTGTTTGTTCCTCGTGGCTACGGCAGCTTCAGCATCAGTGACTTGGTAAGTGCAATCTGTTCCTCCTTGCTATGGCGGCGATGAATTTGCCGGTAACAGTGTGGTGGGTCCAGTCTGGAAATCCTTGATTCGATGGCCTCAGCGATGAAGCCACTCCATCAACCCAGATTGACAAGGAGGAAACAAAGGGTGAACCTTTTCCCAACTTCATCTCAATTATTTCTTTTTACCATTTCTGTAATTAAAATTGTGGTATATTATGGTGACTAATATATATCTCACTGTATTTTCATAAATATTAGTGATAATAAATTACTATTCTCGTAAAAGAATTGCAGGAAATCATTGATTTCAAATTGTCGTCTGGAAGCTTCCAGAGATTATTTTTCTGTTTGTCAGTGAAGATCTTTTCAGCAACGTATGGACAGAAATACAGGAAATATTTCCGCATGTGTATGGACTATCAATGATATTGTAGTGAAGGGCAAAATCAAAGAAGAGTATGGCTGAATTCCATACTGACTGACGGTGACAAATGGATTTAGGGGACAAACTGAACTCAAAAATATACACCACTGCCTACTGCCCAAGATAAAGAATACCTGCAGAGATGTCTCAGATTTTTAAACTGCCAAGCACAATTCATACCACACTTTTCTGACAAAGATCATTGTTCGGAGAACTCTGGATGCAAACCATCAGGGGCTAGGAGCCTACGTGCCTTTAGCCCCATTAGTTTGTCTAATGTTACTTCTTAATTCCTCCTGTGTTCTCTTTAGTATTAATGGGATATTTGAAGTATCTTCCACCATAGAATCTGATGCAAAATATCTGTTTAAGTTCTCAGCTTCTTCCTTGTTCCCAAAACCCTCTCCCCAGATTCGTTGACTCTATACAACTTCTGATGGTGTGGTCATGGCTGGAATAATGTTAATTGTATGAAAAGTAGATACATGTTGAGAACATTCTATTGAAAAAGGGGAATACAAATTTCTCTTTTCTCTTGTGTGTGTATATCTTTACACTCTGCCAGAGGAAGTGGTGGAGGCGAGTACAATTGCAACATTTAAAAGGCACCTGGATGGGTATATAAATAGGAAATGGGATGGGATATGGGCCAGGTGCTGGCAGGTGGGACTAGATTGGGTTGGGACATCTGGTCGGCATGGACGAGTTGGACTGAAGGGTCTGTTTCCATGCTGTACATCTCTATGACTCTATGAAAAGAAGATACATCATGTGTGTGGCAGGAGGACCAACGTATATCTGAATCACTCAAACAAGTCTTCTCAGCATAGTGCGCGTGCTACATTACTATGATCTAAGGAAGAAGAAAATCCTGGAAGTTAATGTACCTCAGAAAGAGTTAGGAGCATGCGTTATGCTTGTAGGCAAACCAATTCTACTTGAAGCATATGTCAGGTATAGACAGGATAGATCGAATGAATCCTTAGAAGAGTATAAAGGAAGTAGGAGTATACTTAAGAGGGAAATCAGGAGGGCAAAAAGGGGACATGAGATGGCTTTGGCAAATAGAATTAAGGAGAATCCAAAGAGTTTTTACAAATACATAAAGGATAAAAGGGTAACCAGGGAGAGAATAGGGCCCCTCAAAGATCAGCAAGGCGGCCTTTGTGTTGAGCCGCAGAAAATGGGGAAGATACTAAACAAGTATTTTGCATCAGTATTTATGGTGGAAAAGGATTTGGAAGATATAGATTGTAGGGAAATAGATGGTGACATCTTGCAAAATGTCCAGATTACAGAGGAGGAAGTACTGGATGTCTTGAAACTGGTAAAGGTGGATAAATCCCCAGGACCTGATCAGGTGTACCCAAGAACTCTGTGGGAAGCTAGAGAAGTGATTGCTGGGTATCTTGCTGAGATATTTGTATCATCGATAGTCACATGTGAGATGCCGGAAGACTGGAGGTTGGCAAACGTGGTGCCACTGTTTAAGAAGGGTGGTAAGGACAAGCCAGGGAACAATAGACCAGTGAGCCTGATGTCGGTGGTGGGCAAGTTGTTGGAGGGAATCCTGAGGGGCAGGATGTACATATATTTGGAAAGGCAAGGACTGATTTGGGATAGTCAACATGGTTTTGTGCATGGGAAATCATGTCTCACAAACTTGGTTGAGTTTTTTGAAGAAGTAACAAAGAGGATTGATGAGGGCAGAACAGTAGATGTGATCTATATGGACATCAGTAAGGCAGTCAACAAGGTTCCCCATGTGAGACTGATTAGCAAGGTTAGATCTCACGGAATATAGGCAGAACTAGCTATTTGGATACAGAACTGGCTCAAAGGTAGAAGACAGAAGGTGGTGGTGGAGGGTTGTTTTTCAGATTGGAAGCCTGTGACCAGTGGAGTGCCACAAGGATCGGTGCTAGGTCTTCTACTTTTTGTCATTTACATAAATGATTTGGATGCGAGCATAAGAGATACAGTTAGTAAGTTTGCAGATGACACCAAATTGGAGGTGTAGTGGACAGCGAAGAGGGTTACCTCAGATTACAAAAGGATCTTGACCAGATGAGCCAATGGGCTGAGAAGTGGCAGGTGGAGTTTAATTCAGATAAATGCGAGATACTGCATTTTGGGAAAGCAAATCTTAACAGGATTTATGCACTTAATGTAAGGTCCTAGGGAGTGTTACTGAACAAGGAGACCTTGGAGTGCGGGTTCAAAGCTCCTTGAAAGTGGAGTCGCAGGTAGATAGGATAGTGAAGAAGGCGTTTGGTATGCTTTCCTTTATTGGTCAGAGTATTGAGTACAGGAGTTGGGAGGTCATGTTGTGGCTATACAGGATATTGGTTAGGCCACTGTTGGAATATTGCTTGCAATTCTGGTCTCCTTCCTATCGGAAGATGTTGTGAAGCTTGAAAGGGTTTAGAAAAGATTTACAAGGGTGTTGCCAGGATTAGAGGATTTGAGCTATAGGGAGACTCTGAACAGGCTGGGGCTGTTTTCCCTGGAGTGTCGGAGGCTGAGGGGTGACCTTATACAGGTTTACAAAAGTATGAGGGGCATGGATAGGGTAAACAGGCAAAGTCTTTTCCCTGGGGTCGGGGAGTCTAGAACTAGAAGGCATAGGTTTAGGGTGAGAGGGGAAAGATATAAAAGAGATCTACGTGGCAACATTTTCACACAGAGAATGGTACGTGTATGAAATGAGCTGCCAGAGGAAGTGGTGGAGGCTGGTACAATTGCAACATTTAAAAGGCATTTGAATGGGTATATGAATAGGAAGGGTTTGGAGGGATATGGACCGGGTGCTGGCTGGCAGGTGGGACTAGATTGGGTTGGGATATCCGGTCGGCATGGACGGGTTGGACCGAAGGGTCTGTTTCCATGCTGTATATCTCTATGACTCTGTGGATTGAAAGGACTATCACAAGCACAATCCAGTTATTCACACATGGAGCACAAAATACTCCCTTCAGTGTTTGACATCACAAGATTCTATAAATAATTGCTCAGTAAGCAATTCACTGTGGAAACTGACCACAAACCCTTGAAAATAATTTGGCACAAACCACTGACTAATGTACCATGAGATGGCAATGATTTTGATGACTGCTAAGAGGCTTGGTACCAAAATGGTACCATCACCACCACAGTTCATGTTTGGAAGGTCACTTAGGATAAACCTGCCAACTGGTCCAAACCACAAAAATACAGAGAGAATGATGATGGTAAATGACCAACACAGATACATGGAAATGCCTAATCTGCCTACAGGACAAAAGGTCAGAAATATATGTCCTACAAAGGGAACTTGCTTAACCACAGAATGTGCAGTCAGGCTAGAAATACCAAATGGAGCAACAAAAAGAAGGAACAGAAGACAGTTTAGGGAATTGGACAATACTTCAATTGTGCACAAAACAGACAAAAATAGACTCCCAACACCAACCCAACATGAAAGATTCCAAAACACTTTGAATTCACGAATACCCAAGTAAAAAGTTTAAATGTCTGGAAGGTTACACTATCAAAAGATCTATAAAGATTTCCAAGCACCTATACATTATACAGACTCTCAAATCTTTAATATTTCCAATTTTTTAAAAATTGTAGAATCCATACAGTGCAGACAGCCCATTGGGTCTGTACTGACCCTCTGAAGAGCATCCCATTCTATCCCCATAACCCTGCGATTACCATGGCTAATCTACCTAGCCGGCACACCCCTGGACACTACAGGCAATTTAGCATGGCCAATCCACCTAAGTTGCACATCTTTGGGACTGAGGGAGAAAACTGAAGCACCCAGCAGAAACCCACACAGACACCGGGAGAACATGCAAATTCTACACAGTCACACAAGGCTGAAATCGAACCAAGGTCCCGGTGCTGCGAGGCAGCAGTGTTAGCCAGTGTGCCACCGACTCTGTGCAATTAGTTTTGTAATAACCCTAATGTGTATATATAAATCCTCATTCTTAATGTGTAATTTTGTCTTGGGAAACAAAAGGATGGTGCATTATGCTGCGTTGCTTTAAGAACTAATAAAGTGGCTCAGTGGTTAGCACTGCTGCCTTGCAGTGCCAGGGACCCGGGTTTGATTCCAGCTTCGGGCAACTGTCTGCGTGGAGTTTGCACATTCTCGCTGTGTTTGTGTGGGTTTGCTCCGGTTTCTTCCCACAGTCCAAAGATGTGCGGGTCAGGTGAATTGGCCATGGTAAATTGCCCATAGTGATAGGTGAATGGGTCTGGGTGAGTTACTCTTCAGAGGGTCGGTGTGGACTTGTTGGGCTGAAGGACCTGTGTCCACACTGCAGGGAATCAAATCTAACCTAAATCAAGGACCAGGATGAAGTCACATGACTAACTGCTATTTGCAATAGAAGTCTGCTGAAGCAGGTTACATATGTAGTTTTCTGTAACTGCAAGTTGTAGTCTGAGCTATTAATTAAATCAGTGTTGCTACTCACAACACAAGTCTTATGACAGTGAGAGGAGTATAAAAATATGTTAAAAAGTGGCAACATTTTCACCTTTGGTTTTCTGAATATTACCAGTTTCTCACTCCACTCAACAGCTACATACAGGTCAAGAGTGGACATTTCCAGTGTAAAAGAAAGTTTCAACTACAAAACAACCTCGATTATCCAAAGGAGACGGGCAGGGAGTATTTTGTTTGGATAACTGATTGTTCGGATAACAGATAACGTTTTTACGGGAACTTGAGATCTTGCTTGGATAATCCGAAATTTGGATGACTGACGTTCGGATAACTGAGTTTGTTCTGTACTATCATACTATCATATAAGTTTGGAATGAGCTTTCTCAATCATTCTATAGCAGCCATTTGTTGGATTTTGCACTGTAAAAGATTTGAATTATGCATCCACTGCATCAGGAGCAGTACTCTTCCCTGCTTTTTTTGGATCTCTGTCCTATAAAATTTATCACCTCCAGAAAGACAAGGTTTTGGTATGCATTTTTATGCTTGCAGTTCACCATCCTCATCATTATTTTGGGTATACAGGTCCACAGATCACTGGAGGTTACAGCACAGGTAGTTTAGGCAGTAAAAAAGGCCTATGGTATGTTTGCCTTCATTAAAAGGGGCACTGAGTATAAGGATAGGCAAGTTATGCTGCAGCTTCACAGAACTTTAGTTAGGCCACATCTGGAATATTGTGTACAGTTCTGGTCAGCAGACTATATGTGGATGCTTTGGAGTGGGTACAGAAAAGATTTACCAAGATTTTGCTCTTATGGGGGATTTTAGCTATGAAGAAAGGTTAGATAGACTGTGTTTGTTTTCACTGGAATGCGGGAAGTTGAGGGACAACCTGATACAAGTTTATAAGATTATGAATAGCTTTTCCCAGGGTGATGGGGGCAACTGCCAGGCGATGCAGGTTCAAGGAGGGAGCCCTTTAAACAAGATGTGCAAGGCACGTTTTTCACACTAAGAGTGGTGAGTGCCTAAGGAGGAGATGCAAGCAGACACAATAGCAGCATTCAAGAAGCACCTGGACAAAAACATGAATAGAAGGGGAATAGAGGGATACAGATCCTGTAAGTGGAGACAGTTTTAGTATGGAAGGGCAAAATATGTCAGCACAGGCTTGGAGGGCTAAACGGCCTGTTCCTCTGCTGTATTGTTCTTTGTTCTTCAAGGTGAAAATCAACTGGATCCCACATGGATTTGATCATCCACCACACACATCCCACTCTCCCTACCCAATTAACACACAAAAATTACTTGTTGTATTTTCCCCTCATGCACGTTTTGTTCTCAATGTAAGTGAAGAAATATGAGTATACCTTTGTAAACCCAATATTATTTTTGTTCCCATAACTGGATTCAAATTTGAGCTGTTCTTGAATTGTAAGCTTATTTCAGAATAATGTCTGTTAGCACTTGTAATCAATAATGCATTATCTTTCGAGATATTTATCCAACATGATTTTGAATAGATGTATTTGCCCTTACTTCCTCCAACCATTAACTATTCCAACAAATGAATCAATCTTTGGAGTAATGTTTTCTTTTTCACACCTTTGTCATTTACTTAACAGTTTAACTTTCTCTTATTCCCATTCCATTGTTCAGTTACTCAATACCAATCAAATATTCCAACTGATTGACTGCTTCCATGAAGTTTCAACATCTTCCTCATATTTACCTTCAGTCTTTCCCTCTCTGATGAGTTCTGTTTAGTCCTAGATTTCTACATGTTAATCTCCAATCATTCAAATCAACCTTCCCTTTAACTCAACCAGCTCAACTGCATCCTTTTTTATGATATAGTCATAGATGGCACAAAATTGACCAGTTGTCCTGACCAATTGTTTATATGAGGGCAGGATATTTTCCTGGGATTGACACCCAACTCTTCCTTCCAAACAACCAGCTCGCACCATTTTATTTTTTGATAATATCCAGATATTGACCTGGGGGGAATTATCTATCATGATTTCTGGATTCCTCAACAGTATTGTCCCAATAATTGTTTAATACCCCTGCATACAAAGCACCTTTAAACACATGATCTCCCACATGCTGACATTAAAAATTGCCAGTGTTTTACCCAACACCCTAAATAGACTAAAACCTCATGTAGGCTATCCTAGCTCAGACAGTGATAACAACCTCTGCTATCTTGGAGTCCTCTGCAAACACCTAATGAATGTACAGTATGCATCGTTTATGAAGCCTTATACATCACACTCAACCTAAAATGTTTGCTATTTAGTGCATTCCCTGTTTCTGATCATCGAATTTCTCTGGATCTCCTGCCATAAATGCCATTACTGTTGAGTTTTTGCAGATGTCCATGCGATTCCAAGCAACAAGAAACTAACAGGAGATGGCTATTCAGCCCTCCGCCAGTCCACAGATTGTATGGGATACATGTGGCACAATTGACAACCTTTAATTGTTGACACCAGCAACAATTTCAGCTCTGCCCATAATCAACCATATCATCCATTATCCTCTCACCCACTTGGATTATTTGCTGACCAAACAATACATGCAATTCTAGTCTCCCTGCTATAGGAAGGACGTTGAGAAACTTGAAAGGGTTCAGAAAAGATTTCCAAGGATGTTGCCAGGGTTGGACGGTTTGAGCTATAGGGAGAGGTTGAACAGGCAGGGGCTGTTTTCCTTGAAGCACTGGAGGCTGTGGGGTGACCTCATAGAGATTTATAAAACCAGAAGAAACATGGATAGGATGAATAGTCAAGGCTGTTTCCTGGGGGTGGGGGTAACTCCAAAACTAGAGGGCATTGATTTCAGGTGAGAGGAGAAAGCTTTAAAAGGGACCTAAGGGGCAACTTTTTCACGCAGAAGGTGGCATGTGAATGGAATGAGCTGCCAGAGCAAGTGGTGAAATTACAACCTTTAAAAGGCATCTGGATGGGTTTAGAGGGATATGGACCAAATGCTGACAAATGGGACTAGATTGGGTTGGGATATCTGATGGGCATGGACGAGTTGGACTGAAGGGTCTGTTTCCCTGCTGTACATCTCCAAGTCATTACTAAAACAGTCTTGTGTTGTCAGAGAGCTGCTGAGGACGGTAGCTATACAGTGACAGTAAAGGGAGGATGAGCCACTGTGGCCCCTGAATGCGGGTTTGTCCTGGCCCCGTCGACGGACATTTATTATCCAGATAACTGTCAAGTGTCTCCGCACCCCCAACCATCCAGACCCAGATTCTTGGCCGTTTACCGGTTTCACAGGGGGAAAAAAAAACCCACAAAGATACACCTCATTCTGAGAGGGGCTCACGTACCTTCTGTGTCCGCCGCATTCATCTTGTAATCAGCCTCTTGTGGAATTTTCATTCGATGGCGTCGCCCTGGAACTCCTTTGAACCGAGAAGCTGGAATAAACAAACACAAAAACGAGTCAATAGCCAGCGGCGGGCAGACAGAGCTGGCTATTGTGTGGCATGTTATCTCGTCCCGACTGACACAGAGACAAATGATTCTCTACAACCAGGACCCAACTATGAGCCCCTCTCCCCTCCCCTCCCTCAGCTGATAACCACAGAAAGGGTGCAGGGTCCATCATAAACAAGCTAAAAGGACCACATTAACCAAAGCTGCATCCAAAAAAGGTCAGATTGCAGCATTTTGTTGTCAGTCTCAGCTCATTTACAGTCAGATCTTGATTTAATACGGCAACATTCAATCTTTTTTTCCTCCAGTTTTATCTGCAGACAAGGAAGGATGATCCTGAGCCGATACCGGGACCGCTTGCCAATTGCCGCCCTGCATTAGCACCGGTTTGTCCCCGGTTCCTGAGCGTTACTCTTACCCCCCAACCAGAGAACTGAAAATGAGCGGCTTTGCCCAGAGCAAGCAGGAGCTGGGCAGGATCGCTGTTCCCCTCACCGAGCACAGCACCAGCCGCTGCCTGCACCGGGACACACTGAGCAGATGCGTCAACCCGCAGTGCGCAGAGTCAGTGCGGGGCAGAGAGCCGGCCCACTGCACCCTGTCTCACTGCTACTGTACTCTCAGTCCCTGCACCCTGTCTCACTGCTACTGTACTCTCCATCCCTGCACCCTGTCACACTGCTACTGTACTCTCCATCCCTGCACCCTGTCTCACTGCTACTGTACTCTCCATCCCTGCACCCTGTCTCACTGCTACTGTACTCTCTGTCCCTGCACCCTGTCTCACTGCTACTGTACTCTCCATCCCTGCACCCTGTCTCACTGCTACTGTACTCTCTGTCCCTGCACCCTGTCTCACTGCTACTGTACTCTCCATCCCTGCACCCTGTCTCACTGCTACTGTACTCTCTGTCCCTGCACCATGTCTCACTGGTACTGTACCCTTTGTCCCTGCACCCTGCCTCACTGTTACTGCACCCTCTGTCCCTGCACCCTGTCTCACTGCTACTGTACCCTTTGTCCCTGCACCCTGCTTTACTGTACCATCTGTCCCTGCACCCTGCCAGACTGTTACTGTACACTCTGTCCCTGCATGTCACTGTTATGGTGCCCGCTGTCCCTGCACTGTCACTCTGTTACTGCATCCTCTATTCCTCCGCCTTGTCTGTTGTTGTAGTCCCAGTCCCTGCATCTGTCTCCCTGTTACTGTACCCTCTGATCCTGTCACTAAACCATGTCACTGCTACTGGGCCCACTGTCCCTCCACCTTTCTGGTACTGAAGCATCTTTCCCTGCTCCCTGTCTCACTGTTACTGGACACTCTATCCCTGCACCTTATGTCACTGTTACTGGAACCTCTGTCTGTATAATCTGTCTCAGTGTTACTACAACCTCTCTCACTGTTAATGCACCCCTGTCCCTACACCCTATCTCACTGTTACTGCACCCTCTGACTGCAGCCTGTCTCACTGTTAATGCACCCCTGTCCCTGCACCCGGTCTCACTGTTACTGCACTCTCTGTCCCTGCATCCTGTCTGACTGTTACTGCACCCTCTGTCCCTGCACCCTGTCTCACTGTTACTGCACCCTTTGTACCTGCACCCTGTC
Organism: Hemiscyllium ocellatum; assembly: GCF_020745735.1. Classification (NCBI taxonomy): domain Eukaryota; kingdom Metazoa; phylum Chordata; class Chondrichthyes; order Orectolobiformes; family Hemiscylliidae; genus Hemiscyllium; species Hemiscyllium ocellatum. Next base: position 88,224,588 of record NC_083411.1, on the reverse strand, counting down.
TGTTACTGTCCTCTCTGTCCCCACATCATGTCACTCTGTTACCACACCCTCTGTCCATACATCCTGTCTCACTGCTACTGTACGCCGTGTCCCTGCACCCCGTCTCTCCGTTAATGCACTCTCTGTCCCTGCAACCTGTCTCACTGTTACTGTCCCCACTGTCGCTGCAAACTGTCTCACTGTTACTGTACCCTCTGGCTTTCCACCTTATCTGTTACTGTCCTCTGGGTCCTTGCACATTGTGTCATTGTTACTGGACCCTCTGTCTGTATAATCTGTCGCAGTGTTACTGTACCCTCTATCCCTGCAACCTGTCTCACTGTTACTAGAACCTCTGACACTGCAACCTGTCTATTCCTGCACCCTGCATCACTGTTACTGTACCCGCTGATCCTGCACCCTGTCTCACTGTTACTGCACTCCCTGTCCCTGACCCTGTTTCACTGTTACTGCACCCTCTGTCCATGCATTCTGTCTCCCTGTTACTGCACCGTCCGTCCCTGCACCCTGTCAACTGTTTCTGCACCCTCTGTCCCTGCACTTTGTCTAACTGTTTCTGCACACTCTGTCCCTGCACCCTCTCTTACTGGTACTGCACCCTCTCTTACTGGTACTGCACCCTGTGTCCTTGCAACCTGTCTCACTGTTAATGCGCTGTCTGTCCCTGCACCGTCCCTAACTGTTACTGCACCCTCTGTCCCTCCACCGTCTCTAACTGTTTCTGCACCGTCTCTCCCTGCACCCTCTCTCACTGTTACTGCACCCTCTGTCCCTGCAGCCTCTCTAACTGTTACTGCACCCTCAGTCTCTGCACCCTCTCTAACTGTTAACTGCACCTTCTGTCCCTGCACACTGCCTGACTGTTACTGCACCCTCTGTCCCTGCAGCCTCTCTAACTGTTACTGCACCCTCAGTCTCTGCACCCTCTCTAACTGTTAACTGCACCTTCTGTCCCTGCACACTGCCTGACTGTTACTGCACCCTCTGTCCCTGCAGCCTCTCTAACTGTTACTGCACCCTCTGTCCCTGCACCCTCTCTAACTGTTACTGCACCTTCTGTCACTGCAACCTGCCTCACTGTTACTGAACCCTCTGTCCCTGCACCCTCTCTAACTGTTACTGCACCTTCTGTGCCTGCAACCTGCCTCACTGTTACTGCACCCTCTGTCCCTGCACCGTATCTCACTGTTACTGCACCCTCTGTCCCTGCAACGTATGTCACTGTTTCTGTACACTCTGTCTGTGTACCCTGCTTCACTGTTACTTTACCCTCCATTCCTGCACCATCTCTGTTACTGCACCATCTGTCCCCACAACCTGTACCACTGTTACTGTCTAACTATTTCTGCACACTCTGTCCCTGCACCCTCTCTAACTGTTACTGCACTCTCTGTACTTACACCCTCTCTGACTGTTACTGCACCCTCTGTCCATACATCCTGTCTCACTGTTACTGTACACCCTGTCCCTGCACCCTGTCTCTCTGTTACTGCACCCTCTGTCCCTGCACCGTGTCTCACTGTTACTGCACCCTCTGTCCCTGCAACGTATGTCACTGTTACTGTACACTCCGTCTGTGTACCCTGCTTCAATGTTACTTTAAGTAAAAAGTGAGGTCTGCAGATGCTGGAGATCAGAGCTGAAAATGTGTTGCTGGTTAAAGCACAGCAGGTCAGGCAGCATCCAAGGAACAGAAAATTCAACGTTTCAGGCACAAGCCCTTCATCAGGAATGAGGAAAGTGTGTCCAGCAGGCTAAGATAAAAGGTAGGGAGGAGGGACTTGGGGGAGGGGCGATAGAGATGTGATAGGTGGAAGGAGGTCAAGGTGAGGGTGATAGGCCGGAGTGGGGTGGGGGCGGAGAGGTCAGGAAGAAAATTGCAGGTTAGGAGGGCGGTGCTGAGTTGAGGGAACCGACTGAGACAAGGTGGGGGGAGGGGAAATGAGGAAACTGGAGAAATCTGAGTTCATCCCTTGTGGTTGGAGGGTTCCCAGGCGGAAGATGAGGCGCTCTTCCTCCAACAGTCGTGTTGTTATGTTCTGGCGATGGAGGAGTCCAAGGACCTACATGTCCTTGATGGAGTGGGAGGGAGAGTTAAAGTGTTGAGCCACGGGGTGGTTGGGTTGGTTGGTCCGGGCGTCCCAGAGGTGTTCCCTGAAGCGTTCCGCAAGTAGGCGGCCGTCTCCCCAATGTAGAGGAGGCCACATCGGGTGCAGCGGATGCAATAGATGATGTGTGTGGAGGTACAGGTGAACTTGTGGCAGATATGGAAGGATCCCTTGGGGCCTTGGAGGGAAGTAAGGGAGGAGGTGTGGGTGCAAGTTTTGCATTTCCTGCGGTTGCAGGGGAAAGTGCCGGGAGTGGAGGTTGGGTTGGTGGGGGGTGTGGACCTGACGAGGGAGTCACGAAGGGAGTGGTCTTTGCGGAACGCTGATAGGGGAGGGGAGGGAAATATATCCATGGTGGTGGGGTCCGTTTGGAGGTGGCGGAAATGACGGCGGATGATACGCTGTATACGGAGGTTGGTGGGGTGGTAGGTGAGAACCAGTGGGGTTCTGTCCTGGTGGTGGTTGGAGGGGCGGGGCTCAAGGGCGGAGGAGCGGGAAGTGGAGGAGATGCGGTGGAGGGCATCGTCGATCATGTCTGGGGGGAATCTGCGGTCTTTGAAGAAGGAAGCCATCTGGGCTGTACGGTATTGGAACTGGTCGTCCTGGGAGCAGATGCGGCAGAGACGAAGGAATTGGGAATATGGGATGGCGTTTTTACAGAGGGCAGGGTGGGAGGAGGTGTAGTCCAGATAGCTGTGGGAGTCAGTCAGTTTATAGTAGATGTCTGTGTTGATTCGGTCGCCCGAGATTCTGTCCATTTCTATCCCTCCATCCCTGCACCATCTCTGTTACTGCACCATCTGTCCCCACAACCTGTACCACTGTTACTGTCTAACTATTTCTGCACACTCTGTCCCTGCACCCTCTCTAGCTGTTACTGCATCCTGTCTACTGTTAATGTCCCTGCAGCCTGTCTCACTGTTAATGCACCGTCTGTCCCTGCACCCTATCTAACTGTTACTGCACTCTCTGTACTTGCACCCTCTCTGACTGTTACTGTACCCTCTGTCCCTGCACTCTGTCTAACTGTTTCTGCACACTCTGTCCCTGCATCCTGTCTCACTGTTACTGTACCCTCTGTCCCTGCACATTGTCCCACTGTTACTGTACCCTCTGGCTTTCCACCTTATCTGTTTCTGTCTTTTGGGTCCCTGCACATTGTGTCACTGCTACTGGTCCCTCTGTTTAATCTGTCGCAGTGTTACTGTACCCTCAATCCCTGCAATCTGTCTCACTGTTACTAGAACCTCTGACACTGCAACCTGTCTATTCCTGCACCCTGCCTCACTTTTACTGCACTCTCTGTACCTGCATCCTGCCTCACTGTTATTGTACGCCCAGTCCCTGCACCCCATCTCGCTGTTAATGCACCCTCTCTGTCTCTGACCCTGTTTCACTGTTACTGCACCCTCTGTCCCTACACCGTGTCTGACTGTTACTGCACCCGCTGTCCCTGCAACTTATGTCACTGTTACTGTACACTCTGTCTGTGTACCCCGCTTCACTGTTACTTTACCCTCCATCCCTGCACCATCTCTGTTACTACATCATTTGTCCCTACAATCTGTACCACTGTTACTGTCTAACTGTTTCTGCACACACTGTCCCTACACCCTCTCTAACTGTTACTGCACCCTCTGTCCCTGCACCCTGTCTCACTGTTACTGCATTCTCTGTCCCTGCACACTCTCTAACTGTTACTGCACCCTCTGTCCCTGCACCCTGTCTCACTGTTACTGCATTCTCTGTCCCTGCACCCTCTCTGTTAATGCACCTTCCGTTCCTGCACCTACTGTCCCTGCAACCTGCCTCACTGTTACTGCACCCTCTGTCCCTGCAACATATGTCACTGTTACTGTACACTCTGTCTGTGTACCTGCTTCACTGTTACTTTACCCTCTATCCCTGCACCATCTCTGTTACTGTAGCATCTGTCTCTACAACCTGTACCACTGTTACTGTCTAACTGTTTCTGCACACTCTGTCCCTGCACCCTCTCTGTCACTGCACACTGTCTCACTGTTGCTGTACCCTGTGTCCCTGCAACCTGTCTCACTGTTAATGCACTGTCAGTCCCTGCACCCTCTCTAATTGTTACTGCACCCTCTGTCCCTGCACCCTCTCTGTTACTGCACCCTCTAACTGTTTCTGCACACTCTGTCCCTGCATCCTTTCTTACTGTTACTGTACCCTCTGTCCCTGCAACCTGTCTCACTGCTACTGCCCCCCCCCTCTGTCCCTGCACCCTGTCTCACTGTCACTGTATCCTCAGCCCCTGCACACTGTCCCACTGTTACTGTACCCTCTGGCTTTCCACCTTATCTGTTACTGTCCTCTGGGTCCCTGCACATTGTGTCACTGTTATTGGACCCTCTGTCTGTATAATCTGTCGCAGTGTTACTGTACCCTCTATCCCTGCAACCTGTCTCACTGTTACTTGAACCTCTGACACTGCAACCTGTCTATTCCTGCACCCTGCCTCACTGTTACTGCACTCTCTGTACCTGCACCCTGTCTCACTGTTTCTGCACCATCAGTCCCTGCACTATTTCCCTATTACTGTACCCTCTGTCCTTTCTCTGTCTCTCTGTTACTGCACCCTCTGTCCCTGCACCCTGTCTCACAGTTACTACACCCTCTGTCCCTGCACCCTCTCTCACTGTTACTGCATTCTCTGTCCCTGCAACCTGCCTCACTGTTACTGCACCCTCTGTCCCTGCACTCTGTCTCACTATTACTGCACCCTCTGTCCCTGCACCCTGTCTCACTGTTACTGCACCCTCTGTCCCTGCAACATATGTCACTGTTACTGTACACTCTGTCTGTGTACCCTGTTTCACTGTTACTTTACCCTCTATCCCTGCACCATTTCTGTTACTGCACCATCTGTCTCTACAACCTGTACCACTGTTACTGTCTAACTGTTTCTGCACACTCTGTCCCTGCACCCTCTCTGTCACTGCACACTGTCTCAATGTTGCTGTACCCTGTGTCCCTGCAACCTGTTTCACTGTTAATGCACTGTCAGTCCCTGCACCCTCTCTAATTGTTACTGCACCCTCTGTCCCTGCACCCTCTCTGTTACTGCACCCTCTCTAACTGTTTCTGCACACTCTGTCCCTGCATCCTTTCTCACTGATACTGTACCCTCTGTCCCTGCAACCTGTCTCACTGCTACTTTCCCCCCTCTGTCCCTGCACCCGGTCTCACTGTCACTGTATCCTCAGCCCCTGCACACTGTCCCACTGTTACTGTACCCTCTGGCTTTCCACCTTATCTGTTACTGTCCTCTGGGTCCCTGCACATTGTGTCACTGTTATTGGACCCTCTGTCTGTATAATCTGTCGCAGTGTTACTGTACCCTCTATCCCTGCAACCTGTCTCACTGTTACTTAAACCTCTGACACTGCAACCTGTCTATTCCTGCACCCTGCCTCACTGTTACTGCACTCTCTGTACCTGCATCCTGTCTCACTGTTTCTGCACCATCAGTCCCTGCACTATTTCCCTATTACTGTACCCTCTGTCCTTTCTCTGTCTCTCTGTTACTGCACATTCTGTCCCTGCACATTCTCTGTTATTTCACCTTCTGTTCCTGCACCCTCTCTAACTGTTACTACACCCTCTGTCCCTGCACCCTCTCTCACTGTTACTGTACCCTCTGTCCCTGCAACCTGTCTCACTGTTACTACACCCTCTGTCCCTGCACCCTGTCTCACTGTTACTGCGCCATCAGTCCCTGCACTATTTCCCTATTACTGTACCCTCTGTCCTTGCTCTGTCTCTCTGTTACTGCACCTTCTGTCCCTGCACTCTGTCTCACTGTTCATGCACACTTGGTCCCTGCACCCTGTCTCACTGTTCCTATATTCTCTGTCACTGCACTGTTTCACTGTTACTGTACCCGCTGTCCCTGCAACCTGTCTGTTACTGTACCCTCTGTCCCTGCAACCTGTCTCACTGTTACTGCACCCTCTGTCCCTGCACCCTGTCTCACTATTACTGTACCCTCTGTCCCTGCAACCTGTCCCACTGTTACTGCACCCTCTTTCCCTGCAACCTGTCTCACTGTTATTGCACCCTCTGTCCCTGCATGCTGTCTCACTATTACTGTACCCTCTGTCCCTGCAACCTGTCTCACTGTTGCTGCACCCTCTGTCCCTGCAACCTGTCTCACTGTTACTACACCTTCTGTCCCTGCACCCTGCCTCACTGTTGCTGCACCCTCTGTCCCTGCACCCTGTCTCGCTGTCTCAAAGTATACCGTTTTGGATACTTGTGGGGGGGATCGACCTACCAGGGGTAAGCAATGGGGTTCACGCCTCTGGCACGGAGCCTGTCCCCGTTGCACAGAAGGGAAGGGTGGAGAAGAGCAGAGTTATTGGGGACTCAATAATTCGGGGCACAGATAGGCGGTTTTGCAGGGGTGAGAGAGACTCACGATTGGTATGTTGCCTCCCAGGTGCAAGCGTATGTGACGTCTCTGATCGAGTTTTCCGGGTCCTTAAGGGGGAGGGGGAGCAGCCCGAAGTTATGGTCCACATTGGCACCAACGACATAGGTAGGAAGAGGAATGAGGATGTTAGGCAGGCTTTCAGGGAGCTAGGTTGGAAGCTCAGAGCCAGAACAGAGTTGTTGTCTCTGGTTCATTACCAGTGCCACATGATAGAGAGTCGAGGAATAGGGAGAGAGAACAGTTAAATGCGTGGCTACAGGGATGGTGCAGGAGGGAGGGATTCTGGTATCTGGATAACTGGGGTTCTTTCTGGGAAAGGTGGGACCTCTATAAACAGGATGGTCTACACCTGAACCTGAGGGGCACCAGTATCCTTGGGGGGAGGTTTGCTAGTGCTCTTTGGGGGGGGTTTAAACTAACTCTGCAGGGGCATGGAAACCTGGACTGTAGCTTTATGGTGCAGGAGCTGGAGTGTAGGGAGGTTAGGAACAAGGCATCCATCTCGAAGGAGGGTGCCTGTAAACAGGAAGGTGACTTGAAGTGTGTATACTTCAATGCGAGAAGTATACGAAATAAGGTAGGTGAACTTGCAGCGTGGGTTGGTACCTGGGATTTTGATGTTGTGGCTATTATGGAGACATGGGTAGAACAGGGACATGATTGGCTGTTGCAGGTTTCAGGGTTTAAATGTTTTAGTAGGCTCAGAGATGGGGGTAAAAGAGGGGGAGGTGTGGCATTGCTTGTCAAAGATAGTATTACAGCGGTGGAAAGGACGATGGATGAAGACTCACTATCTGAGGGAGTTTGGGCTGAGCTTAGAAATAGGAAAGGTGAGGTCACCCTGTTAGGAGTTTTCTACAGGCCTCCGAATAGTCCTAGAAACGTAGAAGAAAGGATTGCGAGGATGATTCAGGAGAAGAGTGAAAGTAATAGGCTGGTTGTTATGGGGGCTTTAACTTTCCAGATATTGACTGGGAAAGCTATAGCTCGAGTACATTAGATGGGTCGGTGTTTGTCCAATGTGTGCAGGAGGGTTTCCTGACACAATATGTAGACAGGCCAACAAGAGGTGAGGCCATACTGGATTTGGTTCTGGGTAACGAACCAGGCCAGGTGTTAGAATTGGAGGTAGGTGAGCACTTTGGGGACAGTGACCACAATTCGGTGACTTTTACTCTAGTGATGGAGAGGGATAAGTGTGCACTGCAGGGCAAGAGTTATAGCTGGGGGCAGGGAAATTATGATGCAGTGAGGCATGACTTAGGATGCATGACTTGGAAAAGTAGGCTTCAAGGGAAAGGCACAATCGATATGTGGAGCTTGTTCAAGGAGCTGCTATTGAGTGTCCTTGATAAGTATGTACCTGTCAGGTAGGGAGGAAAGGGTCATGTGAGGGGGCCGTGGTTTAATAAGGAATTGGAATCCCTTGTTAAAGGGAAGAGGGAGGCCTATGTAAAGATGAGGCGTGACAGTTCAATTGGGGTGATTGAGAGTTATAAGGTAGCCAGGAAGGATCTAAAGAGAGAGCTAAGAGCAGCAAGGAGGGGACATGAAAAGTCCTTGGTTGGTTGGATTAGGGAAAACCCAAAGGCTTTCTATAGTATGTCAGGAATAAAAGAATGACTAGGGTAGGAATAGGTCTAGTCAAGGATAGTAGTGGGAAGTTGTGCATGGAGGCTGAAGAGATTGGAGAGACACTGAATGAATACTTTTCGTCAGTATTCACTCAGGAACAGGACATTGTTGCCGATGTGAATATTGACTCACAATTAATTAGAATGGATGGCTTTGAGATATGTAGGGAAGAGGTGTTGGAAATTCTGGAAAGAGTGAAAATAGATAAGTCCCCTGGGCCTGATTGCATTTATCCTAGGATTCTCTGGAAGCAAGGGAGGAGAATACAGTGCCATTGGCCTTGATTTTTATGTCCTCGTCTACAAGAATAGTGCCAGAAGACTGGAGGATAGCAAATGCGGTTCCCTTGTTCAAGAAGGGGAGTAGGGATAACCCTAGTAACTATAGGCTGGTGAGTCTCACTTCTGTTGTGGGCAAAGTCTTAGAGAGAATTGTAAGGGATAGGATTTATGAACATCTGGATAGGAATAATGTGATCAAGGATAGTCAGCATGGTTTTGTGAAGGGCAGGTCGTAGCTCACAAACCTTATTGAATTCTTTGAGGAGGTGACTAAGGAGGTGAACAAGGGTAAAGCAGTAGATATGGTGTATATGGATGGTAGTAAGGCGTTTGATAAGGTTCCCCATGGTAGGCTACTGCAAAAAGTATGGAGGTATGGCATTGAGGGTGCGTTAGAGGTTTGGATTAGAAATTGGCTAGCTGGAAGAAGACAGAGGGTAGTAGTTGATGGTAAAGGTTCATCTTGGAGTGCAGTTACTAGCAGTGTTCCGCAAGGATCTGTTTTGGGACCATTGTTGTTTGTCGTTTTTATAAATGACCTGGAGGAGGGGCTAGAAGGTTGGGTGAGCAAGTTTGCAGATGATATGAAAGTCGGTGGAGCTGTTGACAGTGAGGAAGGATGTGGCAGGTTACAGCGGGAGATAGATAAGCTGCAGAGCTGGGCAGAAAGGTGGCAAATGGAGTTCAGTGTAGATAAGTGTGAAGTGATTCACTTTGGTAAGAGTAACAAGAAGATGGGGTATTGGGCAAATGGTCGGCTACTTGGTAGTGTGGATGAGCAGAGGGATCTTGGTGTCCATGTACACAGATCTCTGAAAGTTGCCACCCAGGTAAATAGTGCTGTGAAGAAGGCATATGATGTACTGGCTTTTATTGGTAGAGGAATTGAGTTCCGGAGTCCTGAGGTCATATTGCAGTTGTATAAGACTCTGGTGCGGCCGCATCTGGAGTATTGTGTGCAGTTTTGGTTGCCATACTATAGGAAGGATGTGGAGGCACTGGAACAGGTGCAGAGGAGGTTTACCAGGATGTTGCCTGGTATGGTAGGAAGATCGTATGAGGAAAGGCTGAGGCACTTGCGGCTGTTTTCATTGGAGAAAAGAAGGTTTAGGGGAGATTTGATAGAGGTGTACAAGATGATTAGGGATTTAAATAGGGTTGACAATGATAACCTTTTTCCACATATGGAGTCAGCTATTACGAGGGGGCATAACTTTAAACTAAGGGGAGGTAGGTATAGGACAGATGTTAGGGGTAGATTCTTTACTCAGCGAGTCGTGAGTTCATGGAATGCCCTGCCAGTAGCAGTGGTGGAATCTCCCTCTTTATGGGCATTTAACAGGCATCGGATAGGCATATGGAGGAGAGTGGGTTAGTGTAGGTTAGGTGGGCTTGGGTCGGCACAACATCAAGGGCCAAAGGGCCTGTACTGTGCTGAATTTTTCTATGTTCTATGTTCTATGTTACTGCACCCTCTGTCCCTGATGCTGTCTCACTGTTACTGCACATTCTGTCCCTGCACATTCTCTGTCATTGCACCTTCCGTCCCTGCACCCTCTCTAACTGTTACTGCACCTTCTGCCCTGCACCCTGCCTCACTGTTACTACACCTTCTGTCCCTGCACCCTGTCTCACTGTTGCTGCACTCTCCGTCCTGCACCCTGTCTCACTATTACTGCACCCTCTGTCCCTGCACCCTGTCTCACTGTTCCTGCACCCTGTCTCACTTTTACTGCACGCTCTGTCCCTGCAACCTGTCTGTTACTGTACCCTCTGTCCCTGCACCCTGTCTCACTGTTACTGCACCATCAGTCCCTTGCACTATTCCCTACTACTGTACTCTCTGTCCTTGCTCTGTCTCTCTGTTACTGCACCTTCTGTCCTTGCACTCTGTCTCACTGTTTAATGACACTTGGTCCCTGCACCCTGTCTCACTGTTCCTATACCCTCTGTCCCTGCACTGTTTCACTGTTACTGTACCTGCTGTCCCTGCAACCTGTCTGTTACTGTATCCTCTGTCCCTGCAACCTGTCCCACTGTTACTGCACCCTCTGTCCCTGCACCCTGTCTCACTATTACTGTACCCTCTGTCCATGCAACCTGTCTCACTGTTACTACACTTTCTGTCCCTGCACCCTGCCTCACTGTTAGTGCACCCTCTGTCCCTGCACCCTTTCTGTTACTGCACCCTCTGTCACTGCAACCTGCCTCACTGTTAGTGCACCCTCTGTCCCTGCACCCTTTCTAACTGTGACTGCACCCTCTGTCACTGCAACCTGCCTCACTGTTACTGCACCCTCTGTCCTTGCACCCTGTCTCACTGTTCCTATACCCTCTGTCCCTGCACCGTATCTGTTACTGCATTCTCTGTCCCTGATGCTGTCTGTTACTGCACCCTCTGTCCTGCACCCTGTCTCACTGTTCCTATACCCTCTGTCACTGCACTGTTTCACTGTTACTGCACCCTCTGTCCCTGCAATCTGTCTCACTATTATTGTACCCTCTGTTCTTGCACCCTGTCTCACTGTTACTACATTCTCTGTCCCTGCAAGCTGTTTGTTACTGTACGCTCTGTCCCTGTCTCACTGTTCCTATACCCTCTGTCACTGCACCGTTTCACTGTTACTGTACCCACTGTCCCTGCAAGGAGAAAGCCCAGGCTCATGCCCGAAATGTCAATTCTCCTGCTCCTTGGATGCTGCCTGACCTGCTGCGCTTTTCCTGCAACACATTTTCACCTCTGCCCCTGCACCCTGTCTCACTGTTACTGCACCATTTGTCCCTGAACCCTCTCTAATTGTTTCTGCACCCCCTGTCCTTGCACCCTGTCTCACTGTTGCTGCACTCTCTGTTCTGCACCCTCTCTCACTGTTACTGTACCCTCTGTCCTTGCTCTGTCTCTCTGTTACTGCACCTTCTGTCCCTGCATCCTGTCTCACTGTTTATACACACTTGGTCCCTGCACCCTGTCTCACTGTTCCTATACCCTCTGTCACTGCACTGTTTCACTGTTACTGTAACCGCTGTCCCTGCAACCTGTCTGTTACTGTACCCTCTGTCCCAGCAACCTGTCTCCCTGTTACTGCACCCTCTGTCCCAGCAACCTGTCTCACTGTTACTGTACCCTCTGTCCCTGCACCCTGTCTCACTGTTCCTATACCCTCTGTCCCTGCACCGTATCTGTTACTGCATTCTCTGTCCCTGATGCTGTCTGTTACTGCACCCTCTGTCCTGCACCCTGTCTCACTGTTCCTATACCCTCTGTCACTGCACTGTTTCACTGTTACTGCACCCTCTGTCCCTGCAATCTGTCTGTTACTGTACCCTCTGTCCCAGCAACCTGTCTCACTGTTACTGTACCCTCTGTCCCTGCAACCTGTCTCCCTGTTACTGCACCCTCTGTCCTTGCACCCTGTCTCACTGTTCCTATACCCTCTGTCCCTGCACCGTATCTGTTACTGCATTCTCTGTCCCTGATGCTGTCTGTTACTGCACCCTCTGTCCTGCACCCTGTCTCACTGTTCCTATACCCTCTGTCACTGCACTGTTTCACTGTTACTGCACCCTCTCTCCCTGCAATCTGTCTCACTATTATTGTACCCTCTGTCCCTGCACCGTATCTGTTACTGCATTCTCTGTCCCTGATGCTGTCTGTTACTGCACCTTCTGTCCCTGCAACCTGTCTGTTACTGTACCCTCTGTCCCAGCAACCTGTCTCACTGTTACTGTACCCTCTGTCTTTGCACCCTGTCTTACTGTTACTGCACATTCTGTCCCTGCACATTCTCTGTTATTGCACCTGCTGTCCCTGCACCCTCTCTAACTGTTACTGTACCCCTGTCCCTGCACCCTGTCTCACTGTTCCTATACCCTCTGTCACTGCACTGTTTCACTGTTACTGTAACCGCTGTCCCTGCAACCTGTCTGTTACTGTACCCTCTGTCCCAGCAACCTGTCTCCCTGTTACTGCACCCTCTGTCCCAGCAACCTGTCTCACTGTTACTGTACCCTCTGTCCCTGCACCCTGTCTCACTGTTCCTATACCCTCTGTCCCTGCACCGTATCTGTTACTGCATTCTCTGTCCCTGATGCTGTCTGTTACTGCACCCTCTGTCCTGCACCCTGTCTCACTGTTCCTATACCCTCTGTCACTGCACTGTTTCACTGTTACTGCACCCTCTGTCCCTGCAATCTGTCTGTTACTGTACCCTCTGTCCCAGCAACCTGTCTCACTGTTACTGTACCCTCTGTCCCTGCAACCTGTCTCCCTGTTACTGCACCCTCTGTCCTTGCACCCTGTCTCACTGTTCCTATACCCTCTGTCCCTGCACCGTATCTGTTACTGCATTCTCTGTCCCTGATGCTGTCTGTTACTGCACCCTCTGTCCTGCACCCTGTCTCACTGTTCCTATACCCTCTGTCACTGCACTGTTTCACTGTTACTGCACCCTCTCTCCCTGCAATCTGTCTCACTATTATTGTACCCTCTGTCCCTGCACCGTATCTGTTACTGCATTCTCTGTCCCTGATGCTGTCTGTTACTGCACCTTCTGTCCCTGCAACCTGTCTGTTACTGTACCCTCTGTCCCAGCAACCTGTCTCACTGTTACTGTACCCTCTGTCTTTGCACCCTGTCTTACTGTTACTGCACATTCTGTCCCTGCACATTCTCTGTTATTGCACCTGCTGTCCCTGCACCCTCTCTAACTGTTACTGTACCCCTGTCCCTGCACCCTGTCTCACTGTTCCAATACCCTCTGTCACTGCACCGTTTCACTGTTATTGTACCCGCTGTCGCTGCAGGGAGAAAGTCCGGACTCATGCCCGAAATGTCAATTCTCCTTCTCCTTGGATGCTGCCTGACCTCCTGCGCTTTTCCAGCAACACATTTTCACCTCTGCCCCTGCAACCTGTCTCCCTGTTACTGCACCCTCTGTCCCTGCACCGTGTCTCACTGTTACTGAACCCTCTGTCCCTGCACCCTGTCGCACTGTTACTGCACCCTCTGTTCCTGCACCCTGTCTCACTGTTACTGCATGCTCTGTCCCTGCAACCTGTCTGTTACTGCACCCTCTGTCCCTGCACCCTGTCTCACTGTTACTGCAACCTCAATCTCTGCACTCTCTCTAATTGTTTCTGCACCCTCTGTCCCTGCACACTGCCTCACTGTTAATGCACTCTCTGTCCCTGCACCCTGTCTCACTGTTACTGCAATCTCTGTTCTGCACCCTCTCTCACTATTACTGTACCCTCTGTCCCTGCACCCTGTCTCACTGTTACTGCACCGTCAGTCCCTGCACTATTTCCCTACTACTGTACCCTCTGTCCTTGCTCTGTCTCTCTGTTAATGCACCTTCAGTCCCTGCATCCTGTCTCACTGTTTATACACACTTGGTCCCTGCAACCTGTCTCACTGTTACTGCACCTTCTGTCCCTGCACCCTTTCTAACTGTGACTGCACCCTCTGTCACTGCAACCTGCCTCACTGTTACTGCACCCTCTGTCCCTGCACACTGCCTCACTGTTAATGCACTCTCTGTCCCTGCACCCTGTCTCACTGTTACTGCATGCTCTGTCCATGCAACCTGTCTGTTACTGCACCCTCTGTCTCTGCATCCTAACTGTTTCTGCACCCTCTGTCCCTGCACCCTCTCTGACTGTTACTGCACCCTCTGTCTCTGCACTGTCTCACTATTACTGCACCCTGTGTCACTGTTACTGCATTCTCTGTCCCTGCACACTGCCTCACCGTTACTGCACCCTCTGTCCCTACACCCTGTCTCAATGTTACTGCACCATCAGTCCCTGCACTATGTTTCTATTACTGTACCCTCTGTCCTTGCTCTGTCTCTTTGTTACTGCATCTTCTGTCCCTGCATCCTGTCTCACTGTTTATACACACTTGGTCCCTGCACCCTGTCTCACTGTTCGTATACCTTCTGTCACTGCACTGTTTCACTGTTACTGTACCCTCTGTCCCTGCAACCTGTCTCACTGTCACTGTATCCTCTGTACCAGCAACCTGTCTGTTACTGTACCATCTGTCCCTGCACCTCACCTCACTGCTACTATACCTTCTGTCCCTCCAACTTGTCTGTTATTGTACTCCCTGTCCCGGCACCCAGTCTCACTGATACTATACCCTCTGTCCATGTAATCTGTCTCACTGTCAATGCACTCTCTGTCCCAGCACCCTGCCTCACTGCTACTGTATGCTACATCCCTGCACCCTGTATTGCGGTTACAGCACCCTCTGTCCCTGCATTTTTTCACTATTACTGTATCCTCTGTCCCTGCACTGTCCCTCTGTAACTCTATCATCTGTCCCTCCACCCTGTCTGTTAATGCACCCTCTGTCCCTGCACTCCATCTGATATTCACCATCTGACCCTGCAACCTGTCTCATGTTTCTGTACTTTCCGTCCCTCCACCTTGTGTGTTAATGTACTCTCTCTCCCTACACTCTGTGTCAATGTTACTGGACCCTCTGTCTATGTAATCTTTCTCACTGTCACTGCACCCTCTGTACCTGCACACTGCCTTACTGTTACTGTATCCTCTGTCCCTGCACCCTGTCTCACTGTTACTGCACCCTCTGTCCCTGTATCCTGTCTCACTGTTACTGTACCCTCTGTCTCTGCACCCTGTTTCACTGTTACTGCACACTCTGTCCCTGCACCCTGTCTCACTATTACTGCACACTCTGTCCCTGCACCTTCTGTTACTGTACCCTCTGTCCCTGCACCCTGTCTGTTACTGTACCCTGTCCCTGCAACCTGTCTCACTCTTACTGTACCCTTTATTCCTGCACCCTGCCTCACTGCTACTGTAACCTCCATCCCTGCACCCTGTATCACTGTTACTGCACCCTCTGTCCCTGCACTGTTTCACTATTACTGTATCCTCTGTCCCTGCACTGTCTCTCTGTAACTCTCCCTTCTGTCCCTGCACCCTGTCTGTTACTCCACCTCGTCTGTTAATGCACCATCTGACCCTGCAATCTGTCTCATGTTTCTGTACTCTCCGTCCCTCCACCTTGTTACTGTACCCTCTCTCTTGCACCCTGTCTGTTACTGAATCCTTGCTCCCAGCACACTGTGTCATTGTTAATGCACCCTCTGTCCCTACACCTTAGAGTCCTAGAGTCATAGAGATGGACAGCATGGAAACAGACCCTTCGGTCCAACCCGTCCATGCCGACCAGATATCCCAACCCAATCTAGTCCCATTTGCCAGCACCCTGCCCAAATCCCCCCAAACCCTTCCTATTCAAATACCTGGACTCCCCAACCCCAAGGAAAAGACTTTGCCTATTTGCCATATCCATGCCCCTCATAATTTTGTAAACCTCTATAAGGTCACCCCTCAGCCTCCGACGCTCCAGGGAAAACAGTCCCAGCCTGTTCAGCCTCTCCCTATAGCTCAAATCCTCCAACCCTGGTAACATCCGTGTAAATCTTTTCTGAACCCTTTCAAGTTTCACAATATCTTTCCAATAGGACCTCCCAACTCCTGTACTCAATACTCTGACCAATAAAGGAAAGCATACCAAACATCTTCTTCACTATCCTATCTATCTGCGACTCCACTTTCAAGGAGCTATGAACCTGCACTCCAAGGTCTCTTTGTTCAGCAACACTCATGTTTCCCATGTTTCCATAATTGCTATGACATCTCAGTCCCATGTTCCTAACCATGCCCTGAGTTCATCTGCCTTCCCTGTTAGGCCCCTTGCATTGAAATAAATGCAGTTTAATTTATTAGTCCTACCTAGTCCCTGCCTGTCCTGACTGTTTGACTCACTTCTGTTCTCAGCTGTACCCATCTCAGATCGATCTCTTTCCTCACTATCTCCCTGGGTCCCACCCCCCACCTTACTAGTTTAAATCCTCCCAAGCAGTTCTAGCAAATTTCCTTGTGTAAAAAATCAGGTTTCCTGATGAAGGGCTTATGCCCGAAACGTCGAATTTCCTATTCCTTGGATGCTGCCTGACCTGCTGTGCTTTAACCAGCAACGCACTAGCAAATTTCCTTGCCAGTATATTAGTCTCCTTCCAATTAAGGTGCAATCCGTCCTTCTTGTACAGGTTACTTCTACCCCAAAAGAGATTCCAAAGATCCAAAAATGTGAATCCTTCTCCCATACATCAGCTCCTCAGCCGTGCATTCAACCGCTCTATCCTTCTATTCCTGCCCTCACTAGCTCATAGCTCTGTGAGTAATCCAGATATTACTACCCTTGAGGACCTCCTTTTTAAATTTCTAACTCTCTGTAATCTCCCTTCAGATTCTCAACCTTTTCCCTTCCAATGTCGTTGGTTCCAATGTAGACAATGACCTGCTGCTGGCCCCTCTCCCCCGTGAGAACATTCTGCACCCTCTCTGAGACATCCTTGATCCTGGCACCAGGGAAGCAACACACCATTCTGCTTTTTCTCTGCTGGCCACAGAAGCGTCTGTCTGTACCTCGGACTACAGAATCCCCTAACACAATTGAACTCTTGGAAGCCGACGTATCCCTCGTTGCAATAGAGCTAGTCTCAATACCAGAAACTTGGCTGTTCGTGCTACGTTCCCCTGAGAATCCATCACCCCCTACATTTTCCAAAGCAGCATACCTGTTTGAAATGGGTATATCCACAAAAGACTCCTGCCCTAGTTGCCAACTTCTCTTACCCTTCCTGGAGTTAACCCATCCATGTGACTGTATCTGAGACTTTCCCCCCTTCCTATAACTGCCATCCATCACATACTGTTGCTGTTGCAAATTCCTCATCGCTTCTATCTGTCTCTCCAACCGATCCACTTGACCTGATAAGATTCGCATCCAACAGCATTTATGGCAGATATAATCCGCAGTAACCCTTAAACTCCCACATCTGACAAGAAGTACATATATCTGCAAAGGCCATTTTTGCTCCTTCACAATCTACAGACCCAGAAAATAACACCGCCTTATTCCTCTACAAATACTGTCCCAGGTTAAATTAATAGCTATGGCTTATATTTTAACTTTAATCAAGACTTATCTCCAAAAACATATAATCAAGAAAGAATCCACCATACTCACTACTGCAGCCTTTCTGTTGGACAGACTTAAAACAACAATTAACTTATCTGATTCTGTGCTGTGAACTTCGCCCAACAGTTCCTCCAAGATTAGTTGTGAATTTCATTGTTTGTTAATTTTCCTAAATGCACTCTGATGTCCAGCGATACACGAATTCAAACAGCAAAGGCAATAACTGTGCAGGTTCTCTCTATCTCTCCTGCACTGTCCTTACCATGTGCTTCCTTTGTCTGCTCTTCTCCCTTTTAAACTGCTGTTGTTTTGACTTTTTTTTCCCCCAAGTTCCAAAACAATGCAACAGCATATAAAACAGTAATCACTGCTCCTGGAATTCGAGGAAATCACCTCCAACACCTAAAATGCCTCAAAAAAAGGAGCAGCTCTTACAGCCAGAAATTTTTCCCATCCTCTATCTTGGATTACCCAGAATCCTTTCTTGTCTGGTACTGTGCTCTCTGTTCCTGCACCCTGTGGCACTGTTACTGTACCCTCTGTCCATGTAATCTGTCTCACTGTTGCTGCACCATCTGATTCTGCACTCCCTCTCACTGTTAATGCATCCTCTGTCCCTCCACCCTCTCTGTTACTGCACCCCCTAACCCTACACCCTGGCTCATTATTACTGTACCTTCTGTCCCAGCACCCTGTCTCACTGTTACTATACCCTCTCCCTCCACCCTCTCTCACTATTACTGTGCCCTCTGTCCTTGCACCCTCTGACCCTGCACTGTCTCTGTATTGCTTTACCATCTGTCCCCACACCCTGGTTCACTGTTACTGTGCCCTCTGTCCCTACACCCTGTCTCATCGCTACTGTACCTTCTCTCCCTGTACCCTCTGTCATTGTACCCTTACCCAGTGTCAATTCTCCCTCTGTCAATGTCCCTTCACCCACAAATTGTCCCAGGAACCTTCCCACTGTCCTGAACCCACAGTCCCTACACCCTATCTCATTGACACTGTACTTTCTTTTACTCAAACTCGAATGCTGCATCCTCACAATCTTCCCGTACACTGTCACCATGCCCTCTCTTATTGTCCGTGCACCGTCTCTCATGATGTCCTCATACTTTGCCCCTGCACCATAACTCAGTCACTGTACACACTTACTATCCCTACACCCATATTCCCTGACACTGCACCCTCATATTATCCCTCCATCTCCCGTCATCTTCATGCAATTTCTGCACTGTCTCACTGTCACTGCTTCTTCTGGTCTCTGCACACTGTCACCACAACCTGCAGCCAGAAGAGGAAACATCATTTCCACAATTACCTTTGTCAAGACCGTTCAGATTCACTTCAATCTAAACTCCAGTGAAAAAGCAGTCTGTTCAACTTTTCCTCATTTCAGGTTCATTTCAGGTATCAATCTAGAAAATCTCATCCAAACTGTCTCCAATGTAACTACATCTTTCCTTAAATAAAAAGGCCAAAACTGCACACAGCATTTAAAATGTGATCCTACCAAAGTTCTGCTTAATTGAAATATAACATACTACATTAATGTTCAATTCCTCTCAGAAGAAAGCTTTCTTGCTTATTTATTGTATCTGCACACTAGCGTTGTGTCTCATGCATCAGGAAAAAATGATCAATCTGCACTTCAAAATGCTGCAATTGTTTTCTGTTTGAGTAATATTATGCTTTTTCATTCCTAATGCCAAAGTTAAAAATTTGAAAGTTTCCAACACTGTACTCTATCTGCCACTTCACTTCCTCAATCAATCTATATATATCTACAACTTCCTATGTATTCTTTACAACATACTTTCTTCCCTCTCTTTGGGTTATTTGCAAATTTAGTTCACATGCCTTCAGTCGCCTCATGTAAATACGTTTACTGTAAATTGTGACAAGCTGAGGTCGCAGCACAGATTCCACAGAGGCTTGTGATGTTAAATGTAAGATGTATGTAAAGAGAGAGTTTGGAATTTGAGTTTGTGGAATGTGGGTTTTGGTATGCGTGTACGAAGGGGTTTAATGTTTAACTTGCCAGGGGTTTGATGGTTCTGGAGTCATGATTTTTTTTAAACCAATACGAGAGAGGGAGCCCCTTGGTTAATAATGGGAATCCCGTTTGTGTTGTGAAAGCTTTACAAACAGAGTAAACATTGAGGAACATTAGCTTGCTTTTGATTTATAAGTAACAAGAATGTATTTTTAGCTTCAGGAAAAAAAAATCAGCTTGGAAACTTTTCTGTTTCAGTTCACATAGGTCCTTGAAATTAGATGCATGACACAGTTTCTCTCAAAGGAAGTTTAGAATTGTTGTTATTATGTATAACTAGCTTGGATTATTTTACTGCACTTGATGGAGTTTAGAAGGATGATTGGGGGTGGGGGAAGAAAGAGGGGTAATCTAATTGAAGCATACAAAATACTGAGTGGCCTGGTCAGAGTAGATGTTAGGAAGAGGCTTCCATTGGTAGGAATGACTAGGGCCACAGGGCATAGCCTTAACGGGGAGACTTTTTACAGCAGAGAGGAGAAACTTATTCAGCCAGAGAAGGCTGTGGAGGCGAGGTCATTGAGTATATTTAAGATTGAGATAGATAGGTTCTTGACTATGAAGGGTTATGGGGAGAATGGGGTTGAGAAACATATCTAACATGATTGAATAGCAGAGCAGACTCGATGGGCTGAATGGCCTAATTTCTGCTGCTCTGTCTCATTATCTTATGAAAAAGGTTACTTCAAAGTTTAGTTTGAAAGCGGTTTGCAAGTTCCAGACCAGATGTGTTTGACCAGAACATTGAATGGGTTATTTGAAACTGAGAAAATCAGATTTGAGAAAGCTTCTTTGTGTAACTAATCAAGAGAAAGGATGTCAAAACATTAACATTTCAGATTGATTGACCTTCAGAAGCTCCTCAGAGGAAAGGTTGGAGGTTGGTACAATTACAACATCTAAAAGGGATTTGGATGGGTATATGAATAGTAAGGGTTTACGAGGGATACGGACCAAATTGGAAATGGGACTAGGTCGAATTGGGATGTCTGGTCACCCTGGCTGAAGTGGACTGAAGGGTCTCAAGACTGGGAGTTTAGAAAGAAAACAGTTGTTAAACCAATGTGATACAGAACTGAATTCTCTCTGCTGTTTGGGCACTGTAAAATGATACTGATGGGATAGATAGGATTGCATTTTACCATGAATTTAAAATCTTTCACATCGTGGTGTTATGTAAGTATCTTGGATTATTCTACTTTGTCTTTATGTAATAAAGTTTTATTTCTAAAATCAAATTTGCAGTATTGTATGCTTGTGTTTCAATGAAAGACCAACTTGTCAAAAAAAAAGTCAAGCCAGATTTTATTCAGGGATCTTACTTGCCCAGTAACATTCCTGATGAAGGGCTTATGCCTGAAACTTGTTCTAGTCCCATATGCCAGCATTTGGCCCATATCCCTCTCAACCCTTCCTATTTATATATGCAACCAGATTTCTGCTTTTGTTTCTGATCTTCAGCATCTGCAGCTCCTTCAGTTGGATTTTTCCTAAGTAATTGGCTATAATCTTTTTATAATCAACTCCAACACTGTCCTCATGACATAAGTCAGCTTAATTGGCTTGTAGTTTCCTTCTTGAATAGAAGGGTTATATTTTCTATTTTCCAATCTGATGGAACCTTTCCTGCATCTAGAGAATTTTGGAAAATAATCAATGAATCTTCTACTTACTTAGCAATCTCTTTTAAGGCCCTAGCATAAAGTACATCTAGACTCAGAACCTTGTCAGCCTGCAGCTCCAAAATTTGCTTCATAGTTTGCTTATTATTGTGATTTTGCTACACTCCTCTCACTTCCACTTCTTAATGTGCAGCTATTACTGGAATGCTTTCATATCCTCTACAAAGATTAGGGAAATATTTATTCATTTCATTATCTACAATTAATTCTTAACTCCCATTTTAGAGGGCTAACACCTCATTTACTCTTTTCCATTTTATAGGCAGAAACTCGTTATTCATTTTTACCTTTCGAGCTAGCTTCCTCTCAGTTCAATTTTCATCATTCACATTCTTTGTATTGTGAAATCAACTAACCTGCCACTCATCTTTGTGCTGTTGTATACATTTTTCTCAACTCTCATCCTTTCTTTAAAAGGGAGAACCCAGAGGCTGAGAGGTGACCTTATCAAGGTTTATAAAATCATAAGTGGCATGGATAAGATAAATAGGCAAAGTCTTTTCCCTGGGGTTGGGGAGTTCAGAACTAGAGAGGGCAGAGGTTAAGGGTGAGAAGGGAAAAGATATAAGAGAGACCTAAGGGTCAACCTTTTCACAGAGGGTGCTATGTATATGGAATGAGTTGCCACTGGAAATGGTGGAAGCTGGTACAATTGCAACATCTAAAAGGCGTTTGGAAGGTTATATGAATAGGAAGGGTTTGGAGGGATATGGGCCAGGTGCTGACAGGTGGGATTAGATTGGGTTGGGATATCTGGTCAGCATGGACCAGGTCTGTTCCCATGCTGCACATCTCTATGACTCTATAACTTCATTAGTTAACAATGATCAAAGATCTGCCCTTGGTATTTTCCTACTGTTAAAACTATGACAGAGCAATGTGCCAGTCATGAAGCCCCAATACTCCACAAGTCACACAGTGATGAAAATAGCCTTTTGTACCACTATCCAGATTAAATGATACTTTCATCAGACTTCCTTAGAACTCAAATATAATCACTATTATAAAATAAAACTCATTCTTAAAAAGAAGGTGCGAACACCAGAAGTATAACTTAGAACACACACAACACAAAAGACAGGCCCTGCAAAGAGAGTTCCTTATCAAAACGATAAACATTCCCATTGACCAAAAATTCTAATCTTTATTTGCAAATTATGTCTTCTCCCAAGTTTCTTGTCAACAAAGTAGAATTGCTGATAGAATAAACTAATGGAAGATTATTTTGGATTGAAATCAATCTGGATCCAAATTTTTGAATATCGGATTTATAAGAAAGAAATATCAAACCTATATATGGTTCTTGGAAAGTTTGACAGAGAAACTTGCAGCCGCTGGGGTTTACTTGTCTGACCTCCTCTGTCTGTAACAGAACTCTAACCCAGAAAGAAGTTGCTGGACGATCATCAGCACAGAGGACCCTATAAGCTTTCTTAAAGCTGGGCTTTCCAGTAATTAATTATTTGTTGTGGACCAGACCAAACAACCTCAAGATATTTTAAGATGATAGGTCTAGACCTAAGCTTTTCTGACTTTAAAAGGTAAGTGTAAGATGTCGTGTTCCAGTTGCACTCATTACACTGCTGACTTCATTTTCCAAGAAACCTGCTTTAAAAATCCTATTCAATCCAAAAAGTATCCAAGCAGATCCATATCTTGCCTTTTTTCATAGTCTATAGATATGAACATATTCCCAACTTTTCATGGCAGGAAACTACTAATCCTGAATATTCTGAGGTATCTCCTTGTCTGCCACTGTTTCTCCATTGCATCATCTCTTAACCTTGCATGCCAATTAACTTGTTAGCTTAGTTTCCATTGCCATCGTTAACCTCAGTTCCGCTCTTCTCCCTTTCAAACTGGATTTCAAATTCATTCAAATTGGAGTCATCAGTGCCTACAAGTGCCTTTACTCAGATCATTCATTAATCCGGTCTCTTTACATAATACCAACCATAATATAAAAGGTTCTCACTGGTTAGTTCTCGAATGTGCTGCTCTAAGAAACTGCACACAATCATTGCAGCCTCACATACCTACACTGCATCTCCATACCGTCACTATTCTTTTACACCCTTAACTACTGTTACATTCACACATTGTCTATAAACCTTCCTCAACTGTAGCACCCTATGATATCACTTCATCTTTATAAGAGGGCTGCTTTATTTTTGTACAGCAACACTATCACTATTGTCACTGTTTTAATATCCTATGCTGCTATCATTGTCACAATACACCATTACTACACCCTCATATACAATTGTAGCCTAAAATGCTAACACTTCAGCTACCGTATTCTCACTTTTTCTTCATTATTAATGCTCATTATTGCTGTCATTACACCATTACATTTCAGACTCTTAACTTGTTGCTATAGATTAGATTACTTAGTGTGGAAACAGGCCCTTCGGCCCAACAAGTCCACACCGACCCGCTGAAGCGCAACCCACCCATACCCCTACATATACCCCTTACCTAACACTACGGGCAATTTAGCATGGCCAATTCACCTGACCCGCACATCTTTGGACTGTGGGAGGAAACCGGAGCACCCGGAGGAAACCCACGCAGACACGGGGAAAACGTGCAAACTCCACACAGTCAGTCGCCTGAGGCAGGAATCGAACCCAGGTCCCTGGCGCTGTGAGGCAGCAGTGCTAACCACTGTGCCACCGTGCCACCCCTATAACTACATTGTGCTTTCATTTTATGACTTCTTCACTACATTAGCATTACATTATAGCCTATATCATACCATTGTACTGTATCAATATTACGAGTAAAGCATTGTAAAAGAATCTTACCAATGAACTGCAGATAATTGCAATCAGTTTTATTACAGCTGCTAATTTACTCTTTCCAGGAAATATTTGAAGCTAGTGAACGCTAAACACTCACTTGCAGTTTTTATTGGCTAATTGTAAATCAGTAATAATGTACAAGAGTGTAGATCTGAAGAAGTAGATTAGACATTGCATAATGAAAAAGAGTTGTGAGAAAGAGATGCCTAGGAAAAATTCATCATAATGGCATTGAACTTTAAATTGTCAGAGGGTGATTTATTTAAATTTGGAATTAATTTTGTAAATCTGAACAAAGCAAACTACATTGATAAGGGGAGAGAGTTGGGGCTACACTGCACTGAGAAACTAAGTTAAAAATGCATGAGAATAGACAAATGACAAATATTTAAAGAATTTATTAAGTTGTTACAAATAAAATCCCCTTTGAGAATAAAATTCCAACAAAAAAATGATTCAAATATACCTGTTACTAATTTGATTTGGCCAATCTGTGACCAAATTAAAATCACTCAGTTACAGATGTTCCTTTATTCATGCATCACTAATTTCCTATTTAATGCCATTCCTTCCTCCGCCGCCCCCCCAAAAAAAGTGGGCTGTATCACAGTGTTGTCTGTGTTCTATCTAATGTGGGCCTCCAGTGCGGTGAAACCTTGGTGAAGATGATGTTGCATAGCAGAATGTTATTTTGGGGAAGAAAAAGATGCAATGGAGCAGAGGGTCATGTGCTGCATTGATCTGGTTGAAATGTCAGGCCATCAATCGTTTCCACAATTCAATGCTCCACAGGAAATAAGTGTGCTTAGCGTGCTCAATAATAGCTCAGTACCACATGACTCGTAAGGAGCTGCACCCTAAATACCTCTCTCTCACGAATTGCTTCCACTAGCTCTCAACCAGTTTTTGTGTCACTCGAAACATTTCTATATGGTAACTTCAACACTTTCAAAGTAATAGAATCACAGAGGGACAGCCACTCATTACATTGGTACATATATCTGTTGATATTATGCATAATTACCTGACACAATACTGTTCTTGCTTTTGGAACAGAACAGGTAAATCTGTTTATTTTGTAGGTCTATGTTTGCAATTGACTGTAAAGGATAATTTATATAATTTGCTCTTTTCACAGGTAAGGATACTGAACCTGACTTACATTGGCTGTTCACTAAAATTTCTGTTGGCTTGGAACACAACTTTAACATTTCAGAGGAAGTTATAATAGATTCCAGAGCTAAATACATAAAATTCTGGAAGTTGGGAATAAAATTAAAAACAAACAAATGCCAGGGAGTACAAATGCAGTGGAACAATACAATGAGTTCAGCAGTAAACCACCCACCATCTTGGAAAATGGATGTCAAGCTAGTCAAAATATCAGAGTGCAATACTGCTTCTATATTACTTTGAGATATAAAGAAATGTGGATCTTTAACAATGGTAGTAGTTTACCATCTATGGTTGAAAAAGGAAAGCCTGCAGTCACACTGGAGAAATCAATCATTTGTTTGCAGTAGTGAAACATGAACATATCACCTCCACTGCTTGCAAATGACCAATCTATTCAGCTAATATCAACTTGAATATATGGTGTGTGCATGAGTAAATAGTACTGCCAAACAAAAATTTGTCAGAGCTGTTGGTCTTGCACTCAATAAGACAATTCACAAGAATATCAAAATAAGAGGAAAAGTGGAATAACTTTGGCTAGTTTGATAGTTGCGTTAAATCACAAGTTGTGTGTGCTACTGTCAAGTGGGATTTGGACTGTACGAGAATGCTGAACCTGAGAATATTGTGAAATATCAAAGTTTAAAGCTGCTTACAGTTTTTGAATATGTCACTGCAGGAACATCTGGGAAAACTGCTTTTTGTACTAGAGCAGTATGCACCCAATAATCAACAATTCAGTCCACGTGCACTTGGTTATGCGCTTAGAAGTGAATTATAGTGTAATGAAATCAGTTTAGGGCTTAAAAACTATTTTAACAGTGTCATTATTTTAAGGCTTTGTCTTCCATACCAAGATATTAAAGACAAACTGCTACCCAAAATAACATCCACCCTCAATTTACAGCAAGAAAATGGAGAGTATTTGAATATTGAAATCTCGATTGAAGAGAGTGATATAAAATAAATAAGGTAAAAATGCTATAGCTCCAGAGGTCTACAAGACTGCTTTCAGATACATGACTGGCAATGGTTTAACCTGAGGGTCATGTGATGAATGGGGTCGAGAAGGTGGAACTTTCATGGTAACCTCAGCAGGTACAAGAATTGAACACATTCTGTTGGCATCACTCAATGTTGCAAGGCAGCTGTCCAGCCAACAGAAGAAAGTGATTTACACATTAACTAAAGTTCAAAGATCCGCACAAAATAAATGCACACTTATTCATTCTTACTGACTACAGAGATAAAAGTTTTTTTTTGTTTTATTCAGGTCATTTTGTTTTCTTCAAGTTATATACTGGAGTGGAGAACAGAAAATTCAACAGACCACAACAGACATGATTTACCACGTGCAGCTGAAGGAACAGAGAACCAATCCTGTGGGACTGACAAAGAAAACACTATCACATGGTTTAAACAGTCTGTTGAGTTTTGTTTTAAACCCAAGCATCAAGTACCAAATCAGTTGCAATGTAATGCACACAGCCTTCTCGTCAGCTAAAAAGTGCAGTTTCATAAAGAACAATCAAAATAAGCATTACAGAGTAACCCTATGGAAGTACAAAATAATTCAATATCAAATCAGACATTAAATTATTTGGATTATTTTAACAGGAAATAGGCAGATAATCCACTCTTTCACGTTTGGCCCATTAAATTCTAGAAATTGGACTAAAGTATTGAGGAAAACTGGTCACAGCTTCTCCCATCTTGGAGGGTTAAGGAGGGGAGAAAAGAAAAGAGGGGAATTGCTGCTAGGGCATCACAACTTAGTAAAGATGAGAATGCTGAATGATCTAAGTGTGCAAGGGACGATTGATTATTCATCTTCTTTTAATAAAGCACCATTACTTTGGAAGATTAAAAAAAGCAGAAAAAGGTAAATTGCATACAATGTATAACTGAACAATTTACTTCTGGGGTGGGGGTGGGGATGGGGGTGGGGGTGACAGTAGCCATGCCATTCATTCCAGCACTAACATTGGATAAATACTGCAGGAAGTGATTATCTTCATAGCTCCTTGGTAAGTAGATTTCCATTCCACTTGTATAGGTTGTTTTTTTAAACAGATACAACTGATCATATTGAGCTTTTACTTGTAGTTCAACAGAAAGTTAGATTGTCAGGTCAAAAGTAGTAAGACAGTATATTTTACGTGCAGAATGCAAAGTCAAAAGCCTTGTTATGAGAGACTTCCACAGATGCTTCCTAAAAAGGTTCCAGCTCCTGCATGGTTATCATAAAAATGGGGCTTCTACTGGGTGGTGGTAAAATCTCTTGTTCTAAGAGTTTTACAGCAGAGTCTGGAATAAAGAGAATCCTGCTGCTTTCAGGAGATGACAAATATATTTGACAAAACGCTCAAGGTCACAAAAAATGTGACAATTGCAGCAATTACTCAAAAAACAGACACGATATAAAGAATTATATCAAGAAATATCAATCTGTCATACACCCATCTGTTATCCAGTCTATAATAAAATTGATCTTCAGCGCACCAAAAGACTATGCTTGGGACCATCAACTCTCTCCAGCTTCTCAAAATGTTTTCGGGCATTACGAATATTGATGAGTGTAGCTGCTGAAGCTGTAAAAAGAGTTTAGAAGAATACAGTTGTTAATTAAGTGCAGATTACAGCACACATTAAACCACAAATGGAATCATGAAAATCTAATATTTTAATTACATGTATTTCTATTTATTTTCAAATCTTAGAATAAGCAGATAAAACGCAAGAAAACTAAGATATTTGCATAAATACAATCTGTTACAGATTTTTGCATTAAGCTGAAGATCAAATCTCAGTAATGAGTTAGATTCCATTAGCCATACAATGTGGTTTCAAACAAATCTGGTTTAGTGTCACTTACAGCAAGTAAAGGAAGATCCAGATGGATTTAAACACTTGTGTAAAATAAGTGAGACAAATTGGCAACAACTTTGGCTACTTACGTATAGAAGGATCGGACATGATTACCATCACATATGTGTTAGATGTGAAGACATCAATGAATGCTGCAAAATTGGAGTTCCTAACTTCCATACTTTGGAAAGAGGCAGCCAATTTACTATAAAAAGATCAGTGTGGAAAATACATTTATTAAAATGGCCAATATTAAAGGCAAATAATACAATACTCTGGAAACATCTCCCCCTTTCCATGTGAGCAGACTGTTTAACAAATTGGGTCCAACTGAAGAATTAGCTGTGGATAGCAAATCTCAAAATCTGCAAACTAATCAAAACAAATCAAAGATATTATGGCGTATTCTTGTCAAGTCAAAACAGAGGTTACAAGTTCCTTTGTTTTGGCTGCAGTTTTCCAACAGTTCTCAAAACAGAACAAAAATGCCCGCATTCAATCTTCATTTGCTTGAAACAAATCAAGAGGAGATAGCTGGCACAGAAAATAGAAATACTTATGCACCGATGTGGCTAGGCATGTTTTGGTGAGATTTAAACAAAGGCACTTTGGTGACGATTATCCTGTAACTAATCTATTAATCACCCTACTTAGGGCTTTGTACAGAGAAGAAAGGTGCGGTTAACACATAGCATTCATCTCTCACTTTTAGAAGCATTAACATTAAACAGACAAAATAAGAGGTGCTTACCTGCAGCTTAGCTTAAATTGCTTAATAATATTGCTGATCTTTTCAAATCTGTGTGCATCCCTCTGTTCTTTGCACTGATAGTGCGAGATCACCTAAAAGTAAAAACTAAAATACATCAGTATCTCACTCACCCAAAAGAAGCTAGATCAAAATATTTTATTGAAAGACAGCTCTGTCAAATACACCCATACCCAGTTAAAATCAATGTACTGAAAAGAAAGCAGCAATAGCAGAACCAAAAAAAATTGGCACCTTCAGAATTAATTGACTTTTTCATGGTTTTGTCACGTAGAACATTTGCAAATGTCATCCAAGTTAAAAGCATGTGACCCGAGGGGTGCAGCAAGAATTGGTGCTGGGTGCAGTGTTTGTCACTTGTATAAACAATTTGGGGGAGAATATAGGAGGCATGGTTAGTAAATTTGCGGATGCTACCAAAGTTAGTGGTACAGTGGACAGTGACAGTTGTTGCTTAAGAGTACAACAGGATCTTGATCAACTGAGCCAGTGGATCGAGGAATGGCAGTTGCAGTTTAATAGAAATAAATGAGAAGTATTGGCAAAGACAAACCAGGGCAGGGGTCACACAGTCAATAGTAGGTCACACAGTCAATAGTAGGTCACACAGTCAATAGTAGGTCACACAGTCAATAGTAGGTCACACAGTCAATAGTAGGTCACACAGTCAATAGTAGGAATCTGGACAGGTTGTCGAACAGAGATCTAGGGGTGCAGGGACACAGTTCCTTGAAAGTGACATCACAGACAGACAGGGTGGTTAAGGCAGCATTTGGTGCTCTTGGCTTCATCGGTCAGAGCACTGAGTACAGGAGTTGGGACATCATGTTATGGCTGTACAAGGCATCTGGACGTCCTAATGTAGGAAGGCTGCTATAAAACTGGAAATGGTGCTAAAAAGGATTACAATGATGTGACAGAGAGTGGACATTTGCGTTATAAGAGGAGGCTGGCACTTTTTTCCCCCTGAAGGGTAGGAGGCTAAAGGGTGACCTTATAGAGGTTTATAAAATCATGAGGGGCATGGATAAAGTGAATAGCCAAGGAATTTTCCTCAGGAGTAGGGGAGTTCAAAACTAGAAGGCACAGATTTAAAGTGAGAGGGGAAAGATTTAAAAGGGAGGGTGGTACATATATGGAACAAGCTGCCAGAGGGGGTGATAATGGCAAATACAATTACAAATTAAAAAGACATTTGGGCAGGTACATGGATAGGAAAGGTTTGCCAAATACAGGTACATGTGACTAGTTCAGTTTAGTAAACCTGGTCGGCATGGACGAGTTGGACGGAAGGGTCTTTCCATGTTTATGACAATGACTCTGCGCTAAACTGGATCTGCAGCCAGCAATAGAACCAATAATAGTGCAAGTTCTGGTTGACCTTGTAGTCACCAAATTTGCTGCAGATCCTTTGGTCTATGACAGCATAAGGATGACTGACCACCACACACTACTTTGGAGAATTAAGTGCCATTGTCACAATGAGGATACCCTACATGTTGTGTGCTTCTACCATCGTGCAAAATGGAATAGATTTTAAATAGACCTAGAAACCAAAACTGGCCATCCATGATTGCCATCACAGTACAGCCGTATTTCACGTACAATCTGTAACCTCATGGCCCATAAGATACAGGAGCAGAATTAGATCATTTGGCCCATCAAGAGTACTCCACCATTTCAATGACTTGGTCACCACTGCCTTCTGTGGCAGTGAATTCCACTGAATCACCACCCTCTCACTAAGCTCAGCTCCATTCTAAAGGGTCACCTCTTCACCGAGGCTGTGCTGTTGGATCCAAATCAAAATGTGATCGCCACGCTCACTTTTATCTTGTTGTCCTCATATTCTGTAAATTTCAACGAGATGCCTCTTGTCCTTCTAAAGTACAGACCCAGAGTCCTCAACAGCTCCTACTATGACATGCCCTGCATCCCTGGGATCATTCTTGTAAACCTTCCTCTAAACCTCCTCAATGCTGGCACCTTCCTTAGGTATAAGGCCCAAAATGGCTCTCAGTATCCCAAAAGGGAGCTGACCAGAGCTTTACACATGCCTCAGCAGTACATTGTGACTCTTATATTCTAGTCCGCTCAAAATTGACACCAACATTGTACTTGCCTTCCTAAATGTCAACTGAACCTGTATGTTAACCTTAACAGAATCTTGAATTAGAACACCCAAGTTCCTTTATGGTTCAGATTTCCAAAGCTTTTTCTGTTTAGTAAATAGTCTATGCCTCTATTCTTCTTATCAAAGTGCATAAACTCTCACTTTCTTATCATATTTTGCCTGCCATATCTTTGTCCATTTTCCGAGAATTTCCAAGTTGTTCTGCAACCTCCCTGCTTCCTCAATACAATCTGTCCCTCCACTTTGCGCTATCAGCAAAGTTTCCAACAATGCCCTCACAGTTCCTTCATCCAGATCTTTAATTTATAGCGTGAATAATCCCAACAGTCACCTGTGTGGAACTCCACTAGTCACCAGCTGCCATCCTGAAAGAGACCCCTTTATCCCCAGCCTCTGCCTTCTGCCAATCAATCCTCTACCCATGCGAGTACCTTGCCCCAAACACCATAGGCATGTCTTGTTTAGCAACCTTTTGTACTGCACCTTTTCAAAGGCCTTCTGGAAATCCAAATAGATTATGTTCACTGGCTCTCTTGTCTAATTTGCTCATTACCTCTAAAGAATTCAAACAGATTTGTAACACACGAGAAGTCCTTAATGAAACCATGGAGATGCAGTCCTATTTTACCATGCACCAATTTAACTTGAACTACCTTTAATCTTGTTGAGCATGTCAATCTGCTTGTGGCTCAGTTCAGAGATTACAACTTTTTTGGTTTTGCCTTCTGATTTAGTCCCCAGTATTCATATTCCGTCAGCAGAACCCCTTTCCTCTTTCTACCTCTAATTGTTGGTACTTAGACCATGACAACCGGATCTTCCCCTTGCACTCCAAGTTCCTCTGCAGCCCAGATGAGATATCCTGAACCCAGTCTTCAGCACACTCAATTCTGCCCACAGAGAACAACGTCTATTCCCCTGACTATACTATTCCTGAATACATTTCTCTTTTGTCCCCTTCCTCTTGAATGTACTATGGTCAGTTTGCTCAGCCTCTCTATTGTTGCCATTCTCGTCCACACAAAGTGCAAGAATCTCAAACCTATAAGGTTTGCTCAGTGAATGTTGACCTGGTATATCCACCAGTACTGTCAAGCCAGAGAGTCATCCATGGTTCAATGACGAGTACAGGAGGGCATACATCTAAGCACTAAGAATATTAATAATGAGGTGTCAAAATGGTGAAGTTGCAAAACATGTGTGCGCCAAGTATAGACAAAACTGAGATCTCACAACCTCTACACTCAAGGGACCAGTTTCCACCATCTTTAGCAGGATACCATCAAATACATCTTCCTTTCCTCTCCCATCAACACCCCACAGGCAACACCCTGGTTCACTCCATCACTCCTCCACAGCGTCTTCTCATGCAACCACACAATGTGTAACATTTGCCTTTTACCTCCTCACTGTCCAAGACACCAAGCACACGTTCCAGATCAAGCAGTAATCAAACTTGTACTTCTTTCCATCTAATTCACTATCTGCTGTTCACACTGCAGTTTCCTCTACACTGGAGACCAAATGCAGATAGGGTGGAATAATTCTCTAACTGCAAAATGATCTCAACCTTCCAACTGCTTGCTATCTTGATCTCTTGTTAACATTTTTGACCCAGGCCTGCTGCAGCATGCCAGCAAATCCCAACACAAGCCTTATTTTCCAGGAGGTACCTATAGCCTTTGATACATTTTGCCATCTTTTATGTTGTTTGCACAAATGCGCTTTCTGGAGAGCTGAACTATTTTCTGCTTTTAACAGACTCTTAGCCTAAGCTCTTCTCTACTACCATTAACATTCCCTTTGCCTTTTGCTCATGGACACTAATCAACTGTTTCATTTGGTCCTTCAAGCCTCTATTGCTGCAGCATGAAACCAACCACTTGTCCGACCCCTTCAGTTCCAATGAGGGATATAGTGGACTCAAAAGAATTGTTAGTTTTCCTTTAATTTGGCTTTGTTCCATGCGCAGGACTCTCTGAAAATCATGGATGCAAGTGGTTCCTGCTCTCCCCAATGACGTGAAAAGTGCTACTACATAAAAATCCTTCTTTGTAATGGATTCTCAAGACATTTTTACTGAGTGATAAAGTGACTTCATGAGGGAGCGCTCAACTTAAAGTTACTGCAGCCAAGTCTGAACTTGCTTAACTAACAATAGGAGTGAACATAAATTCAATAAATAAACTGAATACAGCTGTTTAGTGGTTGTGACTGACCTAATCATTATCTTATTACTGCTGTTTGACTCCATAATCCACTAACAATCATTCTCCATAATCTAATTATCATATAAACTATCAGAATGCAAGCAACACTCGAGGAACTACACATTATAGTTCATCATAACACAAGAAAAAAATCTGCAGCACTTACTAAGAATGTGGCCCTTTCAAATAGTAGCACCTCATCCGCTTCAATAATTTGAGCAAAATTCCTCAAGTTGGTTTCCAGTTGTTGTACATTCGGGATCAGCTGGTACACAATGCTTGACCAAGCCTGAGAAGTGAATCTCATGAACATTAGAAAACACAAAGCTACTCACATCTGATGCAAAATAATTCCATCATTTGGAACAGATATTAATTTGAGCAACAGATTTTGATTGCATTTATAGAATAGTAAAAATCAGTCCTCCTTCTGGAAAAGATATTAAGTCTTCCAAAACATGCAAACTAATATTTTGATACAGCTGTAGATTTATGATAACCTTTAATCTCAATTGTGAGTTACTGATTTCTCCCCCACTTTCTCCTTTCCAAAAAATTTTTGACCATTGGTTGCATAATTGGCCAAAGAAGAACATCTATTCAACCAAGTCCAAAATATCTTTATATGACATTACACCTTCCAGTAGAAGTCTTTTGTGATCGTGATCGGGTCCAAGAAATTTGATAATTGTTTCTTTTCTGAAAAATGCTAACCCCCACTGTTACTACCATCCAGTTCACAATCAGACACTCACCCTCTAAAAACCTATGTATTTTATAATAAATTGAAGGTTTCGTCTGATGTGAAATCCAGCACGTCATTTTAAAAATCACACTGTCTGAAGTACAGGTCATTCAGTGCTTTATGAATTAAAACCTACTCTGAAAATCATTGCCTTTACGTGACACTTTAAACGGGGCAATTTCCGCGTGAAAAACTTGGACAACTTCAAAGCACATGTACATTCAGTACATTCCATAGTTGTCCAGCTACAAGTTACAAAAATTGCATTAGTTTTGCTATAACATGATTGTTCTGTTTTCATGAGATCTCGCATTATAAAAGCATTGCACAATATCCACACCATTTAAACTAATGGGGTCAGAATAGTGTTATAGCTGATACAGGTAAGGAAAGTTTGCGTTCTATAAATGACAGTCTAAATTCTTCAATCACATTAAATCCAATTTTCGTTGAAGAAAGAGGTTCTAGCAAAACAGACTGCCGTCTATCAGTTAAGGTGGTGATGAAAAAACTTTCAAACTGAAACGTTAAGTGTACTCACTTATGAGACAAGTAAATGATTTCAGCAAACAAGTTTTATAGCCCTGTCTATAGATTTAAATTGGAAAAATTATTACACCCCTTTTATTTTGACTCCTCTCATTATCACATCAAACCTATTGCACAGAAACTGGACTCCTCAAGCCCTATCCTACCCCTGTTCACTTAATCCCATCCTTCCATTCTACCTCATACATTATTTTAACCTCTACCTATGTCTATGCTCTTTGCCCCACCTATTCATTGGCACAACATTTGATATTTGAATAGAGGCTTTTCCTGAATTTCTTATTGAAATTATAGACCATCTTATATTTATGATCAATTTTCAAACCTTCTCAAAGTGGAATAAATTCCAAATCTATCCAATCAATGTTAAGTGCCTCTCTACGCAGTAACTGCATAGCATTCTCTTCTCATTTGTGCATATTGAAACTTAAAATAATATAAATCAGCTTTCATCTCTATCTCTTGGATTTGGACAAATGAGGTAACAGTATAACAGAAAAGGGATTCCTTCAAAACAAAAGCCTAGGAAAAGAAAAGTAGAATTTATGACCCACGTCACGTGGATAGTTTGGTATATTAACAACCTTACTTTATACAAGGTCTCATCCCAGATGGAGGTTCTAAAGCAGGTACATTCTAGAGGACGGGACAAACGCCTCAAGTCATCTTCACGTTCCTTAAAAATCTATAACAAAGAAATTAAATTTGGATATTGAATTTAGTTGTTCAATCCTAGCATGAAAAAAGGCTATTATCCCCATTATATCTGCATTAGATAATCAACTGAAACTGTATATTTTAGTCATTTGTGTCCCAAGTGTAAAATGTACATTGAGCAATTCCGATTCTAGGATGTGTTACAAAACCACAGGAATTTCCAACCTTGAATATTTCTGCAAACCTACCAAACCCAATAAAAATGAAGATATTAAACCTGATGGATATTCAGTGCAAGAACCAAACACTTCCCCATTTCCAATATCACATCAAAGTCTGTACAAGATCAATTCAGAGAGGTTCTTGTATTTTTTTCAAAAAACGAGCTTAAAATAAAACTGTAACATTAATGCTTCCCTGCATTTGCCATTTCAAATACCATTTATCTTTTGAACTAACTCGTATCGTACTTAAATTGAACCATATTTAAACTTGTGCTGTAGATCTACACTCACTAAGAATTAAAGTTGCTGCACACAATGTTTATAATGTCAGAAAAAAAATTAAACTGTGAGGGTAAATTGAATCCCAAGTCCAAAAGTTTTTGCATTACACGTTTCTATGAATCTTTATCTTTGTAGAAGATACAAAATTTTATCTTTGTTTATTCGTTAATTTGCAGATGAACTTCTAGCCTCTGCTTACCAAGTCTCGCTGATCTTCCTGCACAAGATCCATTTTGTGAACAAGGCAGAAGATTTTGGCATCAGGAGAGTTTTGTAGAATTGCCTCCAAGCATGATTGGTAATAGTGCATATCTTTCTCTAATTCACGACTTTCCACATCAAAAACATAAATAAGAACTTCCACATTGCGGAATATGTTGTCTCGTTGACTAGTAAAGTAGTTTTCCATGAAGGTGTCCTGACTGAGAGCCAAAAGAGCAAAACAAGTTCCTTAACATTCAATTAGTCTAAATAAAAACACGTCCCCCAGCCCAAGGATAAATTCACAATTTTTAAAAATTCATTTCTCCCACCTACAGTTAAAAGCTTTCCTGAAATGGATTCCTTGAAGGTGGTAAGATGGTTAGTTTCTCACTTGTTAGAGATGATAATTGCCCACCAATTAAATGGCACAAACATTACTTGGCACTTGTCAACCAAGCTTGGATACAGTTCAAGTCCTGCTGCATGGACTGCTTCATTATCAGAGTTGAGAATGGTTCTGAATATTCCACAATGGTCAGCAAACTTTC
This sequence comes from Hemiscyllium ocellatum, assembly GCF_020745735.1. Taxonomy (NCBI): domain Eukaryota; kingdom Metazoa; phylum Chordata; class Chondrichthyes; order Orectolobiformes; family Hemiscylliidae; genus Hemiscyllium; species Hemiscyllium ocellatum. Next base: position 88,188,175 of record NC_083411.1, on the reverse strand, counting down.
CCACTTACAATGGAGGGAATCATTAATGAAGCAGTTAAGCATGGAAAATGGTTTGGGACACCACTCTAAGGAACTCCTACTATGTCCTTGGCCCAAGACATTTGGCATTAAACAATCGCAACCATCTTTCTTTATGCAGGTTTCACGGCTGAATGGCCTCCTCTTGTTCCTATTTGTGTGCGTTCCTGGCATGGCTCTAATTAGTTCAGAGTTTTAGAAAGCCAATTAATTATAAACCACTACAGCATAACCAAAATAACAAATTAATATTTTGGTGCTAATTTTTAATCTTACCCCCATTCTTTGAGCAACATATTGGCAGGCAATTGGACAATTAACTATAAAGAAAACATTCCCATATAAATTAATAACCTCAATCCTTTTGATTAAGGAACAGTCTCTATCTCACCTTCAAGAGCCCATTCCACCATAGAAGGAATATATTTCTACAACATAGAATACTACAATGTGCACACTGTCACTTATTTGTAGACAGATCAGTGATATTTTATCAAATTTTATTGTGCAGTTACTCAACATTCTATGTTGAATTCCTCTTATGTATTACACTCCCATATTTTATTTTAATCAGAAGTATCCAATTAAATTCCAAATCTTTCTGGCCAAAAATGCAGTAAAACATACATGGATAGGAGCAAGAAGAGAGATGGAACCAATTTATTCTATCTTGAAACACTTACCCACCACAGTCCCATAGATTCAGGACGAGGTTTCCCAGGAATCGGACATGTGAATGTTCCACATCGACTACATAAAAACAGAAAATATATTTCAGATACCAAAACCTGATAATGTTACATTATCTACAAACTGCTCTAAAGCTTAAAATTAGTTATTGCAAAAGCCAGTCGATATTGGAAAGTCCCAAGTGTGTCAGCTGTAGCTGCTTTTGCGAACAACTATCCAACATGGATCAGGGTGAATAACAGTCTAAAAAATGCCTACATAAAACTTAATTTTCTTTAACTGAATTATTTTGAACAATCATGTAATTGAAAATGCATTACAAAATCAAGTGCAGTTTACTTCTTAAGACATTGTCTTAAACCAAATTTTCGTCATTCACAGAACTTACTTGTAGCTGCAAGACGTCGTGTGTCTCTGGCTATGTAGTTTGCAAAAATAATGGATCTCATGCTAGTCTTACCAGACCCACTCTTTCCCATCAGTAGCACCTAGTAAAAGAACAACATAGTGGAACAAATTAATGGGTATGTAATATGGTATTCAACAGCACAAGCATGAGAATACAGCTTACCATCATTCAATTTCATAGGAAAGATTTGTTGCTTAATTTGCATCACAGGAAGAAAAGGTGGACATTCAGGCAAAGTTGAATTGTTTCAGGGTACATACGTATGATTACAGAAAATTTCCCATTTAAAGTCAATGTCATCCAAGTATCTGTCCCCAGCTACATGCTAGGCCACGGTCAACACCATCCAGAGACATGGTATCAGCTTTCATCAGTTCTACCAACACTGCAACACCATCTTTTAGCTCTGCAAACATTCCCCAGAATACCCTTCACAACTCTCTCTAAACATTGCCTGAGACAGATCCAGACTGTATCCAACCTTGGTATCCAATCCATATCCTCATCAGAAAGGCTATTTACTTGCATCATGATAACTTTGTCAACCTTAGCACAAACTGCTATCCACACATTTCTGACCTCACTATCATATTGTTCTAATAATCACCTGGCTTACAATATTTTGCAAATGCGATGTTCCAATGTTTTGCCACGGTGACGTTACCCAACAATTACCTGCTTAACCATCTCTCTAGTCCTCACTGACCTACCAAATTCATGATGACACAGATAGCTGGAAAGGTAAGTAATAAGGATGACTGAATCTGTAGAAGAATATAGACAGGCTCAGAAACTGTGAGTTTATGCATTTTGGCAAGAAAAAAAGGAGATAAATATTATTAAGTAAAATTTTCCAAGTATTATTAGATGTAGAAAAAAAGGGATTGGAGAGTCCTTGTGAATAAATCACAAAAAAAAGCACATAGTTCACCCAATATTGTGGAAGGCAAATGGAACACTGGCTTTTATTTCAAAGAGAATGGACTATAAAAATTGGGAGGTCTTGCTTAAACTATGCAATGCACTAATCTGACTACACCTGGAATACTGAGCAGTTTTGGGCTCCTTACCCAGTCAAAGATAAACTGACATTGATAGCAGTGCAAAGATGGCTAATTAGGCTGATTCCAGTGTGGACCTTTCCTGATCATCCTTTCCTGATGGAGGGCTTATGCCCGAAACGTCGAATTTCCTGTTCCTTGGATGCTGCCTGACCTGCTGCGCTTTAAACAGCAACACATTTTCAGCTCTGATCTCCAGCATCTGCAGACCTCACTTTTTCCTCCAAGTGCGGAGCAACTGTTTTCATGAGGAGAGGTTCAGTAGGTTGGGCCTGCACTCATTGGAATTTAGAGGAATGAGAAGTGGCGATATTGAAACACAAGATTGTTAGGGAGCTTGACAGGGCAGACATGGTAAGGTTAGTTCTATTTGTGGAAGCGTCTAGGAGAAGAGGACATAATCTCAGAATAAAGGGTCACCCATTTAAGTCAGGGATGAGGAGGAATTCCTTATCTCAGAGGGTAGTGAAAATCTATGGAAATCTTTACTACAGGATGTTGGTGAGGCTAGGCCGTTAAGTAAATTCAAAGCTAATAATAACAGGTTTTAAATCAGTAAGAGAATAGCAATTACTGAGAAAAAGAACAAATGTAGAATTAAGGATTGTCAGATCAGTCCAAGATCTCATTAAATGTCAGAGCAAATTTAAAGGACTGAACGGCCTTCTAGGCCTTAGTCTCATACCAGAATCTGGAATAATTATTATGTTTAAATCTCAACAATCTTGCTCCTCTAAATTTTTAACATCATTCAATTCTTGCTCAAAGAATGGGGGTAAGATTAAAAATTAGCACCAAAATATTAATTTGGGTCATTTTGGTTATGCTATGGTGGTTTATAACTAACTAGCTTTCTAAAATTCTAAACTAATTGGAGCAATGCCAGGAAACACACAAATCGGAACAGGAGGCAGCCATTCAGCCCTGAAACCTGTATAAATTCTTGTAATAGCCACCTCCTTCACAGGGAAACACACCACTCCAGTCACTCTGGTCTCCTTTGCATCCCCATCACTTTATCATGGGGATAATGAGGTGAAGTGAGATTAACTGTTCAACATCAACATTGCATTTGTCTGTGATAGCTCGGCATACTTGTCAACTGGAAACAGAGAAACTCTCCATGACTGGAGTCATAGATAGCACAAAGGAAAGTAGTATTGACAGACATTTCTTCAGGAGTTCCTCAGGTTATGTTCAAGTCTCAACTATCTTCAAACAATTCGGTGATCTTCAATCCACTTAAACATCCCACTTTTGGCCATATCAAGACTGCAGTATTCCATTTAATTTGCAACTGTTCAGATACTAAAACAATCTGCCTCTGCCCCAAACAAAACAGGGACAAGATTCAGTATTGGGTTGATAAATGGCAAATAATAATGCCATAGAGGTTCCAGGCAATAAACAAGAGGAATCAAGAATCTAATCTCACTTTATCAGCAAACACCAGTAACACTGAACATTATACCATCAATATTCAGGTTTTACTGCTGACCAGAAACTGAACTGGACCAGCCATATAAAGTAGCTACAAGAGCAAGTCAGACATTATAAGCTCTGGTCAAAGTCTGGCCACATGAGAAACGGGATCTGGAATGCAACAGAATTCTCTCCAATTGCCTTGATTATTGCAGGTCATCAAAGATCTCAACATTGTCCAGGAACAAGACATTGCTTAATTTGCACCCATCCATCATTGGCCCACTGCAGCATGTCATTAAGGCACCTCAGAAATGCCTCTTTCCAATTCTACAACCTATACTTTCCAGAAGAAATATGTGAGCACCACCATCGCCAAGTTCCCCATGAAATGCACCATCCTGACTTGAAAATATCACTGCTCCTTCACTACCACTTGATCAAAATTGCAGAAGTGCTTCTCTCATAATTCCGCGCATGTATCTACTCCATGTGGATTACAACAGTTCAGAACAAATTATCAACATCTTTTGTAAGGGCAATTAAGATGGGGAAGAACCTCTGGCATTGCCAATGAAGCCCATTCCCAAAACAAAACAGATAAAAACAAAGCAGTCATGCAACTATTACTGGTGAAGAACAGGAATTAGTCAAGGGAACTTGTCTCATTGCTTCTTAATAGCTTTTCTTCTCTAAACCTCTTCTTCCACCTTTACAACCTGTCTGAAAACCTCAGCACAATCACATCTTTTAGCAAGTGCCCTCATATTGCCTTACATGGTTCAGTGCCAATTTTTATATCAACACAAACATGGAAAATAGAAGCAGGAATACACCTTTCAGCCCTTCGAGCCCGTTCCATCATTTTCATCATAATGAATCATCACACTCATTATGCCCTCATAGCCTTTGATTCTTTAGCCACTATTGCTACATCCAACCTCTTTTTGAAATCATACAATGGTTTGAATGTGACTTCTTTCTGGGGTAGCAAATTCCAAAGGCTCACCATTTTCTGCGCGAAGAAATTCCTCATCTCAGTCCTAATGGGTCTAGCCCATGCCTTAAGACTGTGACCCTTGGTTCTGAACTTGCCATCAGGAACATTCTTTCTGCATGTATCCTATCTAGCTCTGTTAGAATTTAGTAGGTTTCTAGGAGATTCCCTTTCATTCTTCTGAACTCCAGCAAATCTAACTGTAACTAATTCAACTTCTCCTGTCGATCCTTTCATCCCAGGAACCAATCTGGAACCTTCACTGCACTCTTTTTACAGCAGGAGCAACCCTCCTCAGATAAGGAGACCAAAATTGCACACAATATTCCTGGTGTAGTCTCACCAAGGCGCTGTATCACTGCAGTAAAACATTCCTGCTCCTGTACTTGAATCCCCTTGCTATGAAAACGACATACCATTAGCCCTCTTGATTGTCTACTAAACCTGCAAAGTCTATCTTCACTTGTTCGTGCACAAGGGTACTTATGTTTCATTGCATGCTTTCTCCTCAATTTATAGCCAGATAATTCACCTTCCTGTTTGTGCTCCCAAAGGTTGACAACTTCACATTTATCCACTTTGTGCTACATCTGCTATTTGCATTTACCCACTCAGCTTGTCCAAATCACTCTGAAGCATCTCCATATCTTCCTTACAGTTCACCCTCCCAATCAGTTGTGTTACTCTGCAAATTTGGAGATATTATATTTTGTTCCCTCATCTAAATCATTAATACACATAGTCAATAGTTGGGGTCCTAGAATCAATCCCTGTAGTACTCCATCAGTTTCTGGCTGCCATTCTAACAAAGACCTTTTTAATCCTACTGTTTCCTGTCTAATAACTAGTTTTCTACCCATCTCAATACACTAACTCCAATGCTATGTGCTTTAATTTTACATGTTAATATGTCACATGGAACTTCAAAAGTCTTCTGAAAATTTAAATAAATCATATACATGTCCCCCACCCTCTCAACTCTACGAGTCACATCCTCAAAGAATTCCAGAACATTTGTCAAGCATGATTTCCCTTTTATATATCCATGCTGACTCTGTCTGATACTGTCAATGTTTTCCAAGTGTTCAGCTATTAAATTTTTTTATAGTAGGCTCTAGCATTTTCCCCACTACCGACATTAGACTGACTGGTCTATAATTTTCAGTTTAATCTCTGCCGCCCTCTTTCTACAGACTGGTTACATTAGCTATCGTCCGATTGATAGCAACTGTTCCCGAGTCTATAGAATCGTGAATGATGATCAATGCACCCACTTTTTCTATGGTCACACCCTTAAGTACTCGAGGATGCAATTTATCAGGCTCTCAGGTTTAACTGTCTTCAATTCCAATTTCCCCAACACAGATTTCCTCAGTACCTCCTTGTCACTAAACCTCCTGTTCCCCTAAAATGTTTGGATGTTGTGCGTCCCCTCCTCTGGGAGCACAGAACCAAAATATGTATTTGTTAATCAGCCATTTCTTTGCTCCCCATTATTAAATTCCCCTACTTCTGAGTGTAAGGGACCTAGATTTTTCTTTGCAAACCTATAGAAAGTACTTTGGTCAATATTTATGATCCCCGCAAATTTGCTCTCACACTCTATTCTCCCTTTCCAAACCAATCCTTTTATCCTCCCATAATTTCTCTTATAAGCCAAGGTTTAGCCACCTTTTCTGTTTAACTTTTGCTCCAGACAGGAATGAACAATTGTTGCAGTTCAGCCATGCATTCTTAGAATGCTTGCCATTGCTATCCTTTTAAAAAGGTTTCGCAACTTGCACCATATGCCATCATAATTTTCTCTTTCAAGCTTCCTGGATGCTTTATTACAGATGCTATCAAAATACAAACTGCTTTGGTTGTTAATACCTGTCATGCATCACAGTGCTTTCCCAATGAACGTCAGCAAACTATCAAAAGACGATATAATGCAGAGCCACAAGCAGCTGCCTGAGAGAAGTTGGAGACCTGAGCAGTACAGGCATCATAATTTCTAATGACTAGGAGATTAAATGGAGCAACATACATTTACTAAAAGGATAGTCAGGCTTTCGTTATTAGGAACAGAGGGGGCATTCCATTAACAACTGAATACAAAGATGCATTTTGAGAGCAGCCGCAAAATATCTGTGTGTCCTTCACATTTTTAGAAGATAACATTCATGCTGGTCAGTTGAATAAATATTAAAGCATCCATCCTACTACAACTGCAGGCTGACTGGCCTTTTAATCATTTCAGATGCAAGAGGCAAGGGAAGAACACAAAGGTAAATTAATCTTGTTTTTGGGTCAGTTCCAATCAAATCACCTATAGCACAATTCTTCCCCTACTTACAGTCAGATGTTCAGCATGGAAGCAGACCCTTCAGTCCAACCTGTCCATGCCAACCATATATCCCAACCCAATCCAGTCCCACCTGCCAGCACCCAGCTCATATCCTTCCAAACACTTCCTATTCAAATACCCATCCAAATGCCTCTTAAATGTTATGATTATACCAGCCTCCACCACATCCTCTGGCAGCTCATTCCATACACGTACCACCCTCTGTGTGAATAAGTTACCCCTTCAGGTCTCCCTTTTATCTTTCCCCTCTCACCCTAAACCTATGCCCTCTACTTCAGGACTCCCCAACCCCAGGGAAAAGACTTTGACTATTTATCCTATCCATGTCCTTCAATTTTGTAAACCTCTATAAGGTCATCCCATAGCCTCTGATGCTCAAGGGAAAATAGCCCCAGCCTGTTCTGTCTCTCCCTGTAGCTCAGATCCTCCAACTCTAGCAACATCCTTGTAAATCTTTTCTGAACCCATTCAAGTTTCACAACATCTTTCCGATAGGAAGGAGACCAGAATTGCATGCAATATTCCAACAGTGGCCTAACCAATGTCCTGTACAGCCACAACATGACCTCCCAACTCCTGTATCAATACTTTGACCAATAAAGGAAAGCATACCAAACGTCTTCTTCACTATCCCAGCTACCCGCAACTCCACTTTCAAGGAGCTATGAACCTGCACTCCAAAGTCTCTTAGTTCAGCAACACTCCCTACGACCTTACCATTAAGTGTATAAGTCCTGCTAAGATTTGCTTTCCCAAAATGCAGCATCTCGCATTTACCTGAATTAAACTCCATCTGCCACTTCTCAGCCCATTGGCCCATCTGGTCCAGATCTTGTTGTAATCTGAGGTAACCCTCTTCGCTGTCCACTACACCTCCAATTTTGGTGTCAAGTGCAAACTTACTAACTGTACCTCTTATGCTCGCATCCAAATCATTTATGTAAATGACAAAAAGTAGAGGGCCCAGCACCGATCCTTGTGGCACTCCACTGGTCACGGGCCTTTAGTCTGAAAAACAACCCTCCACCATCACCTGGTCTTCTTCCTCTTTCTGCTTTGCATGTCTACAAAACTGCTTTTCCCATTTTATACTAACACCTCATTGCTTAATTAAATGTTTGAAGCCTAGATGTGTTGATTTTCCAATTTTGTTTGGACAATAGATTTTAGAGATGCAATGAAGACGAAGTTGGAGCATGAGAGAAATAAAATAGTGGATGTTCACAATGACAGATTTAAATGATGAAAGATGGGAGAATGCATAAATAGAACATAAACACTGGCATAGATTAGTTAAGCTGATGTGGCAAACCAAAGTATTTTCTCCTGAAAGTTACAGATTATTTCATGCAACCTTTTATAAGAAAGATGACCACACCTTATGCTACCTTGAATGGGAAGTATTGGAACTGATAGTGAATGCAGGCCATTCTTAGATATATGCAGTTCAGTTAATTAACATGCTGTTATACCATATTCTAAAACTAGCTAAATATTGCTGCAAACTGTATTCAACCTTAGTGAGTCTGCACCTGGAGTATTGTTTACAATTTTGGTCCGTTTACTTGAGGGTGGGGGGTGGAAATGTGTGCACCTTGGAGGTTCACTGGATTTATTCCAGAGATGAGGAGCTTGTTTATGCAAAGAGATTGAGCAGTTTAAGCCTATACTCTCTGGAGTTCAGATGAATAACAGGAGATCTAATTTAGATATACAAGATGCTAAAGACAGACAAGGTAGACCTAGAGAGGATGTTTCTCCTTGTGGGTGATCTAGAATGCGATCACAGTTTTAGGATAACAGATGTAATACAGAGGAGAAATTACGCCACTTTTGGAATATCACGTGCAACGCGTCTCCTTATTGCAAGGATGTTGTGAAACTTAAAAGGGCTCAGAAAAGAGGATGTTACCAGGATTAGAGGAATTGAGCTATAGGGAGGGGCTGTTTTCCCTGGAGTGTCGAACTCTGAGGGGTGACCTTATCAAGATTTATAAAATCATGAGGGACATGGATAGGATAAATAAAGTCTTTTCCTTGAGGTGAGGATGTCAAGAACTAGAGGGCATAGGTTTAGGGTGAGAGGGGAAAGATATAAAAGAGACCCAAGGGGCAACTTTTTCACAGAGGGTGGTGCATGTACAGAATGAGCTACCAGAGGAAGTAGTGGAGGCTGGTACAATTACAACATTTAAAAGACATTTTTATGGGTTTATGAATAGAAAGATTTTAGAGGGATATGGGCCAAGTGTTGACAAATGGGTTTAGATTAGGATATCTGGTTAGCATGGGCAAGTTGGACCGAAGGGTCTGTTTCTGTGCAGTACATCTTTATGACCTCTCTCAAAGGGTTGTGAAACTGTGGAATTCGCTACCTCAGACTGCTGTAGATGCTGAGACATTGAGTAAATTGAGGTAAACAGACTTTTAATTGTTAATGCGTTCAAGAGTTATGAGGGCAGGTAGGAAAGTGGAGTTGAAGCCAAGATATTAACAATGATAATCCAAAATATAGAGCAGACTAAAGGGACTGAACTGCCTACACCAGTTCCTCCTTCTGTTTTTACAGCAAAAGAAGCAACCTTCAATGGTAAAGATACAGTATTGGAGTGCACAACCATGGAGTGACAAGGGTCACACACAATTGAAATTGGGTTAAAGATCTAAAATAAGTGATATCCATGAAGCTGAGCAGTGATGGGGTGGTAAAAATTAAAACCAGACTGCA